>NC_037528.1:12017323-12022785 GCF_001531365.2 Cynara cardunculus var. scolymus | reverse complement strand
GAATTCAGTTATGGGATGAAATCGGATAGAGATGAACGGGTTTAAGAGTTTTAAGAGTTTAAGAGTTTTTAAGAGTTTTAGCCAAATGCATTATAATATAGTATATATATATATATATATATATATATTAAAAGAATATGATAAACTAAAAACAATATTATAAATATATGAATTAATAATTAAAAATCAGGTAGAATTATGTTTGTATATTTCAACAAATAAAATTATTATTTTGTAATTAAACAAATTCATTTTACACTAAAAGAATTGGTACTGTTCATGTACAACAAAAAAGCATCTTCATTTCATAACTTGTTACCAACTTATTATTTTAACAAAACCTTATTCTTAAAACCCTTTGCTAATACAATAACCTTTTTGAATATTTTTTTTATCAATAAAATTTAATATCTATCGTCTTCTATTTAAATTGTCCTACAAAACCTTCTCCTAAGAACATCTGCAGACCGTTACAAAAATTTGGTTACTATCGGGGAAGACCGGTTCATTGCCACATAGGAGGAATCGATTCGTCTGCAAGGACAAATTCTTTCTCGAGAAATGATGGGATCCACCGTTAAAATAATAATAAAAAGTTATAATTTACATTTTTTTTACTTTATCAAACTAAGATTATACCTCTTAGATAAAAAAAAGTTTAATTCAATAAAAATTTAAGAATTATACAAAAGTAAAATTTCTTATTCTTAATAAATGTAATTTTGTATTATGTTCCTCTGATTTTATTGTCATTAGATATAATTTTACTTTTAGAATTTTATTATAAATTTCAATTATTATAATTCTAATTATCGTAGTTTAATTAAATAAGTAATCTTGAATTATTTTAATTTTTGTTATTTTATTTTGTATTGTATAAGCTATGAAATGATTGGAAGTAAAAGGGTTTATGAAATGTGTAGGAAAAAAAAAGTTGATTTGACAGAAAGAGAAAATTGATATGATAAAGTCATGAAACTGGTTTATAATTGTGGATGCTCTAAAGAACAGTTATAAATGGAATGTATTTAATTGTCACAATATCTTACGTACTTGATATTTCATTTTCTTTCGGAATGAAACTTTTGTTTTATTAAAAGGAGTAAACAATAAAACTCATTTATACTACCAAAGATACACAAAAAATCAATTCATTAAATAAATGAAAGATGGTGGATTTATTATATGTTTTTTTTCTAATTTTCTTAAGTATTTAATATTGGTGTCATTTTGATCATCTCGAACAGAAATTTTTAATAAATGTATTGTGTTATAAAAATGAACAAATTTAATGAATTAGATTAATTGATAAAAAAATATGATTTAAAATGAAAATTACATTGGAAATGGGATATGATTAAAAATTGGGTGAAAAACTTTTTTCCATTCAAACCCCTGGCACTCAACACTATCGTGTTTCTCCCGCCACTCCATTGTTGTCCGCTCTTTATCGCCACCTTTGGTCCTTGTCATTGATCTCCCTCTATTTTATCGGTTTTTTCCTTTTGTTTTTCAGTTTTTCCTCTTTTTTAATAATGTCTATACGTACTCCATTAAATTGTTGTAAAAGAGAAAGGGTCAACGAAGGCGATGAGTGGTATGAAAAATGGACGGTGATGAGGCGATAGGGGGAGCGATGCCACGGGTGCAAGAGATTTGAATGAAGTATGTTTGACAACTGTAAAGATGACTTTGGTTTTTTACTTTCAAAAATCTTTTTAACCAGTTACATGTAATTTTTTTAATTAAAAAAATGTAGGTAACCAATTTTTTAAAATTTGATGATTTATTAATAAATAAAAGATATTAAGAATTAAATTTTTTTAAATAAAATAGCTCAATGGTTAATTTATTTGACAAAATTCAAGCAATTTTTTTACCCAACAAAATTAATCACTAAAAATGAGAAGTTTGTTGAGTTTTTCTGAACTTAATTGTATTTATTAAAATAAATTCTACCCGATTTTTAGTTTCTATTTTACAAATAAAACTATAAACATCAACTTTGATATATTTGTATTTTTGTTTATGAATTTTAACAAATATAACAACATGGTTATCATTAAACCTTGGCTTTAGTTTTTAAAAATTCGTTTTAAAAGTCACTTGTTAGAGTCCGATAAGGCCACTAAGACTGTTCCTTGAAATCAGTTAAATTGCAGAAAAACTGGTTCGGATACATACGGTTAACAAAAAAGAAATTACGAATTTGATGCTTAAAGACCAGGTGAATTTCTTAAAATAGGAATAAATAATTATTATTTAAAAAAAAATAGAGTTATAAATATAAAAAGAAAGTATGATGAAGTAAAAACATTGATGGAGAAGTTATGATGAAAATAGGCCAAGCAATGTTCCCCTGAAAACCACTTTCATTGACATTTTATTTCCTTATATAACATCCCCTTTTGTTTTTTACTTCAAGTTAAAAAATTCTTTACCGTACATGTCATTTTGTTTTTTCACATTTCATTTCAACCTATTACCCACAATTTACACGAAAGATTAACCAAAATTTCTTCAAAATTTTGTTTTTTTTATCATAAATAAAATTACTAAATATAAAAAAATTGTTTTTTCGTGTATTTCTAGACGCAAAATCAATCAATAATTATTTTTAAACTAGTTATCTATCATATCATTTTTACATAGCTTCGTCAATCGTCCCATCATCAAAAAATCATATGATATCGTATCTGTAATATATAGATAGACATGATTTGAGGTCATAATGTTTACACTACTAGGAGTAATCAATATTTTATGTAAATTAATATAAATCAGTTATGTTTTCATCTCAACTCATGTTAATATTTTTAATCACCATTTTAAACTTTTAGGGTAGAAAACAATTTTTTTCAAAACTATCAATTTCTTAGAATCAAAAGTTCATTTTGGTTATAACTTGAGATCTTATTTTTATTTTGTAGACAGGAGAACACTTAAGATTCATACATTAAATATTTGGTCAATAATATATGAAAAACCAACTGTAGTTTTGAAAATCTAAATATAAATTTAAGTTAGACATTTCCTATGGTTGATAGTTTTTTCAAAAGATAGGAGTTTTCTTAGTTAATAACAAGAAATCTACTTCATTCTAATACAAAAATAGAACTCATGTATTTAAAATAATAAAAAGAGACGGTGAGAAACGAACGACGAGTAATATATTAATGTTTTATAGGCAAATATTTCTAGACTTTGGTAGTACATAAAAAAAAACTTAGAAAAACAGTGACAATGATATAAAATGAACAACAAATTAACTTTTTACATATCTTTTTCGTGTACATAATTAAATAACACATATATTGGGTCTTTAATATATTAATAAATTATTTTTGGGTTTAAATATATACTAAAATAATTTGTATCTCATTTCTTTTACTAGCTTTTTTGAATTATTATTTTATATTAAAAAAAATTAGACCACTATTTTCTTTTGGGTCCTTAACGTATACCTGACCCGTCATCCGGAAAACAACCTTAATAATAAAATAAAATAAAATAAATAATGATAACTTGTTAGCCATTTTATGGTTTTTCCAGCACGTAAATTACCACTGACGGTTGTGAGGAGCTTTTCAGGGATGTTTGCTGCCACTCCCAACCCAAGTCCCAACCACTCCGATGTTGAGATTTATATTTTGTATCAAAATTTAATTTTAATTTTTTTTATTCAGTTTATCAAGTATTTTATTCAACAAAATACTTATCCCGTTAGCTTAATGAAAATGTTTGACTCAACGTATTGTGGCATTTTCAAAATTATAAATATAGAGAGAAAAATAGAATCAGTTTCGTATGAAAACAATAATAAGAAAAAGAAAAAATCACATATAATTTATATAATTTTGACTATGATGCAAGGTCATGAGCCACATCACTACATACCCATATATTAGCCATTATATAAAATCAGATATGATATGATATGATATGATGTTATACATAATTTAATTATTTTTATATTATTTTATTTTGTTAAAATAATTGTTTTTAAATAGTGGTGGGACCTGCACACGTGGGAAGAGGAGAAGAGTAGGATAGAGAGAAGGCAAGTTATGGTTGGTGATGTCACAAAATCACAATTTCATTTGTTCCCTCTTCTTTTATCTTTTACCCCTCTTTTCCTTTTTATCTATTCCTTCATAAATACATGCATTACCAAAGTTTTAAATAATTTTATTTTCATTTTTAACCCCAAAAAAAAAACGGAATACTTTTTACTGTAATCAATTACATGTAATGTTATAGTCAATCGCATATGATACTAAATTAAAGACATAGACGACCTAGATTTTATACCAAATCACCTGTACATCATCAGGTTCTGTCATATGTATTGTCAGATGTGATAAAATTACTCTCTGTTTTTTGTAAATTAAACTTGTTTTAATTTAAAACTCCAACTACGTCAATGTATAATTAATTAAAAGAAATTCATTTTTCATATTTTGTCTTACAACGTCCGTTGTTGTACACAAAATCAACCAAGCCTTTGGCCTTTGATACGTGATTGCGTATATTTCACACTCTGAAGAGGTTTCATGGCATCAATCCCATTTTGCCACGAGGTAGTACTTGATCACTAGCAAATGAGCTAAAACTTAATTACTTTCTCTCCAAGATGATCAGTTATGTATTGAATTTTGAAAGCGAATAGCTGCAAAGTTGGATCCATCAATACCGGTTGAATGATTGATTGTATACAGATAACAGAAGAGGTAACAAAATGGAGAGATTTGTCGATTTGAGATTTTGATTATAGAATTCAAATGAATCATAGATTTATTTTGAAAAAAATATCAGGTAAGAAAATTGAAATAGAATTACCTAAGAGATCACCGATTCTACTTGAATCTGCAACTAGTTAATATCATGGGAATGCATGCGGCCTTGATTAACTGGATCTGGCTTTGGAGTCGGTGGAGACGATCACAATGCTCGATTTCCCCAGGAAGAAAGGAATGAAGAGAGATAAGAATTCAAATGGATAATGTGAATATCCACTTTATATATATATATATATATATATATATATATATACTAGAAGCGTACTCGCGCAATTCAGCGAGATACATCGTGTTTTTAACATTTCATTTTATTCTTTATCTCAGTCGATGTTATAATATGACTTTATGTGATTTTGAGAAAGCGATGATGTTTTTATGTTTTAATAAAATATATGTTTGACGATATCATAAAAAATTGACAAAAATATATCGATATTAGTATCAAATTAACTATTTGAAATTCCTCATTTTTTGCGTAATTTTTTAATCCAATTTTTTTATAATTTAATTTATGTACAATAACGAAGTAATTTATATTTGGTTTAATAATATAATTTTCTTATAAAGATAATAATTAATTATTTTGTTGGAACTCGATAATTTTCCTAATTATATTTTAGATTTTTTATATTTTAAAATGAGATGTTCATCCTCTATTTGATT
>NC_037528.1:12008444-12014264 GCF_001531365.2 Cynara cardunculus var. scolymus | reverse complement strand
GATTGTGTTTATCTGCAGTTAGCTACGCGAATTCAGTTATGGGATGAAATCGGATAGAGATGAAATCGTTTAGGGATGAGCGGGTTTAAGAGTTTAAGAGATTAAGAGTTTAAGAGTTTTTAAGAGTTTATGCCAAATGCATTATAATATAGTATAGATATAGATATAATATGAATCTCTCTAAAGGTTGAATTTATGCAATGATGGAGGAGATGTATGAGTTTTATTTAATTAATTAATTAATAAAAATTATTATAGTGATTTTAAAAGGGTTATCTTGCCAGGAGGAGGTGTCATACCCGACTAAAAAATATTCCAACTCCTTAACTTTTCTTGATGATATTGTCACAGTCTTCGACACTTAATTCTGTACCACGCAGGGTAGACCCGGTCGATGTTCAAGCAGGACAGTCTTCTGAAGCCTCGGGCGGATTCTATACATCCATTCAACTTATTTTCACGAGTATAATTTGTTTTGGGCGTATGAAAGTGGCCCACCCACTAAATCTTGAGGGTGCCCCGAAATGTTAGAAAATACAAAAAGTATCAAGTAGTTTTTTTTTTTAAATCATTTGAAATCAACCAAAAAACTTAAAAAGTTCGTTGAAACAGTGAAATTCGACTAAAACACATCAAATGACTTTACATGCATTTGATCCACCTTAAAGGTGCATCTCCTCGACTAAAATCCTAGATCCGTCGTTATGACAGGTGTATTACTTTTTTCTTTAAAATTGGTACTGACTTTATTAAAATAATATTTGAAAACTTCTGTGAACGTATAAACATGGACACAATAGTTTAAAAAAGAGCATGTCTCTTTTTATATTTTATGATTATATATTCAAATAAATAACTTATCATCTACGTGTTTGTATTTTAAACGATCTATAGTTTGTTAGGGTGTAATAGCCCTCAAAAAGATTGGGACGACCGAAATTAGTTCATTCATTTTTTTTCGAAATAGAGAAAATAAGTTAAAATCTCAAAAAAAAAAAATTACATCAAACTCTTGTAAATTATCCATTTTCAAGATTTCAACGATTATTAGTATATTTCAATTTATATAATTATATGTCAAATAATTCTAATAAAGACTTAATTTAATTATTAGTATATTTAAAAAAAATATTAATTAATTAAGATATCTGAAGTTGACCAATTTTACTATTATTTGGTATTATACGTAATGGTTATTTGAAATCATAAATTAATGTAAATTTTTTCTAAAATTTGTTTTAACAAATTCAAAAATTTATAGTATATGTATAATAATCAATTTTAATTTTTTTCAATTAACATATTATATAATTTTCTTTACTATCTTGTTTATTTAATTAACATATTATATTATCAAAAATTTATTTTAATTATATTATTAGAAAATTTATCTGAACTATATTATGAAATATTTGTAATTAACTATTTTTTCAAGATGTCCTTTTTCGTAATTTTACATGCTTAAACCTAGTTTTTGCCAAACATAATTTGTTTATCATCTAGCTTATCAATTACCTGCTAACTTGTCAGTTATCAGTTAGCTTATCAGTTATCAGATAACTTATGTGCTAATTTGCTAAACATATCATTAAGTTATTAGACAAATCTATTGATATGGGCTTTGAGGACTAAGGAGTTACAACAAGCCTTAATTTTCTTATTTTAAAAATGTTATGGAAGACGTTTTAAAAGCATCTTCAATTGTACTTCTATATTTGAATAAATACAATGAGTTTTTTTTTGTCTAAAACATAATGGGGTCATTTAGGGTGCGTTTGGTAGGCAGAACATGGTGGAACAGGACATGACATAACACATTTGTCCCATGTTTGGTGTGGCCTTATGTGGGACTAACTAGAACAAGCTAGAGCACGGGTAGGACACGGTAGTCCACCCTTCCCCCCTGGAACTAACTAGAACAAGAAACATTTTACCTGTCTACCCTCTCAAAACCTAATACGCAGCACACCATTCTCCTTCATCAATTGGCCCCTCTTCTTCATCAATCGGCCCCTCTCCTTCATCAATCGGCGCCTCTCCTTCATCAATCAGCGGCAGAAGAACTCGACAGCACGAATCACCGCCTCCTCCATCGTTTCCACCGTCTCCTTCATCAATCACCGCCTCTCCTTCATCAATCGTTTAGAAGAACTCGACAGCACCCTTTCTCCTTTCTCCATACTCTCAAGTAATCGACCTTCTCGATTTTGCATAACTCGATTTAGAAGAACTCGACATCACCTGATTCATGTTTGTTTGTTGTTTCTGATTCATGTTTCTACTCGATTTGCATTTTGTTTGCTGTTTCTGATTCATGTTTGCTACTGATTCATCTTTTTTGGGGCGAATGCTTGTTCTAGCTTAACTATGACTATTGATGCAATTGTCTTTTTCTATTCCTGGGTTTTTTATATTCCTGGGTTTATCAACAAAAAGATCAAATCCTTATAGACTATTGATCACACTATTACCACAATGCATTTCTTAGGCATGCCTTTAATTAAGATTGATTTTGGAATTTTTTTGGTATTTTTAAATAGTATTTGTAAACATTTATATTGATTAATTATTTAGTGAAAAAAACACTAAACAACTCACTGGGGGTAAATTGGTCATTTTAACCAGTTCTGTCATGTCCTGTCCTGTCTTACCAAACCCTGAACAACTGTCTTGTTCTGTCTGCGCACCAAACACACTCTTAGGTATATAACCTTATATGTGATTTTAATTAAATATATGATTTTGACTTATTAATGTAGTGACGTGCATTGATTATTCAAGACATAAAACACTTATTTTTTTTACTTTTAGGTCGTTTCTTTTCTTTTATCCCAACTTTGAGTTATTTTTATTACATTATTTTCCATTTGTTTATACATGCAGCTAAGTTAAGTGATTTGCTTGTCTTTACATCATTACGATAACTAAATCTTTACTTGTATACCTGTTGTTCCGTATTATAGCATTCCTATAGCATTGGTCTTTATGATGCGGCTTTTTGTAAGAGCTTTGTGAATCCAGCTGCTGTATGAAGATTATAACAAATATTTGATTAACTCTTGACTAAGGATTGATGATCTGGAAAGAAGACTTTTGATAAAATTCTTTTTGTACTTGATGTGATTCTCTCTTTTACTTTTGTACATTTTTGTTTCCTTTTGAGGAACCTTGCCTTCCCAAGGACTTGTCTTTTTCTTCCCCTATTTTAGTATAAACGACTCCTTAGAAGTTAGAACTCATTTTGTTCATCCTTTCATCAGATTCAGCTCTGTAGCTACTTTATATATTCAAGTTAGTTTTTGATTTTTTTTTTAAATTGTTCTTTAAGATATATTTATGCACCATTATTCTTGTCTTTACTTTATTTACTTTCCTTGTCATTTAGTTTCAGTTATTTACATTTAGCCATTTATTTTCCATCATTTATATTATGTATTTTCTTTTTGTTCTTTGTATTCCTTGTCAAATGAGCACCTAATTCCATTAGCTTGTGCGTGAGACAAATGGTGAAATTTTAAACTAAAGGAAAGTAGATGTTGTTTTGCAATAACAATGTTACACTATTTCTTTCAATTTTTTTTTAAAAAATCAATGACATTTCTTGACAAGTTAATCACTTTGAAAGTGTTAAAAGTGTCATGGTCCTATAGATAAGTCATTGAATGCACTTTAACTTGAATGAGATAAGAGGTAGACTTGAGAAAGTTGTCGACAATTAGACTTTTCATTTACATCTTTCGAACTAATTAATTCTTGACAGGTTGGTCACTTGTTAAAGTATTAAAACGCGGTAGATTCAAATATGAACTACATAGAACATATGCCAAATTGAATGATATGGGAATCGGCACGAAATAGTGATTTTTAACAAAGAGATTTGTTTATCCATATATTTTGAGGACACCATTTCGTCATTATCCCTGGTCCAGATGCCACATAGAGATATGAGTTGAAATCTATAATATAGTGTGCAATGGTGGAAATATAAGAGAAATATCATCAAAATAGATGGTGAGACTAGTTATGACTTACTACTTGCTGTAGCATTCCTACAGTATTGTCTGTTAGAATTTGTATTTACGTCTCATCACAAGTCTTACACTCATGCTACCTTTTTATATTATGTTATTTCAGTAGTGTTAACTCATATCCAACTGAAGTCTTCAATTTCATCATCTGAAATAATTTCTTTCATTAGACTCTTATTAAGCTTTTACTACAATATCCGTGGACGATAATCGGTACTTACCACGTTATTACTTGGAAAAGACAACATTGAAGCATATTGTATACTTGCTTTGTGGTTCATTTTATAAGTCTAAGGGTGTGATAAATAACCTACCATGTAGGAAGTCGTTTTTATGGTTATTTTCTCAATCTTTGTTTATGCGTTGGTAGTTAATTAGTTATACATTATTTTAGTAATATTTTTATTTTATTAAATTATTAACACAGTTTCTAATTACTAACAAAATAAATAATAATATAATGATGTATAATTTAGAGAATGAGATAACGTAAATCATGATTGAGAATAAGTTGTAAAGGAATGATTGACGTAATTCTTTGGAGTCCCTAAAATAATCGAAGAGTGAATTCAAAAAGTAAGTTGGAGGTGTCAAAAAATGTAATATGGTAATTAGTGATATGCATAGGGATGGTGATTTGGCTCGACCCGGTGGGGAACCCGGTTCACCTGACCCGGACGGGGACGGGGATTCCCCGCTAAACCGGGTACCGGGGATCCCCGGTAGAGGCAAACCGGGGTTGGGCCCGGGGCCGGGTATTGTATCCCCCGACCCGCCCTGTACCCGGTATATATATAAATATTAAATATTTTAATTATTTGGGCTTATGTTATATTTCTTCATTGATATGTGCGGTCCAGTGCGGCCTGTTGGGCTTGTAATTGATATGTCCATCGAGGCATCGACTCCATCAGTCCATTACTCCATCGTCTTGTCCATCGACTCCGCCCTAATCCTCTCGACAGTCGACTCTCCGGCCTCCGCTCTCGTCCACACTCCAGTCTCCACTCTCCAGTCTCCACTCTCCACTCTCGACAGTCGACTCTCCACTCTCGACGGTCACGATTCTACAGCCGGTCTCTTCTACACCGTCGTCCGTCGACCGTCGTGACCTCCACACTCCACAGCCTGTCACCGTCACCAGCGTCTAGCGGCCTTCACTCGACACCGACACCGTCACCGTCTCCGTCTCTGCCATCGAGGATTCGAGGTCAGGGCCATAAACCCTTTGCTTTAAGTTCATATCATCATATGTTTATTGTTTAACAGTTACCGGGGGTTGACCGGGGTTGACCGAAAGTTGACCGGGAACGGGGCCGGGGCCGGGGACTCTGTACACAAACCGGGGCCGGGGCCGGGGCCGGGGATTGCAAACCCCGCCCCATCCCCGCCCCGTTGCCATCCCTAGATGTGCAAAACTCAAGTGGTACGAAAACCTGAACCGAAAAAGAAGTGTTTGTATAAAACCTGAATGTTCTGACATCCAAAAATCTGGAACCCTACATTTGGATATTATCAATTCTATTAATCGATTGGATATATATTTTTTTGTATACTAGAAGGGTACTCGCGTAATATAACGAGATATATCTTGATTTTCATGTTTTGTTTTATTATATGTCTCAATCGATGTTATAATATGGTTTTATGTGGTTTTGAGAAAACGATAATATTTTTATTTTTGAATAAAATATAAATTATAAATATCGTAAAATTTTAAAAAAGAGTATATAATATTTATATCAAATCAACTATTTAAAAGTTCTTGTTTTATGTAATTTCTTTAATTCAA
>NC_037528.1:11993847-12007779 GCF_001531365.2 Cynara cardunculus var. scolymus | reverse complement strand
ATTGCTTAATATTCTGACACCTCTTGTATGAGAATGGTCTTCACAAGCTGTTCGTTGAGCACATAAAGCAACACTCTGAGCCTTCCTCTTCTATTGTATTGATTTGAGTTTTGAATTTTTGTTTTTGTAAATTTTTATCGATCAGAAATTCAGGCAACCACCTTTGTGAATCGCTCGGAAGGTAGGTGTTATTCTGATCGTAAATCAATTTCTTATGCTCTTCAGATTTGTTGAGATTCAAAGTCTATGAAGCTGGTCTAGTAAGCATAAGTATATTTTCAGTCCCTTTTTTCTTCTATTTCTACTTTATATTTCAAAATTGATGTTTATCAATCACGATGATCGATTTAGAGGTTTTCTCGTCTTTCGTGTTTTACTTGCTTCCGATTTCAAAACGAAGATGAATTTAACGTTGAATTTTGAAAAGCCTGCAGAATGTGGCGATGAATTTTATTGATGTATTTCAACTTGAATTCTTAAACATAGATCTGGATTAAAATTTTGATGAATTTTCTTCTATTTTGTTAACATATATGAACCCATCTATTCAACCTAAGTTGCAAGGTTTGGGTTGAGTTTTGATTATACTTTTTGGTTGGTTTGATTGGGTTATTCGTAGTGTATAGTTCTTTCAACAATAAAAAGGACGGTAGCAAAACTATTCCGAACGAAACCTTAATTCATAACATACATTAGATTACTGTAAACATAAGTTTGAATTAAACACAGAAGTTGAGTGTAGGAAGTTATGTTGGAACAATAGACAACCATCAATAGATGGGATCAGCTTATTTAACAGAAACATAAAACAACTCTGGTGTAATCTAACGTAAATAAAAACAATTTTAGTGATGCAAAAAATGGTCCTGCTTCTGAACAGTATTCCTGTAACGGGGTTTAGCGCGGTCAAAAACCCAGACCGGGCTTACATTGGTCTTATGTATTTTTTTAAAATTTGATTTTTACAAAATAAAAATTAAAATACAAAAAAGTATTGTTCTAATACATTTAAAAATATGTAATTGGGTCAATTAATTACATATAAAAATATGTTTTTACGAGAATACTGGAAAGAATCGTTGGGTCTTCCTTCGATTTCTTATAAAAGATATTCAGTCTATCAAAATAGAAGTTAAAAGAGGGTATTTATGTTCGTCGTGTTCTTTATATGGATATCAGAGGTCCGGGAGCCATTCCATTGACTCGTACTGATGAGAATTTTACTTCACGGGAATTTGAACAAAAAGCCGTTGAATTGGCCTATTTCTTGCGTGTACATTTGAAGTATTTTAAGAAATGAGCCAAGAAATCAATGATTTCTCAGCAGGAGGGTAAAAACGCAAGAATCCTCTTTTTCTATAACATAATTAAGGTTTCTTCAGAACATTCATTCGAGTCAAAGCAGAAGTTGAAATCATGAATTATAGCAAGAATTGTTAACGTTTATAAGTTGATATTTTTTCTACAAATACCATATGACTTTTATGTATTGAAAAGAGGTTAAATGGGACAAAAGATGGTCTAAGAATGAGAAAAATTAGTTATTGGCTGTTGGGTATAGGTAATAAAACGGTAATATATTTGAAAAATCAGGTTGGTTTCAGGCTGGGCCAAAAACAGGTCTTGCATTGTGCCAGACCTTCTTTTTTTGATGAAAACTGTTATCGGTTATGGATCGCCGGTCTTTAACCGGTCCCAATCAGTCTCAGTTTTGGCCGATCTTGGTCTTAGTCCTCCATCGGTCCCGGGTGGCAACCCCATTTGACCATCTCTAGCGGCAGTAAGAACATGTTACATACCAAAACAATAGCAGGAAAACTGTAGCAAATCAAATAAACGTAGTTGAAATAACACATATACCACGAACCAAATAATCATGAAGGAGTGGAGCCAAATGCCAGTCCCTTTGGTTTTATAAGTTAACTAACCTTGACATTACACTAAACCTTAAGTAAAAACATGATCAAGAACTTAAATCAAGTCTCACATGTTTCAATAGACATTGTTTTTTTACACTGAAATGCATGTTAAAGTACAAGATTGTTGCACATAAGGAATGCTGCGTATATAGAGGTTTATGTAAAACATACATCATAAGGTCTGGACCTTTAATAATATGCGGGTCAAATTCTTTACAATATCTGTCAGTGGTACATTAATGTAAACTTTTTAGGTAATATGACACATTTTCAAGCGACTTGGAGCAAATTGCTTACCAACTCGCCCAATCCTTGGTCACATGCAACTTCATGACAATTTTACACATGTTGCTTTTGAGGTCACTTGCAACATACTAAGGATCTACCATTGCAACAATTCGATTTCAAGCCATAAACAACTCATTTATGGGTCATTTTTCCTCGCTCTTTTTTGCTACATTTTGCAAATAGCACACCGCTCTAACATTTTCCATATGAAGCATTTGAAGCATACATAATGCCTCTATTTTCCTTGAATCTCACACCAAACACTTGTAAAACATAAAATACTACCTTAATAACAAGCTTACGGGAGTTTGGAATGAGAAATTACCTTGAATCATCAGTAAACTCGTGAAACTCCAATAAGCTTATAATCTTCTTCCTCCTTCCTTACTATTTTCTCGTTATTCGTTTTGCGATTTTCTTTGTAACTTCAACATATACCACATGAATGACATCTCCTTTATGTCATTTTGAGTGCTATAACCACTGCTGTCCAAACCAATTCTTTCCTTCTCCTCGATCAATTTCAATTGTTTTATTTTTTTGCAAAACATGTCCATGATGTTGCTGTAAAGGCATCCGATCCCTGTACTTTCCACGTTCCACGCATGTTTTTCCATTCACTTTGCATTTTTAATTTGATCCAAACTTAACGCTTAACAAATATTCTACATATTAAAAATTCATAATCCGTAATTCAATTATTTTTGAATTGCTAAAAACATCTTCATCCGGAACTTGTTTATGAAAAAACCACTATCTGTGAATTCAAATGTTAACGAAGTGTTTGCATTTTAATTATAAAAAAAATAAACAAAGTTATTTTTAAAATTTATATTCTTCTAAAAATAATGTTTTATTTTGGTCCCTTGTTTTTGTCAAATTGCAGGTTTCATCCTTATAATTACAATTTGTTGCTTTTTTTCAGTAATATACACTATTTGTTTTTTCTTTTCTATAATTTACAATTTATTTATTTTTGGTCCTTATGCTTAATTAAAATAAATTGTCTCAAAAATAAAAAACAACTAAAATGAGGAGCAAGATCTTCAACTCTCCCCAAGTCGTCGCGGTTTCCTTAGCTTTCAGTCCGATGATTCAACCTTTTCTTTTCCTGTTCGCCACAAGAAATTCTCAATCCATGTTAAGGTAAGGGTCTTTCAAACTCCTATAATTCTTTGTTTACTTTATGTTTTCCTTTCAAATCCCTCTTTTTTGATTCATGGACTTTACTGTTGTATATTGAAAAAGTTCGAAATTTTCACGTTCTATTAATAATTCTTCAAACTTCGTTGTATTTTATTTTTGTTCTCTCTTGGTTTTTCCACCTGAACGACATAAAATTGTGTGATTGTTCATTAGTATGCACGTCTGACGAAAAACAACCATTTTCATTTATTTGTTTAATTGCGTCTTATGATTTTGTTGCTTCATAGCAACCAATGCCTCTTTTTGTTCTATCGTAATTGTATTTTCAGAAAATCGACTTGATCTTGTGATATCCACCATCAACAGAATTTATTACTAGAGAATATGTGAATCCCCATTAGATTACTCTCTATAAGAGTGAATGGGGTTCCAACATATATCAAAGGAAAAGTAAGAACATAGAAATATGTTGGTATTAAACCGACAACAAATTCTGTATCGTTTTTATTTTGAGAACCAACATATCTCTTCTTTGTGGAAAGCGTAAGTACTATATCCTTATTCCTTAATATACCATGTTGCTTTTCTATAGCAACTATTAGGCATATATGCTTGCAGTTGAAGGTTGCATTTGTTAGTTTTGCCATACATTTGAATATTTGAGTTTGGGTTGGGTATGATTTTTGGCCATCCGACCTATTTGAAAACCCGAAATATACATACAGATGTAAAATTTAAAATATTATAGAAATATAATTAGTTATCTAGTTATATTTTCAATTTTTTTTAATTTGTAAACCTTCTATTGATTTTATCAATTATATTAATCCATTGATTTTTTTTTTCTTCATATAACTATACCTGAAAACGGAATAGGGTAATACGGGTGGAAGGGGGGCAGTTGATAGTTATTGGGCCTAAGGTTAAAAAAGCCCATTAGAAATCTATATATACCGAACTTCAACGTCGTCTTCAAATCATAATTCAGACTCGAACCCTAGAATCAGCCGCCTTGGCCTTCTACCCCTTATTGTTGAAAGGTTTTTCTTTTCTAGTAACTTGTTTCTGCTTTCATTTTTGTGGTGATGGAAGAAATTGATGATTGATTGCTTAATATTCTGACACCTCTTGTATGAGAATGGTCTTCACAAGCTGTTCGTTGAGCACATAAAGCAACACTCTGAGCCTTCCTCTTCTATTCCGTTGTATCGATTTGAGTTTTGAAAGTTTTTGTTTTTGTATATTTTTATCGATCAGAAATTCAGGCAACCACCTTTGTGAATCACTCGGAAGGTAGGTGTTATTCTGATCGTAAATCAATTTCTTATGCTCTTCAGATTTGTTGAGATTCAAACTCTATGAAGCTGGTCTAGTAAGCCTAAGTACATTTTCAGTCCTTTTTTCCATCTATTTCGACTTCATATTTCAAAATTGATGTTTATCAATCACGATGATCGATTTAGAGGTTTTCTCGTGTTTCTTGTTTTACTTGCTTCCGATTTCAAAACGAAGATGAATTTAACGTTGAATTTTGAAAAGCTTGCAGATTGTGGCAATGAATTTTATTGATGTATTTCAACTTTAATTCTTAAACATAGATCTAAGTTGCAAGGTTTGGGTTAAGTTTGATTATACTCTTTGGGTTGTTCTGGATTGGATTGGATTATTCATTGTGTATACTTCTTTCAACAAGAAAAAAGACGGTAGCAAAACTATTTCAAACGAAACCTTGATTTCAAGAGAGAAACATCTTAAAAGACAATAAACATTTTAAAATACATTAAAACTTCAGCAACATAAATTTGAATTAAACACAGAAGTTGAGTGTAGAAAGTTATGTGGGAACTTAGGTAACCATCAAATGATCAACTAATCTAACAGAAACATAAAATAACTTGGTGTAATGTTACGTGAACTAGCGGCGGATGCAGAAAAAAATATTGTAGGAGGCATGATATAATTAAATTCTTTAGTGGATTTGTTTCTTTCTACTTTATCCTTATAAGTGATGCTTACGGGTTGTTTACCAATTGTTTATCCGCGTAAATGTTTACCAAGTCATGTTATTATACCGGATGAATATGGTGAAGACCAAAAAACAAACCTGGTAAGAGTGAGTGAGGGCAACGACTTTTACAGTTATAAAATCTTAGTGTGTAAATTGTTGCATATAGTACTGTTTCGGTGGACTAAAAATCTTACTCAATAAGTAAATAATAGCGTTGAATTCTATCGATAAGCACTTGCCGGGTACGTTTTTGGTAAACGGCCTCTTAATTTCCTTGTCCAAGTTCAAGAAGATAATAACCAGTTGCCCGTTGTTAGAACATATCCAATTATCCATTGCCACAATTGGTGTCAATATCTTGTAGAAAGTGGATATATTTCAATCATAATTTTAACTAAAAGGTTCTATTCATGCTAATTTCAATTTCAAGTATAAAATGACATTTCAGCAGGATGGATTTTTAGGTAGAATTGAGGTCACCAACTGCTATTTCCATTTGCCTAACGTAACATTTCCATTTGACTAAAAAAGGTGGAAAAAACCAATGGGCTAGGCTGGAGTAATTGGCCTTCATGTTTATTTTATTGGAGGCCTGGTTAGATAAACATAAAAATTATAAGTAAAGTAAAAAAAAGGCTTTGTAAACTTGATTTTGTTTGGGGCCCAGGACCCCAACCCTTATCACATGCATCCGTCCCTGACATAAACACAAACAATTTCGGTGGCAGCTAGAGATGCAAAGATTTGGTTATCGGTTTTGGTGTAACTGGTCTTCCCAATAACTCAGATTGGGCTTAAATCGGTTCTATGTATTTTTTTAATAATTTTTTTTTACTTGATTTTAAAAAAATATAAAGAAGTGTTAATCTTATATAATTGAAAATATATAGTTTGGTTAATTAAATACACTTAAAAAATGTTTTTACAAGAATACGAGTCGTAATTATGAATTATAGCAAAAATTATGGATGTTTATGGGCTGTTATTTTTTCTACAAACACCATAAAACTTATATGTAATGAACATTGAATAGAGAATAAATGGGACAAAAAATGATAAAAAAATTAGAAAAATTTGTTATTGGCTGTTGGGTATTGGTAATAAAATGGTAATATTTTAAAAAAAATAGGTTGGTTTTGGGCTGGATTGATAACCGGTCTTGGGCCGAGCCGGATTTTCATTTTTGATGAAAACTATAAGTCTTGGGCTGGGCCGGACTTTCTTTTTTGACGAAAACTGTAATAAGTTCTGGATCGTTGGTCATTAACTGTTCCCTATCACTCCTGATGCAAAGTCGGTTCTGGTCTCAGTTCTATACCCGTCCCGGTCCTGGTCCTCCATCAGTCTCTGGCCGAACCCATTTGACCATCTCTAATGGCAACATGAACATATTATATACCAAATCAATAGCAGGAAAACTGTAACAAATCAAATAAACATTGTTGGAATATCACATATGCATGAAGCAAAAAATCATGAAGGGGTGGAAAATGAATTCCCTCACATCTAAAAAGTCACTATAGAAATGTCCATCATCATATTTCTTAGATGAGTGTATCAAACATAAATCCAATCTCAAAACCTAAAGATTACTATTAGAACTTGAAATATTTTAAAACAAGCTTCGATTTTTTTGCCTTCGATTTCCTCAACGAGTTTATCGGAATAAATATAATCTAGAATCCTAATTTGGTTACGAAACTACCGCTCCGTTACGTATTAATGTCTCCAGTCCCTTTGGTTTTACACTAAACCTTAAGCAAAAACATGAACAAGAACTTGAATCAAGTCTAACATGTATCAATAGACATTTTCTTTTTACACTGTAAAAATAGAAGAAGTCGGGTAGACGGATTGGTACGTTTATTTTTGGTCTGTGTACTTAATTGAAATAAATTGTCTCAAGGGTAACAAAAACAGTAACTTATAAACAATAAGGATTAAAACTACAATTTCAAAAGTACAAAGACTAAAATTGTAATTTTAAACAAACAATGTTATTTTTTAAAGAGACCAACTCATGGGAAAAAAGAACAAGATCTTCAACTCTCAAAGTCCTCGCAGTTTCCTTCGCTTTCAGTCCGTTGCTGCTGCTATGGATGATGATTCAACCTCTTCTTTCCCTGTTCCTCACAAGAAATTCTCAATTCTTGTTAAGGTAAGGTCTTTCAAACCCCTATAATTCTTTGTTTACTGTACGTTTTTCTTTCGAATCCCTCTTTCTTGATTCATGGACTTTACTGTTGTGTATTGAAAAAGTTCACGTTCTACTAATAATTCTTCAAACTTCGTTGTATTTTATTTTTGTTCTCTCTTGGTTTTTTCCACCTGAACGACATAAACTTGTGTGATCGTTCATTAGTATGCACGTCTGATGAAAAACAGCCATTTTCATTTATGCCCACCAGCTGTTTGTTTAATTGCATCGAGTGATTTTTTTGCTTAATAGCAACCGAATCCTCTTTTTGTTCTGTCGCAATTGTATTTTGAGAAAATCGATTTGATCTTGTGATATCCACCATCAACGGAATTGATTACTAGAGAATATGTGAATCCCCGTTGGATTACCATCTAAAAGAGTGAATGGGTTCCAACATATATCAAGGTAAAATGGTCAAACACTGAGCAGACATTGGACTCTAAATTGTCCCCCCTCCAACGGAGGCTAGACGGACACATTGTTCCATAAATCTTGGCTCAGATCACGTGAGAATATGTGGATCCGATTTAGATTGCTCTCCAAAAGAGCATTTGAGGAGAGAATGTAGGTTCCAACATACATTGAGCCTTTCCTGAAATCAGAGAGTGATTGAAACTCTTTAGTCCCATTAATTAATCAAGAACTTCAAGTGGCATTGACTTTGCAAAAGATTAGTAAGAACATAGCAATATGTTGGTATTAAACCGGCAGCAAATTCTGTATCGTTTTTATTTTGAGAACTACCATATCTCTTCTTTGGGAAAAGCGTAAGTACTATATCCTTATTCCTTAATGTACCATGTTGTGTTGCTTTTGTATTGCAACTATCGGGCATATACAAGTATATCTAGATGGTAATGGCCTACAATTTTCTTCACAGGAAAGTAAAATTGATATAGTCATTTGTAGCCACGATGATCAACTCTTGGTGAGTTATGGCTTCCTTTGCTTTTACTTTTATAATCCAAAATGCTTGCAGGTTGCATTGGTTAATTTTGCCAACACTGACAGGTTATTGCTACTCAAATTGGGACTATGGGAACCATAATGCATGCAAGGTAAATAATATAATATAATTCCAAATCTGATTCTCTAACTGGTGTTTGTGCATGCTAGTATGTTGAGTAATTAATCCTCCAAAAGTCGAGATCATATATTGGTTGTGGACTACAATGTAGAATTCAAAGTCTTTGCTTAAGAACAAAGAGTTAAAGAGTATAATTATCTGTGAAAAGGAGGCCACAGGAAATTGGAAAACATGTATTTTGATTTGAGGTGACTGGGAGAAATACTTGGTTCTAGAATCTGGCACCCAAAATCATGTTTAAAACAACAGACATAGAACAGAACACATGGATTCTTGAGGAAGTTTGTGTATTTTGGTTATCTTGCATAAAAACATTGAAACAGTAAGAGTAATTGGAACAGCTAGAATGCATTAAACTAGGATTTTTTTATTGACGTTGGAGCACATCTTATGGTGATTAGAAGATTGTATGTTCTGTGTGTTAAGTAGACATACAAGGGTTTTATGATTGGCAAGAGAGATGCATGGTATGTCGTATGAGTTAGCGGATATGAAGTAAAAGGAGCATCAAGAAACCTGGACAATCCAACTTCTCATCTTGAAACTTTGGCAATAATGGTAAAGGTTCCAACGAGACTACAAAAATTTCAAACAGGACTTCTTTTATTGATGGCATTAAGTTTATCTCAAACCAGATGTATGATCATGTATACATGCCACCTTTGCTCTCATTCTCATCAACATGAATTTATATATGGTGTGAGTAAGACATTTGATGCAAACTATAGAATGCTATTGGATACCACATGTCACGCCGCTTCATGGGGATATATTGAAATAAATGGTACCAATGTTGACTAGATATCGTTGTGGACAACTGTTCTCTCTGATATGGAAGCGGGATTAAGCTTTTCATGTTGAAAACCCCGTTCTAATACATTAAAAGATTACATCTTTCAGTGGGAGGGGAAAACGTACAACACAACAATTTGATCAAAATCACATTATTTTACAGTTTGTAGAAATCTTACATTAGAGAACTATGGCGATGTTATATCTTGCTTTATGCTTCAATCCATTAGATGTGTATACAAGTTCCCATTTTTGGAGGTTATAATATCTTTTGCTGCATCCGACATATACAACCTTCATAAAGTTTTCAATTCTTTTTCTGATTTTAATAGGAAAGAGGAAGGGATGTTGAATAGTCCAACATTTAATGTATCTGTAATATTTGGCAAACGAGATGAGGTAAGCTGGCTTATTAAGCAGACACTACTGAAGCTTTTTTTTTTTTATCATATTAGCTCGGTCATTGAAATGTTTTAACCTGCAGCCAATGCTACAGTCATGCGCACGCCAGCTTATCGAACAAATAAGGTCTGTTCCTATACACAAAACTTCGAATTTACCTTACATTCTTCTGAAGCCACACTAAAAATATTGGGTCCTCTGATGTGGTTTTAGCAATTCTGGCTCTTCCAAATCATTGACACTCTCAATTGGTCTCAAGGACCATTCCATGGTATCCTCCAAATTCTGATAACTAACTTGATTACTTTTAGTATAAAATGTTAGCATTAGTGATTATACTTGGTTTTTTGATTGTTCAGGAGACCCTTAAAGCAATCGTTTCTGGTGTGATTGAGAACAGATTGTGGTAAAATGATACTTGCAAATGGATTTAAGGATGCTCCAGATCGACCTTTATCTAACTAGAAATTTGGTATCTTGATTCCATATTATTAGTTATTATTCCTTCTGGACTCTGTTCATGCACAACTCATTTGTAATTTTGCACCAATTTAATGATGTTCCATTTTGGTTTTATATTTCTGCCTCTTCCATTTTGATGTCCAACTGAGACATATAAGAAGAGCTAATAATAACATTCATAAACCATTGGTCACAAAATCTTGTTATGAAATTTGGTCAGGACTAACAAGAATCTTTGTGTATTACTAATTGTTAACATTTGGGGACAATCCATAGAAGTTGAGCGGAAACACACTTTATTTAGAGAAGATGACGATACGATAATAATGGTGAAAAAAGAAACCTACTTTTTTCATGTATTTTAGTTAATATATGATTATATGTATTAGTATAATAAAATGTGTAAAATAAAAAATGAAAAAACAAATAAATTAAATAACTAATTATAATGGTGTAATATGTATTTTTCTTTTCTTTTCTTTTCTTCTCAATTTAACACTTTAGCTAGAGACCACCTTTTGTGTAAAGTTTAAGTCTAAACTTTCGTTATTTGAAGAAAAGGGTTCTTAAACTGAAATCAACTTTGTGAAATTGCTATTTGTGTAAATTTTTTAAATTATAAATTAGAAAAAGAAAACATTGTCGGTTCGTTTAATAATCCTTCGACTAATCCATCATCGACGGGGTGTCAATTGTCAAAAGAGAATCTCAACAACGGCCGTTATGTATAATTACATATATTAATCCACTTTTAAATGATTACGTCAAAAATACAAAATATTATAGGGAAAAGTCAAAAAATAAAACCCCAATTGACTTCAGTGTTTTAGAATGATTAAGTCATTGAATAATTTTTAGGAATAAATAAGTACTTGAACATTTCAAAACCTATTAAATAACTCATTGTACTTTCTAAAACATGTTAGATACATTCTTATTACCTATAAAACTTGTTAATATGATAAAATAATGAAAAACATCTGGGAGAAAAAACACAATGGAATTTCATATTTTAAACGATTAAGTTCTTAAACATTTTTTAAACAAAAAAAGTACTTATATTTATAAAATGAAATAAATATACTAAAAATTATTACATTTAAAAAAGATTATTGATGAAATTTATTTTAATTAAAAACAAAAAATATTTTATCAGTGATTTTCCAAATGAAAAAAATAAAATAAAAAAGGATTTAAAAGAATTACTGATTAATTTATTTTAATTAAAAATAAAATATATTTCATATAATTTATTTACGAAAATTAATTTATTTACAAAAATTGAGGGGTAGTTTTCCCAAACTCTTACCGGTGAGAGTTTACACTATTTTTTAACTTATTGAGCAAGATTCTAGTCCATTGAAACGACATCATATGCAATAATTTATCCGGTAAACCCTAACCGGATAAGAGTCATCACCCTTGTTTACCGGGTATCATCGTCTGTCATTGTTATCACTCTTGCCTGATAAGATTATATGTAATTGTCATATAAATCATGTAAGATAAATAACCCGATAAGCACTTAATGGATAAACAGTTTGTAAACGGTCCCTAAGAATAAATTATAAGTATTAAATCCACTGTAAAGAAAAATCCCGAAAATGAACCATTTATCAAGTTTCTGATGCACCGCCGTCCGCCGGCCGGCCTAAGAAAAAGACATCAACGTGGGCTCGTCTATGGGCCTTTTTTTATGGGCTGATAAATCTTTTAGACAATTAAATCATCTGGGCTTACATTAATTCCCGCTTATTGATGCTTGGAAAGAAATTGTCACACACTAAATATAATATGTGACAATTTTGTAGGTGGATTGAAATATCAAGAATTTTGTTACAAACATAACATTATAGACTACGGTATAATTTTTTTTTTAAAAAACAAACTTAACGTTTTAAAACTGTCTTTTTCATACAACTATAAAATCGTTTTTCTTAGCCATATTGGGTAAGAGCTGGTAAGTTTTTCTTAAAGGCAGTAGAAAAATTATATATTATAAACCAAACAAGTACAACGAGAAGCCATAAGTACATGATGTGGTTACATCAACAGAAAAAAGTTCTATAAAAAAAAACTAAGAAAACCACAATGAATGAATACTTGAAAAATACCATGTTCACATGTGATTATCAACTAATATAAAACCATTTGCATTTTCTCAAAAAAACACGCACAAAACAACTTATTGACTTATTCCGGTGTGACACCGGCAATAAGCACTTCTGAATGTTTGGATAAACAGTTTATACTGGTGCCAAACCGGTAATAAGAAGTTTTTGAAAAAGTTAAATCATTTTAACTTATAATAAGTTAATAAGGACTTTTATAAGGAAAAAAAACATAAGTTGTTTCAAATAAGCAATCTCAAACATCTCCTAAGCTTCTCAACTTAATTCATATTATAATGAAGCAGGCTAAAATTTGGAATATTATGTTTAATTTTGCAATCAAGGAAGAGATTTTCCTTCTAGAGGGTCCACTCTCACTTTTCTTAAAGCACATTCTAAAAGTCATAGAGCATATAATATCTTCATTTTAAATTATATGAATTGTTTACAAGATTTCAATTAAATGTTATTTTATTTACAAATTACAATATTTATGAGATTCATGCTCATTTATAAGTTTTTTTAATTTTATTTTATTAAAAAAATACTTTAAATAATTTATCAATTAAACTTTCTACCCAACTACTTACATCACATTACTTTAACCACTGAAATTAATAATTACTTTTTTCCCCTTTTGGCATTTAATTAAATAACAATAAATATTTATTCGAAAAAACACAAATAAATTTAATTATTAGAATTAAAAAATAAGAGAAAGGAGTTCACCTAACATCCCCAAGTTCACAACAGTCTTCTATTCTAGCATCGAGGTCCACCTAAGAGAATAGAACCACCCATTTTCATTTTCATTTTCATTTTTATTTTCATTTTCATTTTCATATTAAATACATGTAAATATCTTCAATTTAAATTAAGCCATTATTGTTGATTTAATTATTCGTATTCAAATTGATAAAAAGGTATTTCTAATTTAAAATATGTTTATTGCTAAGAAAAATTTCATATTTACATTTCTTAGAATTAATTTGTCATTTGATATTTGATAGAAGAATTACTGATTTAAAACAAATTGCATATATATATATATATATATATATATATATATATATATAATGGACCCTAGTGTTTGAAATGATTAAATACTTGGACAATTTTTTGGAACAAATAAGTCCTTGAACATTTCAAAACATGTTAAATAACTCATTGGACTTTTAAAAAACATGTTAGATACATTCGTATGACCTATACAACTGGTTAATATGGTAAAATAACGAAAAAAGTCTGAAAAAAAGCTAATGGACTTTCATATTTTGAACGATTAAGTCCTTAAACATTTTTTGAACCAAAAGAATACTTAAATCTATAAAAATAAACAAATATACCAAAAAATTACTTACATTTATGAAAAAGTACTTACATTTAAAAAAAATTATTGATAAACTTTATTTTAATTAAAAATAAAATATATTCTCTCAGTGATTTTTCAAACTAAAAAAAATAAAAAAAAATTTAAAAATGATTATTAATTAAATTTATTTTAATTAAAAATAAAA
>NC_037528.1:11962249-11993634 GCF_001531365.2 Cynara cardunculus var. scolymus | reverse complement strand
TTTTTTAATTTAGAAAATCACTGACAAAATATTTTTTATTATTAATCAAAATATATTTCATCAATAATCTTTTTTAATTGTAGGTATTTTTTTAGTAAATTTGTTTCATATATATATATATGTAAGTATTTTTTTTTTGTTCAAAAAATGTTTAGAGACTTGATCGTTGAAAATATGAAAGTTCATTGATTTTTTTCCAGGTTTTTTCATTATTTAATCACATTAATCAGTTTTATAGGTCATAATGGTGTATCTAACAGGTTTTAAAAAGTCCAAGAATTTATTTAACAGATTTTGTAATGTCCAATAACCTATTTGTTTCAAAAAATTATCCAATAACTTGATCATTCCAAACAATAAAGCCTTTTAGACTTTTTCCATATTTTTTTGGTTCAAAAAATGTTTAAAGACTTATGATAATAAAAAAAGTTAAATGATATAAAAGATATTGATATCTTTTGAAAAGATAACATTAATAAACTTTTGGTGTGATTTGTGAAAATGGAAAAGGGAAGTGGATCAAGCTTTATAAAAAGTCAAGTTTTACATGAGAAAAAGGAGACCGTCTTAATTGAATTTGACTTCAACCCATTGTAAAATCACCTCATTCATCCAAACCAAAATTTGCCATCCATTTCATATACTTTGGTCTTAAACCAAATAGACATTTTGTTTTTTCAATTACCGCAGGTTACAAGTAATTATGTATGATCAAGGATGAAAGTCGTAAGAGATTTTAAGTGGTGATACAATCTGACTTTAAGAAACAACGTCTATCAAAAAAATTCTTCAAAAACTGGTGTATATTTGTCGGTTGATTTATTGTTTGTATAAAATAAACTTGTGTTCGAGTCATGTCTTCAAATTTAAAGAAAAACTAAAGGTGTATTAAAAAAGAGAGATTAATAAAAATAGTTATTTTCATGCTTTTAATTCATCTCTTAGCCATTTCTCTCCCCAAATTTCAAAAATATCAATACTTTTGTAAGTGGCACCTTCTCAATATATGAAGGGGTCAAAATGTAAAAGAAAAGTTTCTCAACCAGTTTTCCAAGTGTAGGGACCAAATTTGTAATTTAGATAAAGGTATTCCGCACTTGCCGAATTGTTGGGACTATTTTACATATTTGATCCCTGCATTTGTGGAACTGATTCAGATTCTTCTTTTTTTACACTTTGACCTATTCGCAAGTTGAAGAGCTGCTACTTGTGGAGGTAGTGACATTTCTGAAATATTGTGAGAGAAATGGCAAAGAAATGAATCCAAAATTTGAAAATAATTATTTTAATTAATTTCCCGTTAGAAAATCCATATTTTAAGCTAAAAATTATAAATTTTGACAAAAATATACTCAAGCTCGATCCTTTTGCATAAAGGTAGTAAAGTTTCTCAAAGTCCACCATTAAAAAACTTACGCCAATGGTTTAGTTTCAATAAATATATAGTTCACCCAACAAAACAATACGATCACATTCTTTATAAATGTAATTCTTCTTTTATTACAATCTACGATGGAACCATAAAACAATAATCTGTGTTATCGTATGCTCCTGTGTAGCTTTGAAGTGTGTATGATATGATGGTTATAAATTGGAGAAATTGATTCAAATAGTCATTTCACCAATTTAAATTGGTTTCCTAGTCATTTCTCTCTCAGGTTTACCTAATTATCACCATGTCCGCAATATCTACATCTACAATATTGCGGACCTGGTTAAAAAAACATAAAAAAATCATATTCAACATAGGTACACAATCCACAATTGTGACTGGGTCACTTGCTAAGGTGGTGGAATTTGATTTTTTTCTGGTCTTTTAACCAGGTCTGCGATATTGCAGATATGAATATTGCTGACGTAGTAACATTTGGATAAATTCAGGAGATAAATGACTAGAAAACCAATTGAAATAGATTAAATAACTTTTTTTTAAATTAACCTGGATATCCAACCCACTATGCGAGCCGACTAATCTCAGGGCGACCACCTGCTTTGCAGATAGGCCGGAGTCACCGCATTTGAATTTTCGTGACCACAAGGGGATTTTTATTCCTCATTGGATTTGAACATGTGACCTCCTGATACTTTTGATCTTTAGAGTCAAGCTCAAACCAATCAGACACCACTTTTATGATTAAGATGATGAAATAACTATTTGAATCAATTTCGATTAGGATGGGTTACAATTTGGATGCATGGTTAAGTATAGGGTGGACCCTTAATTAATTAAATAGATAGTACTAGTATTGTAAAATTGGGTATTTTCCATTTGCGTTGAATAAAGTACAGCAATGAATGCACATGGTACAAGTATTTAAAGACGCAACTAGTCACTTTTTGTTGCCCATGGATATAGTGGCAGAGACGCGGGCCAACTTACATACATACACACACACACGTGTGAACTTGGCCTTCAAGAAGCGTGCGACTTAAGTTACGTTTATTAAAGCCACAACCTTTAATAAAAAAGAAAGCGACACACCTAAAAACAAAGAAAATTGGTTTCAATACCAATATTAATTTTACCCCCAATATCTATGTATAATTATAAATATAGAGAATAAATTTTTTACAAATCCGATCATTAGTAACGAAACAGATCCACATGAAATGAAATGGTGGCACGGATCGCTGTTTTATACTTCTATCGTAAGGGGAAAAATTACGTTTTCGAAGGGTGTTACCGTACTGTTTTGTTGTATGCCACCAATTAGTTTTTAAAATTGAAATGTTAATATAAGACTTTAATGAATGAGGATTGTCAATGCTTTTGCTTTTACAGAAAAGGTCTGAGTTTAGGTCTCATTGTTGTTAAATTTGTTGTTTTTTTATATACCTTTTGTGTTTTTAAAAATATATATAGATAGGATTGAAACATGTGTCTCTTTTATGTAAGGACAAGGAACCTACCAACAGATCTATACTAACATTATGAAAAGATGGATATTTTGTATGGTCAAATTATGGCATCACTTGGAAAAAAAATATGGGTCAAACCATACAAATCAATTAATTAAGATATTTATAGAAATGATCAATTAATTTATTATATTTTAGATATTTATGAAAATTATTAAAGTTCATTTATTATAATCAACTTTTTTTTTATTAACTTGGATATTCAACCCGCTATGCGAGCCGACTAATCCCAGAACGACCACCTGCTTTGCAGATAGTCCGGAGTCACCGCATGTGAACCTCCGTGGCCACAAAGGGATTTTTATTTCTCTTTGGATTTGAATCTGGGATCTTTTGGTAATTTTGACTTTCGGAGTCAAGCTCAAACCAATCAGGCACCACCCTTGTGGTTTATAATCAACTTTTTGTATTAGAAAACAATCGAAATATCCATTGAAACATATACTTGTTATACTAGATGAACGAATAATATTGGTTTATATGATTTGTACTAATGGTTATGTTTGTAAATGAAACCACCTCTAATGGTTATGTTTGTAAATGAAACCAATCAGTACAAAATTCAATGTTATAAATTATAGGAAAAGTGAAAAAATAATGTAAAAATGATGGGAAACATTCATATGATATCATTGGCTCGCTACCTAATGTGAAAGTGTTGAACATCCCACTGATTGTTAGTTCAAAAAAAAGAAGCGTAAAATAATATGTGATAGGGTGTTTCAGTGAATCGTATAGATATTTCAAAAGAGCTAGTAGAAAAAGAAGGAAGCCATTAATGAACATGCTACATGAGATGATACTGATTACACGAATTAAGTGGACATGAGGTATCATGTGATAGTTTCAAAAGTTCAAAAAAGAAAGATGACATCGATTCATAATGAGTCTTAGGCCTTGTTTGTTTTTTATAAAAAAAACTTTTATCACCCTCTTATGTCTGGTTCGTTAAGAGTTATGGCTATTCAGACTGTTTGTTTTTTTCCAATTTTTCAGAGACATTTATGTCTTATTGTTCTTTTATCTGGTTAGAGGTAAATCAACCTCTTATTTGCCTCTTATTATTCTTCCAAACCATCAACAACGGCGTTTCTCAATCGATTAACCTTTATCGACCATTTCTTTCTTCTAATCTTGCTATTTAATTAATGTTTATGAGTTCAATTTGTCGTTATAACTTTCAAGATGACTTGTATCCTTTTAAATGAGTTATTTTTTATCTAATGGCTAAAAAAACGTAAACCTTCATCTGGTGGTTAACAAAAAAACAGAAGCCGTTGTCTATATGTTTTGCTTATAATGAAAATAAGTTTTTTGATTAATATTATCAGTTGATAATACACACACACACACACACACACACACACATATATATATATATATATTTATATATATATGAGCCTAATTAAATGAGAATTGTTTTGTTTGTGGTAACCATGAGATCCAATGTGAACCACTCGTTTGAGATATTTAAGGATATTTCTTAAATAAGTTAAAAGAGGTAATATAGTAATTTTATTTTGACAACTAATGAGAATATTTAATTAACTTTTTTATAAGGAAATATTTAATTAAAATTAGTTACCTAGTATATCAATTACGTAATATACATCGTATTTTAAAGACGTTTATGAATTGAAGTGTATCTTAGTAATAACATTCACAATGTTTCACGTGTATCACGATATATTTTCTTTGTTTTATGAAATGTATCATAATGTGCATTTTTGTTATTTTCATTGCTTTACAAAAGGTATCATATTGTGATATATAGCCCTTATATATATATATTATTTTTGTGATATATAACATATACATATTTGCTTGTTTAAATAATAAAAGTTGTTATATTTTGTTTTTATCAATAACACTTTAAACACCTGACTTATGATAAATAACTTATTATATGTTTTTAGTTTATATTTGCTATTAATATATTAATAATAATACAATAGTAAAAGTGTATTTTTTATAGGCAGAAAGTATTTTATGCATAAGATGTTACTATTTTAGGCCGTAGAAGGTGCAAACGAGATTTTGTTTTTATTGTAAACCTCACGCGCCCCAAAAGCACCTCCTCCATTCCCAACCCCCCCTATAAATTTCCCTGCTTACCAAATCCCTTCTCTCATTCACCTTAATTTTCTCTGTTATTCAAACATCAATTTCATCTTCATTAGTTTTTGGGATTCCTGCAACAGCAAGAATGCAAAATCAGGGACAAGTAGATGATTTAGGGTTCTGTCCGAGCTTTAATTGCTACTCTTCTGATAGTCTAGCCTCTACGGCTGCCACTAGAGTGAGTAGTCAATTACTGCAAGAACAGGTTGCTCGATTTCATGATGTTGGTGAAGAGGATTTTGAGTTCTCATTGGTGCTCGATGATGAACAAGTTTCAGTCCGAGATGCAGCTTCCGAAGGCCGCGTGGTTTTTCCTCTTTTCAACCGTGATCTACTGGTTAAAGATGAGGGAGATCGTGAGGCTGTACAAGGAAAGGTTGATGATGATCAGGAAGATGCTTGTTCGGCTTCGTTGGAGAAATTGTTTATCACCGAACGGGAAGAATCTGCATCTTCGTCATCGTCGGAAGCGGACGAATCGGAAAGTGAAGCTCCTGGAGTCTTCTGTGCGTGGAGACCTAAAATGGATATCGGATCATCGCCTCTTAGCAAATGTAAAAAAAGCAGTTCTACCGGATCGGGATCAAAACGTTGGAGAATCAGGGATTTACTCCGGCGGAGCAACAGCGAAGGGAAGGAGCCGATGGTGTTGTTGACTCCTAAGAAGGTTGAGGTTCCGAAACAAAAAAGGAAATCCGGAGAAGTCTCCATAGTTTCCGGCAAATCTAAACCGTCGATTCATGAATTGTTCTACGTGCAACAAAGAGCTAAGCGTGAAGACGGTAAGAGGAAATCATATCTACCGTACAGGCAAGGTCTAGTAGGGTTCTTCACAAATGTCAATGGAAAGGGGAACAAATTCCCATTCTAGATTATCTCGTAAAACCCAATTTTGTTTCCCTTCATCTAATACTGTAACCCAATTCAATCCTTATTTATTGTAAATATCGTTTCGTCAGATCTTTTCCTATTTGCAAATTCAAAACATCTTTTCTTATTTGCAAGTTTATTTAGTAAATTTAAATATTTGAATATACAAGAGTCGATGTTTTATGTAATATTCATCATAAATAATTTTGAATAATTATAAATTAGGAAATTTATTAAAATAACCATTATTAGTATTGTTTATTTTCTCTTTAAGTTTACCAAAATAGTTATAGGTCTGCAAACACCATGCGTGCAATGGAGCAAAAGACAAAAAATTACACTTTCTGCTCTTGTCTGCAAAAATTTTTACATTTTTCCACAGGTCCGTAAAAAAAATTAAATTACGGATCCAAGACTATTTTGGTAAACCTTGTAAAATAAATGGTTAAAAGATGAAACCAACCGGTATAAATGATTATTTTAATTAATTTTATCTATAGATACTATTTACTATTAAATATGTCACGACATATATCATGAATATCTATTATGTTATTTATCATTAATACTATATAAAATAGATGGTTCTTGGGTTCTCAGAATATGTAAAGTTTTGAGATGAACTTACCCCTAAGGACATCTCCAACCTATGCATGACAACGGGGAGGGTTTCACAATCCTTGCCCCCCTGGTTTCTATTAACGGCCTTTGGCCCCAACCTTGGTCCCAAGTGGGTACGGGGATTAGGATCCCATCCGTGGTTTCTTTTCTGGTCAAACCCCCGTTCCTGGTTCTAGACCCGATCCCCGACCCTGTTGTGCTGGTAAAGTGAATACTGAACTTGATTACGTGAAGAAGTGGTCGACCGGTCATGGTCTCATGGAGTTTGGAGTGTCTCAATTCTCAAATCAATTGTTAAACTAAAAACCTAATTTTAGAAAATAAATAATCTACATAATATATGTATTATTAAAATAAACTAATTAAATTATATACTGGGTACGAGATGGGTCGGGGGATACGTTACTTGTCTCCGTTCCCAACCCCGGTTTGAGCCTACTAGGATCCCCGGCCTTCATCCAGGGACCCGGTTTAGTGAGGAATCCCTGTCTCCGTTCGGATCAAAGTGAACAAGATTGCCCACCGGGTCAAGGCAAATCACCGTCCCTACTCCAACCCAACATTAAAACATAAAAATAGAAGTGTTTTCATCTCCAACCTATCACTAAGACACCAAAAAATAGAGGTCAATAAAGTTAGCTTATATATTTGGAGGTCAATAAAGTTAGTCTCTATAAATCAAATATTAATATAATATCCATTTTTATAAATACATATATTATTATTATAATATTAAAGATATTTATTTTTAGTATTTTTTAATGTGTGGTTGAAGTTGATTTTTTTCAAATCTTCAAAGAACCCAAGCCGAGCCACTTAAGCCAACTCAAAGAGGTGGTTAGGAGGGAAATCTTTTGGTGTTTTATTTTTAATTGTTGGGTTTGGAGATGGTATCTCTAACATATTCTCCAAAATTGAGAAATCAAAAACCAAAATCTTCAAAGAAAATTTATATCAATTTCCAATAGTTTTTCATTTTAGAGATTACAATATGAATAATATAATCAAAGTATTCAATACCCTTTATAAAATATTATTTTTTTATATTATACATTTAATTTTAGAGATTTTTATTGGTAAAAAAAATAAAAAATAATCGTTCCACTCCCTTTTACTTTCTCTATCTTAAAAAAGGTTTTAAAAACCCATTTTAACAAAAATTACTAAAATCTTTATTTTGAAGAATATATAAGAAATGAAGTTTTGTGATTGCATTTTTTGGACCAATACGATGTTTATTCATTATTTTGTCTTATTTTGACATTCTTTTTGAATATTTCATTAATAAATAAATAAAAAATATTAATTGTTATATTTTTCTAAGAGTAAATATTTAAAATATCATTTGAAGAGTGTGATTATCCAACCACAAGGATGATGTCTGATTTGTTTGAGCTTGCCTCCAAATGTCAAAAGTACCTGAAGGTCTCATGTTTAAATTCAAGGAAAAAATAAAAATCTCTTGTGGCCACGGAGGTTCAAATACAATGACTCCGGACTATCTGCAAAACAAATGATCGTTATAACGGGTTGAATATCCAAATTAATAAAAAAAAAGTGTGATTATCCAATAAATTATTTAAAATAATTACTACTCATCTTAAGTCCTTAAGCAGTTGCAATTGCTTTTCCCAGTTATTTTGGAAAATTGTGGTATTATTTATTGTACATCTTTTTAGTAGTTGGGACTATCTATTAAAATAATAAAGTGGTTGACACTTGACAATGATTTTTCAATTTTTATATATACATATTTTACTAAAAATAACTATATTTTGAATACTCTTTGCATCAAGTATTACCATAATTGTATAGTTTTTTATTACCAATTTATAAGTAATTTAATCATTAATTTATAGTTTTTTTCACAATAAATTTGACATTAATATTAAAAATAAACGTGTTCGATTTTACAACTCTTTATACAAGATGTACAAGTTATTTATAAATGGCTGAAGAGAATTCACACTTTTATAGTCGATAAACAACGAGAAGACCTGAATTTGTGTCCTAAACCCCGAAGGGTCATTGAAATAATTTTTTGCCTTTAAAGTTATTTAAAATAAATATCAAAATGACGTTTGAGGAATTATAAATGAACAACATCATCTCATAAAAATAAAATAATAATTCTTTTAACGATTATTAATCAAATAGCTACAAAATGATGGTAGATAAACATATTATAGGGTGTAGAACGAATAATGGAATCATTTATATTATATAAAAGAATAAAATTTAATATAATAATATAATTAAAAAAAAAAGTAAAAAACAAGTTTGTTTTTGGTATTAACGTGTGTGAGCATTTCAATGGTAGTAGATACCGGATGCTCGTGCGATTTTCCGGGATCTTTCCATTTTCTTAACCTTTTTTTTCTTTTACATAAACATTAATTCGTTATTAAAAAAATTAAACAAAAAAGGATATTAAATTAAATCGTTGCTATTATTGTTGATTTTCTGTATCATTAGTTTTGATGTTTGCGGCCCGAATTAAATGAGTAGATCAGTGACAAGAATGTTAATAAAATATAAACTAATTTTTTTAATAAAATAAATAATATTGTTTAAAATTGGTTACTTACATATTTTTAATCTGAAAAATTACGTATAATTGTGTAAGAAAATTTTAGAGTAAAAAACTTAACCCGCCAACCTAAACCGATGACGATGAGACAACGAGGGGTGGGAAGGGGGAAGCAATGGTGTTAAGTATGAGGTATTCGAATAATGTATGATTTCAGAACGGTAAACCTTATTGAAGTTTTCTTTTTTACTTTAGAACATTTTTGAATTAAAAGATTGTAATAACTAAATTACGTTTCGATGGTTTGTTTATTTAAAGAAAAATGTTCAATGTTTTAGTCACTCAAAATAAAAAAATAAATGATTTTTTATTTAAAAAATAAATAAAGACTTAATAATTCAAAATTTAGAATTTTATGGGTTTTTTAAAACTTTCCTCAAAGAAAAAAAAAAGGTAATATAGACCTCAACTAGTGGACTAATGAGGCAAATGAAAAGGTTTAGGTTGTGAGTGGTAGGGGTGTTAGAAACCCGACCAATTCAATTGATCCGATCCGATCCAACCCAATCTAATGTGAAATAACTTAATTCGGAGTAATCCGATGTTTAATCAAATTGTAAAAATTTTAAACTATAGATATTAGGTTACTATTATTTGAACTCAACTTAACCCGAAAAACCTGATATCCTTTTATTTCTTAGATTTAATATGATTGTTGAATTTCTGTTAATATCTACATTAGACAATTACATTATCACATATACCCTTCACATACACACATTTTTAATCTATTCATATATATATGAGGAAATTAACTGAATGTGATATATACATAAGAAATATGGATAAGTTGTATCAAATGACTAATGACGAAAAAGAAATTATGAGTAGAGAAATAACATATTCAAGATTAACAGAAAATTTTAATGTACTAAAGTATCAACCCAATCAACCCGACCAACCCGTACGGTTTGGGTTGGATTGGGTAGGGTTAAGTTTTTTCAAATTCAAGCATTAGATTGAGTTATTCAAATGTTTTCAATCCGATCAACCCAACCCATGAACACATCTAGTTAGTGACATAGAGATAAAAAGAAAATCCAAGGGAAGTCTAAGGTACATGAAAAGGGAGAGAATTTCACCAATTTTGGTAGTTTACTTGTCACACATCTCATTCCTTTCACATATCATCCTCTTCCAATTCTTTATTTCTTAATCACCCATCATCCACATTTTTTTACTCATTTTAATATTAATACTATAAGTTATAATAATATGTAAGAATTATATTCAGACACATGAGGTATAAGTTATAATACAAATATGAGTGAACTACAACTTTGGTCCTTTTGGTTTCTGAATATTTATAGATTTGGTCCATATGCTTTGTTAAAAGTTAGTGATTTAGTGCATATAGTTTGTTTATTATATCGGCGGTTATTGTGATTTACAAATTCTTATAAATCTGATCACTTAAAATAAGTCTGTTAAAAAGTTAGTTAACTCGAGGACATTTGAGTCTTTTTGCATTTTCTTTCATCTAATAAAAATCTATTATAGAATACACTATAGGGTAAATTACATATTTGCAATCTTTATTGTGTTAAAGATTACAACTATAGTCCTTGTATTATGTTGAAGATGATGAGAACATGGTGATGGCGATGTCATTTTTATATTATGAAGGGTTTCTTGATGCTTGTAATTTGTTTTTCTTATCAAAAATCTTTATAGAATAACAGGTAAATTTGTGAAAGTAGAAGACAAGGTGCAAGAAGGTCATTGTGAGTTAGCTCGATAGCTCAACTTGCTATGCAAGTGAAGGGTGTGCGGCCGGTAGTGTCTTCAATATCATGGGGAAGAAGAGGGGAGGGACCAGATATAATCTTGACAAACTACAGGGACCAAAAGTGTGGTTTACTTTAAATATGTCTCAATTGGACTACTATGTGACCAGAACCATACATCACTTTCCGTCATGCGACATGATAACTATACAGATGTTTTTGTAGTTGGTTGAGTACAACTAAAAGCGTGTGCATGTTTCCAAACGTTATTACATTACTATTGATGTAATCATAGTGTGTTATGGCTAATGGAATTTCGGACAAAAAAGAACGTAACTTAACTAAATGTTATTTACAGTGGATCTTGTTTGGTTGCTAATCCACTAAGATATACCTGCAAAAGTAGAAAGAATAAGGCGTAAATGTCTAACTTGTACATTTTTTTTCGCATAACAACTTGTCATCATTAATAAGGTAGGCTAATTGACGCCATGACGGATGTTTCCTAACATTTATTGTATCGCAAACCGTATAAACTAGCAATTATGATTTTATATCGACTTAGAATATGGTGTATGGCCGCCTCTTATTAATTCAAACTTTGGCATACATAATTATGATCAAGATTGATCGATTGGATCAACCATATTAACTGTTTAAATCAATTTTTTATTCTAACACAATAACATATAAAATTTATACAACAAATAACCGAAACCAGTATTTTAGTAAAGTTTTATTTTGAAATGGAATCACTTTTAAAAGAAGATTCGGATATTGATAAATGATGACCCCACAATCCATTAATAATGATTTTTGCTTTAGAAAGTTACCCAAAAAGTCGAAGTTATTTCCAAGCAAAGTAGAAAAACCATGCATCGTTTTCTTCTAGTACCACAATCCTTAACTACTTCAATTCCTCCACCACCAACCATTTGTCCACCATTCATCCATCCTCGTAGTTTCCGGTAATTGTATCCATCACTTGTATTTGTGTATGTAATTTAAAGTTATTTCAGCATATTTAAAGATTCAATTTCCAAATCATATATTATGGGTTTTTATCAAATTAACTGTCAAAAGTATATTAATAAACATATAAGAGTGTGTTTTTTAAAGTCACGAAGAATCCCGAGTCAAAAACTATTGTAAACAGAAAATCATCATACGTTGGCAGTACTGTATGAATGTTTTACATAATAAGATTCTTATAATAATTAATTGGAAATATGATGTCTAAGCTAAACTCCAAATGCATAGAGATAAGCAATCAACAAACATACGTTGATGCATAAGAACGAATCGTTCATACCAAAACAGAAGGCAAAAAAGCACCATAAAGTAAGAACATGAACACTTAAATAAAAACATTTGGTTTAAGTAAATCTTACGTATAGAGAACAGCGTTGGAAAAGTCTGTCCTTAATAAAAGACGACCTAATTGTTGGTGCACACTAATACACGTAACGATATATACCGATATTTTTTCTTCACAATAATCCACATTATGCATATGTATACAATAATCTGTATATGTGTATCATATGTATATGAATTTGATATTCTAAAAAGTCTATATATAACATTTAATGCAGCGTTGATTTTTCTGAAGTCAACTTTGTTATCATTTCATTATTTCATCACCTATGTATAGTTGTTTACACTAAATTTGTATTTTCTGTTCAAAGATGAACAAGATTTTTTGAAGTAATGATGCCATGTAACCATAATGATTAAAGCTATATAACTGTTTAACACTAAAAGTTGGATCCTTATATTGTTATTTCCTCTAAATTTTCAAAACAGAAGCTATATAAGAAACCTAATATTTCTTCTGAAGAGTAAAAAAACCCTAATATTACAAGCTTAAAAACAGGATTTTGGTTAACAACGTATTCAAACCATGCTCTTTTGAAAAGGGAAACTAAACCCATGTCATGAATGTAAAAATAAAAAGGTACACAATAAACATTATAGTAATACCCTTCATGTACATAAAAATTTTCGATTACACAAAACGATGAAGAGGTAACACATGTCACTGTATGCCCTTGCATATGTCCCCGCCTCTGTTTCCATCACAAATTTATAGTTTTCGCCACCATCGTATACACATTTGCAAAACGAATGGATACCTAGTAATTGTTGTTATATGTGTGAACAACAAATCAAGAAACACACACAATATGAATTGGTTATGCTTAAACGATATATATTTACAAATATAATTCTTTAAAATAAAATCTATAAGTTCACCGATATTACAATACAAATGAGTTACGTTTTCGTACTCGTTATTTTTAGAAACTTCTACGAGTACAAGATACCGATGATTTTTTTTTGTGTGGTCTTTAACTCGATTTATATGTTTTCACGAAAATAGGTTTTTTTTAATGGTTCATTGTGGGCTTATCTTAAGAATCGGCTAATTGGGCTCGACCCATATTTTTTAATCAGTATCAGGCTCATAACATAGGAGTCTTGTGGTGAGCCGACCAACCCGCATTGAAAATTGTTTAGCCATGTGCAATTAGGGGTGGTGGGAGTTAATGGTGTGGATCCTTCATGTGATCTAACTATCCCTCAGTCTTGAGGGTCGTGAAATTGATGTTTTTAAGAGAGAACTATAAATATGGTCCCTATGTTTTGTTAAAAATAACACTTTTTATCTATATAGTTTGAAATCATAAGATTGTCGTTATAGTTTGTAAGTTCGTTTGAATTTTCCCCTCTTTTTAATGATATATTAAATGAAGAACATTTTTGTCTTCTCATCGATTTCTTTTTGTATTTTATCTAATCAAAAGTCAAAGCCATGAGGACCGAAAATCATAGATTTTGATTTGATAAAAGAAAAAAAATTGATAAAAAACAAAAATGCTCTTCATTTAACAGAATTTTTAACGACCATTAATACCATATTGTATGATTTACATGTGTTTTTTTATGATGTCTCTTTAATAACATTGAGCTGGAAATGTAAAGTTGTTGGGTGTAAGAGGAATGACCTACCATATTGTTTTCAGCAACATATTGTTTTCAACAACATATTGTCATATGAGGTGATCATTTGCGGGTTTGGGTTGGGCTTGAGTCAGGCTTAACTTGTTTTTTTGTCCAACAGGCTTAATATTGTAAACTCAACCCTATTTTTTGGACTTGACAATTTGCCATTGCCCGCATTGTAAACGGGTCGGGCTTGCCAAAGACCTAACGGGTCTAAAAAGTGTAACTCTTGTAAATCTATATGGAACCAAAAAGTAAAGAAAAAAATACCTTTACAATTAAAATTTTAAGCAGTTAAAGTAACACATGGATCTCAACAAATGGAGAAAGAAATGAAAAACAAAATTCAGACTTCCATAAAATCAATAATAACGCATTCCTATTTTTTATGTATAACATTAATATTCACATTTTCATGGCTTCATCATGCTACTGCCTATTTCAAACATCCCAAGTTTTGATCATGAACCTCCATAATTCTTTAGCCAAATAGTCCCATCATATGACTTTAATAATTTAATTTTAAAAAACACTAGTATAATTTTAATTAATGGTACAAAATATTAATTTATAAAATATCAACGGGCTTGACGAGCCTATCCATATTTATTTTTACATTGTCCACGTTCGATCGTTAATTTTAACAAACAAACCTGTGCCTGTCCATTTTCTCGATAATAGTTGTCCAAGTCCGTATTTCTAGCGGGCCAGACGGGCCGGGTTTAACGGGTTATCCCGCCCATGGACAACTCTAATTGTCACCCATTAGATAAGGTTGGGTTTTGGCTTTCACTAGACCCGTCCTTCATACAAGTAACTTATCATGTGTCTTCAAAATTTCTAGTCGGTTTTAGATAAAACTGATTTAGGTTTCTTTTTACTTTAAAATCTTTCTAGTCGGTTTTAGGTAGCTTTTTTTTTTCTTGTTAAAAGAATGCAGGTTACCAAGTTTTAGTAGTTTGATAATTTATTTATTACAAAAAACTATTTAGAGACTTAATTATTCAAAATGAAGGAAAATCTAATGTTTTTTCATTCAAAAAAATAGTTCAGAGACTTAATCATTTAAAATGAGAAATTTTAATTGTTTTTTCGTTCAAAAAAATAGTTCAGAAACTTAATCATTCAAAATGCGATAGTTCGTTGGATTTTCTGAACTTTCCCCTTAAGTGACACTATTTGTTTATCTTAAAAACACTAGTTATGTACCTGCAAGTAAAATTTTATTGTAAACTGAAAATAAAATGCTAGTACAATTTATCATAAAAAAATTAAAATTATGTGTTCAAACAAAATGGAAATTAAAATCACCCGTAATGCATTTGTATATAAGTTACTAAAAATGTTATATTGGTTTATTTTTTATTACAATCATCTATACTATATTATAAAGAATTTGACAAAAACTCTTAAAAATTATTTTTTATGTATGAAGTATTATTTATTGATGCATATTACTTGAAATTCAAGATTACAAGTAATTATACGTAAGTACAACTTATTAAAGCTTCATGTTTGAATTCATGTAACCAACTGCAGATAAACATAATTAAATTGAGAATAAACATTTCATTTTAAATATATAAAATTTAAATTTAATTAGGATAGTTATTGACTTCTAATAAAATACTTATTTATTATATTTATAAAAAAATTATAAGTTTGATACTAATATCAATATTTTTTTCAATTTTTTATGATATCTTTATATCTATATTTTATTCAAAAATAAAACATTACGCTTTCTCAAAACCACATAAATATGTATTATAACATCAGCTGAGACAAATAAAGAAATAAAACAAAACATTAAAATCGAAATGTATCTCGCTGCATTGTGCGAGTACCCTTCTAGTATCTTTTAATATATTAGCGATTTCAACTTAATACATCATCGATGATATACTCTTAAAGTATAAAAATTTAAAGACAAATTGTAAAAAAGCCCGTACTTTTATGTAATTCTTATTGTAAAAGATTTACGACTCAAAAGTAGTTTTTATTTCATTAGTTTTGAATTTTTTAAATTAAATTAAGAGAAATTAATAGAAATAATCATTTTCAAACTTTAAATTCATTTCTTAGTTATTTATTACCTTACTTTTCAAAAATATTATTACCTTCGCAAGTGACACATTCTCGATTGTGAATGAGTCAAGATGTAAAAAAAGTTTATGAAAAAGATCCGCAAATACAAGGACAAGATATGTAAATTAGATAAACGTCTACACTTTTTGTTACTTGTGAAAGTGTTAAGATACTAATTTACAAATTTGGTCTCTACACTTGGATCTGGTTTTGATTTTTTTTTTTTGTAAATTAAAAGGTAATGATATTTTTGAAACGAGAAATAAAGATTAGATTAATAGTTTCATTAAGATACAACATCTGAATCATTAAGAGGTGAATTTTGTTTGGCAAAAAAAAAAGTCTGTCTTTTAATGGTTCTAAAACTCTTGAATGATTTTGTATCATGAATCTCCTTTAATCGTTAAGAGCCTTAATTTCATTATACACAATTACCAAATAATTATATTTCATTTTGCACTATATTATGAAAGCCTCTTAATCATTTTGACGACTTAATCATTTTACACCAAACCATTTAGCAATTATCAAACAGACCCTAATTCAAAATAAGGATCGGGTATTTAATTAATTAAAGATGTTCGTAAAAGTGGGGATGGAGATATATGAGGTTTCTGGTGTGGCAAACAGAGAAGAAAAGGTTAAAGATGGAAGACGTGGAAAGCGGTTTCCACCGGCGCTCACGTGGTGTGTATAGGTCAAACCTTGACTGACTATGTGGCTTCTCTTTCCCGAATTATCCAGCCACCTTTGATTTCTTCACCACTCTGCATCAATCTCAATAAACCCTCCAATCCAATCCAATCCTCTCTCTCTCTATGCATTTTTACACTTCGATTGATCACCTACTAATCAATAATCTCTCATGTCTCTGCTTCAAGTTTCAAACCAAAACAGTCTTTTCTGCCATTCTCCATGTTCCCGAAGCTTTTCATTCAGCCCCAGCTCAATTGCCACTTCAATGTGCTCTTCCTTTTGGGCCAAAGAGTTTTCTCTAATCAATGGGGCTTCGGTCGTTGGAATTTTGGTGAAAACACCACGAGTAGGTTTAGGAGGAGGAGGAGGATTTAGGGTGTTGGCTATGTCAGCTTCCACGAATTCCAGGTTTAAGATGAATTTGAATGAGTATATGGTTACTTTAGAGAAGCCGCTTGGAATTCGCTTCGCTCTGTCTTTAGATGGCAAGATCTTGGTTCATTCCATGAAGAAAGGGGTCGGTATTTGCTTATTCCAATCACATTTCAGTTTTTGCAACACTTTTCAAATTTAATATGATTTTTTAGGTAACTTTCAAACTGCATTTTTTGAAGTTGCAAGTTCACTGCAATCTGAAGCTGTTTGATATTGTATCAACTCTTGTGTAGGGTAATGCTGAGAAATCCAGAATAATTATGGTTGGTGATACTCTGAAGAAGGCAAGCGCATCTTCTGGGGGTAGTCTTATTGAGATTAAGGACTTCAGTGATGCAGAGTACTAGCATAAACCTTTATTGCCAAATTTTTACTAGGCCTTATATTTAGAATTATGTGCACATCATGATGCAACCATATGAAAATCCTTGCAATTTGATCTTCTGTTTATAGCTTTAGGAACTAGAATGCTTTCAGCAAATCTCTGCATTGTTGAGCTAATGGGGGATCAAGGGTCACAATGAGACAAATAATTGCTGAATTCTTGTAAGGATATCTATTTTGACATGCTATATAACGAAGAAACTGTAAAAACATGGAATTACAAGGACTTATATCGTTCTTCAGAGGGTCTATGCCCATGATGTACATTTGATGTGTGTATATGCTTTACAACTGAAAAATTACATTTGCATTTTGACAAGATTCATTTCCTCTGTATATTTCCATGCAAACACAAACCATATAACTGATGGTCATGGTTATCGGATGAACAAATTGTATGGTTTTATGATTAGTAGCTTTTTGCTGTTTTGCATATGAAATGCATCTTCTTCACTGCTATCCCAAGCACATCCAGAATATGATAGTGTAGCATTTATAATAGATGGAAAGGAAATTTTAATTAGAATGTAAGAGCTTTAAGAATAAGACATATTGTTAATGTGTCTTGCTTCGTTTTTGCAGGAAGATGATGTTAGAGAAATCAGGACTTTGTAGTCTTGTCCTTGAAAGACCTTTCTCCCCTTTCCCAATTCAACATCTGCATCAAAAAAGTGATCTGGAGATCCAATTTAACAGAGGCCGGGTTCCTATTGCCACTTGGAACAAAACAATACTGACATCAAGTTTGAGAACATCTTTTGAGGGCAGCGGGAATTCAGGGTTTATTATGTTCACCCCAAGATTTTCTACTCCTAAAGGGTGGAATCTTCTGATTAACCAAAATGGACAACTTCGCAGCAGGATACAGAAAAACATTCCAGACGAACCATTTACTCAACTTGTCACCATTTTCTCTGAAGAAGAATCAGGAGATGATTGGTCACATGGGAGCTTCCCACTTGATGAGTATATCAAAGCACTAGATCGTTCGAAAGGAGAACTTTACTATAACCATTCTCTTGGTATGCGTTATAGCAAGGTGAGATGTCCGGAATCCTTATTTTCAGTACATGTGCAGAACGCCTTCTATATTCTTGCCTTCATTAATGTTTGTTTGGTTTGTGCCCATTTAGATATACAAGGAAATTTAAGTAACACCCTAAAGTAAGAAAACTTGAAACGAGTGTAGGAAAAATGGTGTAGAAAAACCTCTTACATTAATAACATCTTAAAACTTATGAAATTTTATTAACTTGTTTGTAAAAGCCATGACCCTTGATGCATTAAAAGAACTGCATTGTGAATACAATCAGTCTACCTGTATTGTACATTTGAACAGTTTGTTATGATATATAATTCTAATTGATATACACTTGTTAACTACAGATTACAGATCAGATGTATGTGGGGTCATGCATACAAACTGAAGCTGATGTAGAGACTTTAGCTAGTGTTGCGGTGAGTGTTATCAAACTTGTTAATTCAATTGACATTCCACATCTTCATTCTACTTGCTCAGATACATCATTATACAACTCCGTTTCCATGCTTTATAGAAGGTCATAACGGAATGTTCCTATCCATAAGTTCTATTTGAAAAAGGGTCTGTCATGCCCTAAGGTAGTCATGTCATGAGGTCCGTATACACCTATGATCAAATTCAGGAGCTGAAATTAAGTCATTGTGCTTGATAGTAAAATCTACTTTATTTTATCTTCTATTTTGTGGGGTTTTAGAACTCTTTCACAAAGAAGTCTCATTTATAGATAATTGCAATGTAATCTTGTTGAATCGTTGGAGTACATCACATTTTCAGTTTTTTCTTTTATCACTCATTGTCGTTGACGAGAAATGGTTAATTTTTGCACCAGGGAGTCACTGCTGTACTAAATTTCCAAGGCGGAGTTGAAGCAGAAAATTGGGAAATTAATTCGAAGTCGATTAACGAGTCATGCCAACAGAATAACATCCTTATGATTAACTATCCAATAAGGTAATTCAAGTTTTCCTTGGGGTCATTTTTGTTGCACCCATTTGTCTTTCTCATGCTAACCGGTAATCAGCATCCTTACTTTGATATTTTGAGCCATTTTTTTGTTGTTGCTGGCTACTCCAATGAGTTCATGTACCTTATGAAATGTTCCAATGCTGCATCCTTGCTAGTTTCCGCAGGACGCAGCTATGCGCCTCCACATCTAATTTCCTTTTTTGCAGGGAAGGAGACTCATTAGATATGAGGAACAAGCTTCCATTTTGCGTAGGTCTTCTTTTACGCTTGCTGAAAAAGAACCATTGTGTTTATGTAACTTGCACTACTGGTTTCGACCGATCTCCTGCCTGTGTGATTGCCTATCTCCATTGGATGACCGATACTTCACTTCATGCAGCCTACAACTATGTTACTGGATTGCATACATGCCGTCCTGACAGGTCCTCAATTATTACCATCCTTCACATCTATACTATATCATAAAGCATTTGACAACAACACTTAAAAACCATCTTTTATACATGAAGTTACTTTCATTATTAAATCTATATTAAATTATAATAAAATTTTGAATTAAAGAAATTACACAGAAAAATGTAAACTTTTTAATTTTTTTTAATTTTTATGATATCTTCAAATTTGTATTTTATTAAAAAAACATTAGTGCTTGCTCAAAACCACATAAAACCTTATTATAACATCGACAGAGACCAAAAAATTAAAACGAAACATTAATCGAGACATGTCTTGCTGCATTGCTCGAGTACCCTTCTAGTCTACTTAAATATATCTCTGCTCAGATTTTTAAGACCTTTTACTCATGTCCATTGACTGGCAAATGGTATTAGATGAACAGTTCCAATCTTGCCAAGAGTGTATATAGCAGAAAGTTTAAAAGTAGTAGCTAATGTTATTTCTTTATAGACTTCGATCAGAAGTAGTAACAATGCTCGACTATGTATTTAACTTTTCTCAGTTTCTAAAAGAAGTTTGATATGGATATATCCAATGTCTAATGCAGACCAGCAATTGCCTGGGCAACATGGGATCTCATAGCTATGGTGGAAAATGGCAAACACGACGGACCTGCAACCCATGCCGTGACATTTGTGTGGAATGGACATGAGGTTATTAGTCATATTGGCCCTTTTCAGTGCATTTCTATACACTCTTGTTAACTGCTGAGTGGCAATGTTTGTATTTTCACCAAAACGGAGCCCAAGTTTTTTCACTATGAGATGATGCTTTTTGCTAATACATGTTACATTATAGGGAGAGAATGTAGAACTGATTGGAGATCTTACTGGTAACTGGAAAGAACCAATTAAAGCAATCCACAAAGGTGGCCCAAGATATGAAGCTGAAGTTCGACTTGCACAAGGGAAGTAAGTTCTTTGCCTTAATTGAACAATTTGACATGTAATCTTGCTATTTTAGCACCCTTGTATATATATATATATATATCAATGATATTGCTATTATATCATGCTTTCTAGTTAATTGATGAGGTGTTTGTGACCTTCAGGTATTACTACAAGTTCATAGTGAATGGGGATTGGAGGCATTCAACATCTTCACCGACTGAGAGGGATGAACGGGGAAACCTTAACAATATACTTGAGGTTGGTGACACTGCAAGTGTGCGACCTTCTATTCAACAACCAAAGAAGGTATATGAGATTTATCTTCTTTCTTATTTCAGAATATCCACAACTTAAGATGGTACCATGTTTATAATAGGCCTCCAAAAAGATTGGAACAGATTCATGTATATATGTCAAAATGTACATTCATAGATTTGTGAATCCTGGTGAATGCTGACACATGATATTTGGTTTAGGATGCAAATGTTGTGAAAGTGATCGAGAGACCATTGACGGAAAATGAGCGGTTTATGTTAGCCAAAGCAGCTCGATGTATTGCATTCTCCGTCTGTCCCATAACGCTGGCACCCAAATAGTTTCATATCAACCATACCATACCATAAAATGGCTTTGAAACAATTTGTGGCCACTATCAGCGGACTTTGCTTGCTGGGTCACTATAAAAATCGTCATCAAAGTATGCCACTAATGAAGAATACGGCCATTATTTGAAGAAAATGACATCTTTGGCAAGTGAGACGATGTAGCCCTTCTGGCAATTCAGATGATTAACGATTGATCGCAGGCATGGCCTCTGGTTGATTGGTATTTTCTCTTTTTTTGTTATTTTGCTAACCGATATATAATTTCTGCGAAAATGTCCATCTCCTACTGGCTTAAGACATGGGAACAGGGGATATATAGTTAAATACCCATATACTTGCTATACATAGATACATACATAAATGTATTATTGCAAGTCCAACTTACCATCGGTCTGCCCTTGTTCATGTCCTTATGTATGCTACTACAATCTGATTTCATCGAACTTGCATTTTCTTGTTTTATTTCTTTGTTTTTAATAATGCAGGCTTTCAAAAAAGAAAAGAAAATTCTAGAAAAGCTTTGTTAGTGGAGATGCAGGGCTTGTTTGTTAACAACTTAATGAAACTCAAAGCTTATTCGGTCACCGATACATAACTGTTTGGTAGGCTTAATGATACATAAAGTAACTTATTATATAGGGTAAAATATTATGCAGAAAGTCAAGTTCCTGCCAATTAAAAAAACACATTCCTCCCATCTATGAAAAAAAATTCTCACAAATAAAAACCTTCTCGATCCATTTGACATACCAATCCGAACAATCAGATTTATCCGTATGGAAAACCCATAAGAGTGAACCGTTATGGTATAAAGAAGAAATGATGATGTCAAATTCAGATATGAAACCAATATGACGACAACATTACATTACACTGATATGTGACATCCCAGTCCCAGAATATATAACAATTTTACACCGACCCACAAAGGAATTGAAGTTAAATGATTCTCAACAATACAGAGATAGCTTTATAGCGTCAGCTTTTGCACAATAATAAGATGTAAACTACCAAGATTTGCATATCTGCGGAACCCACAAACAACATTAGTTAGCAAGCAACTATAATTAATGCTAGTCTCAAATGGATTATTATAACTATGTACATGATGGGAAGAACATCATACGTTTCGTGCTTATTGTATAGAATCAGTCCTCATTTTCAAGTTTCATCTGGCTTTGGTTCAAGCAGCACATGGATCTTCTCTATATGGTCACCTCGCAGAACTTCAACACTCACCTGACCATCATAATCAAACTTAACTTGGACCTGATTTTTCTTAACTTAGAAGATAATGGAAATGGATGGTAACGAACCTTTTCACCCACTTTGCATTGATCAAGAATTCTGTATAAATCACTTCCGTTAGCAACCTTTTTGCCATTTACAGATGTTATAATATCACCCAATATGAGTCTGCCATAGGCATCGCGTTTTGTTGATAGCATACCCTGTTTGATCAATATTATATCACATTGCTAACTTTTTAATACAGTTGGTAAAAGAACACAGCAATAAAATTACCGCTTTTCCAGCTGGACCATTTGGAGGAGCATCTAAGACCAGCACTCCACTCACTCCTAGTTGTTCTACTGACTGATCAGGTGCAAACTTGATTCCCAAAATAGGTCGTGTAACTTTCCCAAATCGCACCAACTGGTCTACAATTCCACCTACCTGGCCAAATAATGAAAGCAAAATGAGTCCAAGGCCTTGTAATTATGAATGACATATTAAATTCAAAGGTAAGAGTAGCATAACTCACTGTGTCGACTGGAATGGAAAATCCAACACCAGAGGAGGCACCAGATGGGGAGTATATGGCTGTATTTACCCCAATAAGGCTTCCTGAGCTATCAAGAAGTGGACCTCCACTATTACCAGGGTTGATTGCAGCGTCTGTCTGGATAACATCTTGGATTGGACGGCCAGTTGCTGCAGAGCTAATTTCTCTCCGTAGCCCACTATAAAGAATGAAGATAAATACCTTATAAGGATCAACTTCACTCTAAATCCCAACATATTCTCTACTGATTTAAGCCAAGAGCTCCATTTATGAAAAGGTAGGCTTGTGGCACCAATTCTATACCTGATGACACCAGTTGTAAGTGTGTGATCAAGCCCAAACTGCAAAACAAATATCACCCATCACATTAACTCACCTACCGACCCTAAATGTATCAGGAAGGCAATATGGAAACAGTTTATATTTAAGTCACATTAGAGGTCTATCAGTTGGTACAAACCATACTAACAAGGAAACATTGGCAATCAGATGTTATGCATGATATAAGCAGAAAACAGGCGACACCCACTATACACATACAAATACACATCAACATATGTATTGAATTAGCATATATCTAACTCACAGGGTTTCCAATAGCAAAAACTTTTTGCCCGACGAGCAAATCAGCCGACATGCCAACCGGTATGGGTCTCAATTTGTCTTGTGGTGCATCAATACGCAATACTGCAACATCCTTATCTTGGTCAAACCCAACAACTTTTGCGTCATAAGTGGTCTGGTCAGCAAGAGTGACCCTGAACAAACATAAATCAATTCAACCTTAGCAGATAAAAGGTTATGGATTTATAGGCATTTCTAACATAACTAATAGAGAAAATAGTCAACCCAGTCACAAGTTCAAAGCACCCATTTTCCAAAGTCAACACAAATCCAGGTGTAGGGCTAAAATTAGTAACTTCTTTTTTTAAAAATGAAAGATCTTCTTCAAAAACACAATCAAACATTCAGATCACATTTATTACCATCTTGGGCTGCATCTTCTTCTTGCCTCACTGTTTATGATGGTTTATAAATTACAGATTTCTAATTTTAATATATCAATTAGCGGAAGCAACTTTGCTGCTTCTTAGATTATAATGAGTATTCATTGATATATTTAATTAATTGCATGAAATGAGGAAAAGCAAGCTACCTGAGATCGGATGCCCCTCGAATAACATGATAATTTGTGACAACATGACCTTTTTTATCCCAAACAAAGCCTGATCCAGATCCTTGTGGCACCTCCAACACATCAAGTGTGAATGCATCCTGCCTACATCACATAACAGTATTCACTCAAATGTGCAGAATAGTTTGATTATATCATTCAATACCAATCTTAAGAAACACAATGACGAACAGAAAAACATCCATCAAAGTTGGAACGATTAAGGACGAATACCTAGAAGCGAGGTTAGTAATGTAGACAACAGAAGGGGTATTCTCCTGGAAAAGACGAACAGTGGCAAGCTCATCCGTCTGCAACTTCCTCGGCGTAGCGAGAACAAAAGCGGCAGCTGCGTCCACATCAGTGACGAAGACAGAAGCGGAAAGAGCTAGAGAAGTGCATAATACGAAGCAGGAGTCTAGAAATTTGATAAAGGAGGATCTGTGGGTAGATTCCGGCGCCGGAGAGTAGGTAGGGTGAGAAGGTTCGCGAAGAGAAGAGGCGACGATATGCCTATTGGGTGTGCGAGGAGAGAAGGTTCTAGAAAGAGAAATCGTGGTGGAGGTATGGGAAGGAGGGAGAGTAAGAGAAGAAGAAGGGCATGCTGAGAGGAGCGAATAGACAGCCATAGCTGCTGCTATGCTATTGCTCCGTTACCTCAGGTTCTCCTTTTCCGTTGAAACTTTTTCCTCTTTTTTTTTTTTAATAATTTAATTAATTAAAAATAATTAATAGCATGGAAGGCACGTTTTGTTAATATGAAAAACTTAATAAAAGAAAACGATCATAATGGCATTTACTATTGAACAAACAGCGTTGTTGCTTCACAATTCACAATTCACATTTAAATTATATTTATTGTGTTTTATGCTATTTCTTCTTAATATTGTTTTTATATGGTTTTTATGCGTTGATTAATTTATTAAATATTAATAATAATAAAAATAGTATAAAATAAAAATTGGAATCGGGAAGGTTTTTTATTTGTAAGAAAATGGTCCAAACATTTTTTTTCCTGTGACTACATAAGTGATCTAAGCATACACGACAAACATGTGTTTTACTATCATTATCTCTGAATCGATAAAGTTTATGGTTCGTCCACAAGAAGCTTCTAAAGGTAGTATGCATGATCAATAAGTTTTGTAGCGGTTAAGAATGTTGGAAGAGTTTGCCTGATTTATGACAAGATGAATAAAAACCTCTTCTTCCGAAAAATACCAAATGCTCCAAGTCCATATCTTGGATACGATAGTATAGTATGCACAGAGCCACATGAGCAAAACCTTGGGAAAATCATGTAGGGAAGTAAAGAAAGACATTGGTAAAAATAGAACTTCTTTCTTGAGAAAGAAAAAGAAAGTGCTACTTACGGATCAAAACTCGATATCATCAACATCACTGAGAAAAATGAATGAAGAATTTGTTAGTTAAAAGATAATGCCAAAAATTTAAAATAGGAACCCTGGAAATAATGCATTAGCAACAGCCAACAATTGTCTGACTCTTTGGGCTTTTGGTCAAGTGGACATTGAAATTGACGACATAGGTCGAAATAATAAAATAGGCCATAAGAATGCCTCATGTAGATAGAAACAAAGTACATGAGATGAGAATGAGAAGGGTGACAAAGCTCAAACGAGAAAAATAAATAAACTGTAAAACATTTTGATGAATATACCAGACTAAGCAAAATATGAACCGTACACATTTAATGGTAAAAACATCATGACCTTGTCCAACCAATATATGTCTATGTTCAAAATAAAGACACAAGTATCCAACATTCTTTATTACAATGTGGATAGAAATAGAGTGTAAAGTTTAACCTATAGACTGTATAATCTGATTCAGGAAGATCAAAGAACAATGTGCTTATTTGCCATCTTAATTTGGGATGTAAACTCTTATGGCGATTTCTTTTTCAAATATGAAGAAAAGATTCCACAAAGGAAAATATAATTAAAGACCAGTAACAAAATTGTAAGAAGGATATTAATTAACAAACAAACATGTAAAATAATCAAATGCTTTTATGGATACAGAAGCAGTAAGATCTACATGAGGATCATCAATGGGTTTAAGCAAAAGTTTTGTACTAAAATGTTTCGCTTCTTCGAAGTAATATTCAAAAAGGCATCTCAAAACAAGCTTCCCAAACAAAAGTTTATATGACGACTCTAACATCCTGCATCATCACATCCAAATAAGTCGGTTAAAATCAAATCTAAAAGCAATTATCAACCAAGGCTCTATGTTACTAAAATAAATCATGCTAATATACATTATGAAATCCAGAAAGATGACCGAAGAATCACCAAGTGAAGGGAGAATTATCGATAGAACCTGTGCGAGCAGCGACTGGAGGGAAGTCCAAGAGTGGCGAGACCAACACCATAGGCTGTGGAGGTTCTTTGCTCCATGACCATAGGTTACCCATGTCTAAAAACTGCAAATCTGTCTAGGGCTTTGTAGAAATTTGAACTGGTTTTGATCGATCAAAGAGAGCATGAAGTTACAAGCCCTCCATGTATCTACGTTGTTAACAATATGCCTGTTTTATAAAGTCTTGTATCAAGATATGTATTTTTACATTTCACTTTGTTATTTTTTTCCACTTAATCAAGAAACACCATTGAAAGACTGAGAAATTTGTAGTATAAAGATTAACGATGGTTTCTGCTACCCATCAGATGTCATTGATGCGATTACAAGCAGCAGCATATCTTGGAAGGATATGCAGAAAGGAAGCATCTTTCCCAAGGGAAATTCATACATCTCCATAAATATATGGATTGGTTTTTAAACAAATTGAGAGATAAGAATTAACCATCAAGTAGGAATTCAAGTGACAAAGATTTCTTGCTTCTACCCCTGCCTGCATCTTTTAATAACTGGGCCAGCCTTCGTTTTTCATCGTCGACTTCGGAACTTGCTGTTCCAAGCTTCTCCTCTCTCATCCCAACCACGTATTCCAGTATCTCTATCGCATCTTCCCATCTGTACCCAACATTTTCTTTCAAGATTCATCTTCTAAAATGCATTTAGAAAACAAGAAAACATTACCTGCCCATTGCATCATAAGTTCCAGCAAGATTGCTATAGACGGCAAGTGTGTCTGGATGATGAGAACCATATTCCACCTCCAAAACACCCTTTGCTTCTTCAAACAAATCAGCAGCCTCATCTAGCAAGTCGATCTGGACACAAGCCAGTCCCATTTGATTCAAAACAATGCCAAATAAAGCTGATTTCTTTTCGGCCACTGCCCTTAGTTTTGAAATGGCAACCTTGAAATAATCATATGAATCAGAGTAAATCCCCATCATGTAATAAAGAACTCCCATCTGTGCTTCAACTCCTGCAATCGTGCTCAGTTGACCCGGAGCCTTCCCGAAAACCTTGAGTGCCTTTTTCAGTAAGTTGATTGCTGGGCCAAGTTCATTCATGGATTCATAAATAGCAGAAACTTCAATGAAACCATTTGCAATTTCATCATTTGGGCTCCCCTGCATCGGCTTCTCATAAATTCGCAATGCATTTCCGCAATAAGACTTGGATTCACGGAACTTTCCAATCCTGTTGTACAGCTCGGCCAAACGGACAAAAACAGATGCAACCGATGGATGATTGTCTCCTTTTATTGCCTTATACACATTCAGAGCTTTCTGATAAGCAAAAACAGCTTCATCATAGCGAGCCAACGATAGATAGGCATCACCGATACACACATCAATGGCAGCAACTTCAGCGTCTTGCCCTGCTGCGGACATGGTGATACTTGCCAACACATAATGCTCAAGGGCAGCCTCATATTCTCCCTTGGCATCACAAACAAGCCCCATAAGCCTCCTGTCAGCTGCTTCTTCTTCAGAAGCAGTTGACCCATTTGCTTTGTGTATGTCAAGAGCCATTTGACATAGTTTCTTGGCCTCATCGAATTCCATAGCTTGAATATGAGCCTCGGCTACATACCTGCAAGTCTCCCCAAATCGAGGATCCGTTACACCTAAAACTTGTCTTTGGATTCCCAAACCGGCTGTATAACATAGAATGGAGTTTTCGATATATCCAAGCATCGCGTATGTATCACCTAACTGCATACAGCCTGCAAACTTAGCTAGCGCGTTTTTTTCGCCTTCACCCACTCTTGGTATTTCGATAGAACGCTCTAGCAGAGGAATGGCTTCACCGTACTGCCCTAAACTACAGTACAATGCTGCTACAATATGCAAACACAGGACATAATCCAAATTGGGTTTCTGAGCTCGACCGCATTCAAATGCTTTCATTGCCCTTATACCCAATTCAAGAGCTTTCTTTGGATTTTCTCCCGATGCCAACAACTCCCTTGTTTGCTTAAGGAAGTAAGGCCCTAAGTATACTGGATCTTCTTTTCCGTTCTGCGATCCTTGTGTGAGGTTCTTTTCGATTTTTCTTGGGCTGCCTTTGGGGCTTCCAAGAAGTAGGTTGTTGTTATCTTGGAAAGATTTACTCCTTGTTTTTGGCTTTGGGAGTCTGGGAGAAGATACATTTTTTGAACTTAAAGATTGGTTAATTGTTTTTGACTTAGGAGAACTACAGTTCAATGATTTAGTGCTATCAACCCTAACCAGAGTTTTTTTCAATGTCTTCTCTTCCTTTGCAAAATCTTCTGCAACAAGAAAGCGTAGCTCAGGATCGAATTTAGGAGACCGGTCTGAGCTTTGCATATCTAAGGCATCCTGATACAACTGCTCGTAAGTGTCAGCAGTCAGAGGACTGGCTGTCTCTAAATCAATTAACTCATTATCAAGATTTTCAGTGTTCAACGGGCTTCTTGGTGAAGAATTGATGAAAAGGTCTTTCTGGGGCAACAAGGAAATATCGCTAGGTGAGTTTGTATTCTGTACGCCAAGTTGAGACATTTTCACTCCTCAAATGTGATTTGCCCAAAGACTCTTGTTTCTGTATAGGCAAAAAAGAACCCGATTAACCAACCTACACCTTCTCAAATATGCAACTGATGTTAAATACAACATATAAAGAACCCAAAAAGAGTCATTGCCAATTGCTTCTAAAAGCGTCCAAATAATTAGAAAACATGAATTCAGTTTTAAATTTGAATAGGACCATGCAGTTGTTATTGTACAGATGTGAATGTCAAATCTTGGATCATATATTATAAGCAAATATGGCCATGCATCCATGTTCATGGAGATATACAACTTATAGTTATTTTTCTTTTTTTTTTAGGAATTTCGACAAACACGTTCAGAGCAAAAGGATAAAGGTTTAAGAAACCCAAAAAATTATTCGTAAATAGATATCAACAATCAAAATCAAACCAATGCATGATCAAAAACGGGGTAACAGGGATGCATTGATCAGCAGAAAACAAGAAATCTGAAATGCAAGTTTCCTTATGTAGTTTAGCAATACGAACGCAACATTGTGGAACCCATTTAATAACATATTAATATCGGAAAATTGGTGGCAAACTCGACCACGTACCTTGATATTTGACCACCCAAATGACAAACTGATCTCCTCTGTGTCTAATTTCTGCAAGCAAACACCAACAACACAAAACAGAGCAAGAGAAAGAAAGACAGAAAGGTGGTTGATAAGCAAAAAAGATGACTCCCTTCTATCTCTCTCTCTCGAAATGAAAAAGAGAGAGAAAGGGAGAGAAGGTAAGAATGAAGAAATAGAATGCAGAAAAGGTGGTTGATAAGCAAAAAAGATGACTCCCTTCTATCTCTCTCTCTCGAAATGAAAAAGAGAGAGAAAGGGAGAGAAGGTAAGAATGAAGAAATAGAATGCAGAAAAGGTGGTTGATAAGCAAAAAAAGATGAAAAAATGGTCCAAATGCAGAGAATTGGTGTGTGAAATGAAGACAGATATTGAAGGAATCTGAGATATAGACAAGAATGGCGGTGGAGATAAGAGAGGAGGGATTTTAGAAGCCAAAAGAAGACGACTGATATTTGCACCACCACCTGCAACCGTACTCCTCTCTCTCCCTCTTTCTTTCTTTCTTTATTTATTTCTCAATGGCTTTTCTTTCGGTTATCATTTTCCTTATACAGAAACCACCAGAGGGACAAAATGAGACCGGCTTCCATTTTAAACGCCAAGTCGCCAACCGCTCCTTTAGAATTGGAACACAATCACTCAACTACACTTTTAGTCCCTATAGTTTTATGAGTTTAACGAATTAGGTCCCTAAAATGAAACTTACAATTAAACGGATCCTGATAGTTTCATTTTTAACGATTTGGGTCCTTTTCAATAACTTTATGTAAAAAAGGTCCCTTAGAATCTAAACCAGGTTAATGTATTTATGTCAAATGAAAATATTATTGTTTACACTATTTAGGTGTGTATGGATGAGGTGATGCAATTTTAGAAATTATAATTAATATATCAAATTGACAAATAGATATAAACGAATCGAGCTTTTACCGAGCTATTCGAGTTTAAGCTCGTTTATCTCGAGCATGAGCTTAATAGGTCTCGAGCCCGAGTCGATCTCAAACATAAAATAAAACTCGTTTAATTTGATGAGTTGAGCTTTATAATACTAATGTTCGACTCGGGTCGTTTGAGATCGATGATCAAAAATTTTGAGTCGAATCTAGTTGATCCGAGCCATTCAAACATATATTTTTTTTAAGTCAAACATGCTCATATGTTCATAAAAAAAAACAATAGAAATATGAAATTTATCAACCTCAAGTCTACAAACAAGTTAATCAATCGCAAGTACAAGCTATCTATACTATATTATAAAGCATTTGGCTAAAACTCTTAAACCCGTTCATCCCTAAACGATTTAATCCCTATCCGATTTCATCTCATATATGAATTTGTATAACTAACTGCAGATAAACACAATCAAATACAGGATAAACATTTCATTTTATATATAAAAAATCTAAATTATAATGAGTATAATCATTAAATTCTAACAGAATACTTAATTATTATCTTTATAAAATTTATAATATTAAACCAAAAATAAATT
>NC_037528.1:11935797-11959042 GCF_001531365.2 Cynara cardunculus var. scolymus | reverse complement strand
TATGTAATTTCGTTAATTTATTTTTTATTATAATTTAATTTAAGTTTAATAATGAAATAATTTATTTTTAGTTTAATATTATAAATTTTATAAAGATAATAATTAAGTATTTTGTTATAACTCAATGATTATCCTAATTATATTTTAGATTTTTTATATTTAAAATGAGATGTTTATTATGTATTTGATTATGTTTATCTGTAGTTAGTTACACGAATTCAGATATAAAGATTTAATAAGTTGTACTTACGCACAATCTACTTATAATCTTGAGTTTTAAGTAATATGCATTAATAAATAGTACCTTACTCATAAAAAGATTTTTTTAAGAATTTTTATCAAATGTTTTATAACATAGTATATATATATATAATTTCAATCTTTTTTCCATCTTTATATAAATCCTTCATATATATGTTCAGTAAATGTGAATATATATATATACTATAAAGCATTTGACACAAACTCTTAAAAACCATGTTTTATGCATGAAGTACTGTTTATTGATGTATATTACTTAAAATTCAAGATTACAAGTAAATTGTACGTAAGTACAACTTATTAAACCTTCATGTAACTAACTACAGATAAACATAATTAAATAAAGGATAAACATCTAATTTTAAATATAAAAAATCTAAAATATAATTTAGATAGTCATTAACTTCTAAGAAAATAAATAATTATTATTTTTATAAAAAAAGTTAAATTATTAAACCAAAAATTAAAAAAAATAATTAAAGAAATAACAAAAAAGGGAGAAATTTTAAATAGTTTAATATCAATATTTATAAAAAAAAAATTTAATCATATCTTCATATTTATATTTTATTAAAAAATAAAAACATTATACTTTCTCAAAACCACATAAAATCATATTATAACATCGATTGACACAAAGAAAAAACTAAACATTAAAATCGAGATGTATCTCGCTACTCTTCTAGTATAGGGTTGGGTTCACGTGAGACCAAAGGCTTTTCGTGAGACCCGTAAAACCAATTTATGTTCATTGATCAACTTTATAAGCTAATGATCTAAAGTTGCACGGTGACAATTTTGTGATTATTGAGAAGTCTCGTGGCGTTTATGAATATTCAGATTGTCAAATTGTAGATCTAATCCAAGGGATGAGAATTGGTCTTACGGGTCTCATGAAAAACTCTTGGTTTCACATGATCCCAATATGCAAATTGAGAAAACGTAGTTGAATGTGATATATTATAAGATGTATGGATAAGCTATATCAAAAGATTGATGATAAAAATGAATTATAAATAAAGAAAACAACATATTCAAGGTAATAAGAATATTTTAATGTATCAAATTATCAGCCCGACCAAACAACCCACAAAGTTGAGTTACACTTTGGTTTGAGTTAGGTTAAGATTTTTCAAACTGCAAACATTAAATTGGATTGTTGAAATGCTTTCAACCCGATCAATCCAACCAATAAACACCCCTCCATCACATTATAAAGCATGGTTCAAAATCTTTGTGATTTGATTTATAGTTTATATTTTTATCGAACTACATTTTATTGTGTCAACAACCACCACATATCGTGATTTCATTTTTTTAATATACATAATACATATTTATAGTATAATTAGACATATTTTTTTACGTAATGTATATAGTGATAAAAATTAGTCCTCTTTTTTTCCTAATGAATACAAGTACCCGAAATCCACTATATAATTGGGCTATGACATGTTATGTTCATGACTTTATTGTTAAAAATCATCGGCTAATGCAATTCAAAATTTAATCGATTGGGTGCGTAACAATTCACGTCAAAATTTAAAGTTATTTTTAGATTATTTTTAATCATGTAATAAGAAGCTTGGAGTGTGTATTCAATTTTTTTATTGTATAACTATCAACGTATTATCGTTGAATATGTTTTGAAGTTATAATTTTATAGGTTTTAGATTGAAATGTGTTAGACACAAAGCGTATAAACCACGCCGCACAATATTTTACGGTACGGTTTTATGTTGTTTCAGGACTGTACATTACGGGTTGGGTTTGAGAAAATCCTCAAACAATATATAGGGTACAGTTTTGCTCTAAATTGTATAAAGCCGCACCACAAACACCCATGATTTACAATATCCATAACCGCGGTGCTCTTTGGCCCACAAATCTTTTTCATCTTTACTTTTTTGTTTGACCTCAGTTTTGTTTTATTCATGTAAAAGAAAAGATAAAAGTAAAAGAAATCAACCATAAAGTTCGAATATATTCGATTTCATTGTTTATAATTTATTTCTTGTGTTTTATTTATATAGCACAAGATGATGCAATCAAGATTAGGGGTGTACAAAAACTTGAAACAAACAATTCAATTGAACTAAACCCGTTTAACCGTCAAATTGTCAATTAGAAGTGTTGAAATTGGTTTAGAATAACTCAACCGAACCCAACCTGCCACTAATATATATTATTTTTATAAAATTATATGTGTGTGTGTGTGTGTGTATATATATACACAATATTATAATTTACAACCCAAAAATATGCATCTTTTTTTGTCTAATTTGTAGCCCAAAAATTAAATACGTGTATCATTAGTCCAATTTATTACCTAAACTTAATATAACTATGTGTTTAGGTCAAGTCCAATTCAATTTAGCTCTCGTTCTCGTATACGTCCAACGTCCCATTCGTGATTGCCGACCAGACTGCTCTCATTCTCGTATATGTCTAACATCCCTAATTATGCTTCCTGAGTTCCTAAATCGTTTTCTGCTTGCTATAGGATTGTGGTTGCTGCTAGTTTATGCTTCCTACGTGACTGTGGTTGCTGTGAGTAAATCGTTTTCTGCTTGCTACTTGATTGAGAATTTGAATTGGATGCTATCATTTAGACTTTTGAAGTTCGCTTCCAAAACTTGAGAATTTAAATATATTTTTGATGATTATAATAACTAATAACTTTGTATTATTTATTGTTTTTTTTAAAAAAAAAATTAATCTGATATCAAGCCTAAAACTATTTATCTAGAAAACCTTGATATTTATTCATTTTTCACTGACTCTTTTTATTATTTCATTTGTATGGATTTTATTTTTATATTAGAATATATTATATTTCTTGTTATTAACTAAGAAAAATCATACCTTCTGAAAGGAATTACCAACCATATGAGCTTATCCAACTTATATCTATATTTAGGATTTCAAAACTACCCCTATTTATTCTTACATTACTGACTTTCTGTTACCTAATATTGAGTGCATAAATCTTAAATATTTACCTATATTTATAATAAAAATAAGATCCCACACTATAATCAACATGTGTTTTTTATTCTAAAAAGTTTGTTTCAACCCTATAAGTTTAAAACGGTAATCAAAGGCATTACATGAGATGAGATGGAAACTCAGTTGATTTATACTGATTTACATAAAGTGTTATTTTAAATAGTCAATATTGTAATCTCAAATGATATCAATATATATATATATATTATATATATATATATATATTATATATATATATATATAATAAAGGTGTATTATAAGATGTTTTTGACGGTGGAACGGATTGATGGTGTAAATAAATATGACATGGAAGATAATATTAATTTAAAAATAGTTATTGATTCGATTTTGTGTTTAAAAATACTCGAAAAATTAAATATTTTATATAAACTGTTAGTATTTCTTGAATTAAATATTATTTTTAATGATAAAAACAATCAATCGTAGAGTTTTTCTTAAGGTGTCTTTTTTACATCTTGTGCAAAGATTATATAAAAGGTGTCACCATATATATCACCATATATATCATGCTACCATTTATCTGCACTTCCCATTTCGCTATAACCACCCAAATCCCAATTGCCACCACCATCAAACCACTTAAAGGTGTAACCAGGAGTTTTATTTTGAGTAGACATTTTTAAGGTAGATTAAAGGTTTGTAAAGTAGCCCGATATATTTTTTAGGGGTCGTTTACCTAAATGCTTATTCGGCAAGCGTTTACTATTAAGAGTCAACACTATAATTTATTTTATCGGGTAAGATAGTAGTACATCAAAACGTATCTTATGCAACAATTTACCTGGTAAGCACTTACCAGGGTAAGAATCGTCACCCTCACTTACCGGGTAAGACTCTCTATTCTTATCATCGCTCTTACCGGGTAAGATTCTTGTCCCTTACCATGTTCACCCGGTAAAGAAAATTGTCCAGTAAGTACTTACCGGGTAAGCGTTTAGTAAACAGCCCCTTACCATGATATAAAAAATGTCATGTCAGCACTATCGTACATGTGGACAGCCTACATGGACAATAAGGTGGCAAAGAAATTTGATATAATGGGTATAGTTAATTTAAAAGGTTACCCAATGCTATAACGGGTAAATTTTTGAAATTACGATGACCTAATAAAAAATATTTTGAAAGTACATTTTTGTAGTAAGAAAAAAAAATTGAAAGTACAGTATTATAATAAAAAAAATTATAAACGTAAGTTGCTATTTCGCGCATTTTATCCTTCCATTTTTTATTTATAAATCAAAACATCTAAGATCAAGTAATATGCGGTTTAAATGGTTTTTAATTACATTACAATTCATTTTATAAATTGTGAAAGTTTTTGTTTGGAAGAGTTTTTCATAGATAAAGGGAACATGTTATTTAATTATGAAGGGATAGATTTGGAAGAAACTTGACTTTCTGCTTAAAGCTCTTCTAAAAGTTTACTGAATAAGTCACTTGTATATCTTTAAGTCACTGCTAAACAATCAGTATATTTCAACGAATAAGTTGTGAATCTTATTAAGCTCGTTAAGTTGCTAAACAAAATGCCCTAAATGTCTATTTTAATACTTTTAAAATATACTTTTTATAAATAAAATATACTTTTTAGAATTATTTTCAGAAAAAATTATAACATATGGTTCTTTTCACTTAATTGGTATTTAAAAAAACGTGAGTTAAATTTAGATTTTATTCAATATTTACAAGTCATTACGGTAAAGAGATGTTTAAATATTTAACACATCCTACTTTAAACAACAAAACAAAAATATGCCATTCAAATCAAGAACAAAAACAAAGGTCTTATTCATTCAGTTTGCTTTAACTGTTAGGGGCTGTTTGACAGTTGCTGAATAGTTTGGTACAGAATGGCGAAGATGACCAAAATGGTTAAGTGTGGAATGAAATAAGGTTGTTTGGTAATTGTTCTCTGAATGACAACAAATTACCATTTTAACCATCTGTACGATTTAGTACTAAGGGGCCGTTTACCAAATTTTCTATTAAGTCTCGTTTTTAATTATCTAAAATTATATGGAAAGAATTGGTTTGTTTTTGTAATCTCTAAAATCTGTCAAACGTAGATGTAGCCAAAGAATGGGACTTCTATTGGCTTGGGCATGTCCATGAAGAATGACTCATGCGTTGGGCCAGCCTCTATTTTCATTAGAGATGGCAAAATGGTTTTGGTTCGGAACAGCGATGACCGAGACCGGGACTGACCAGGACCGACTCGATTTTTCAAAAAAATAGTCGTTTTATAGTCATTGCCTAATGTTTATATGACATTTTTTGTTTTTTTTTGTTTTTGACTGTTGTTTAGTCTCATTTACCCTTTATACAATTTAAGTCATATGGTGTATGGGAGAAAATACCAACTCACAAACGTAAAAAAACATTCACAATTCTCGCTATAATTCATGATTTCGGCTGGTATTCAATTTCGGTTTTTAACAACTCTTATTTCTCATCTCTTTCTCTCTTTTTTTTAAGTATATTTGATTGACTCAGTTACATATTTTTAAGTATAAGTGTATTATTTTTGTATTCTTTAAAAGAAATTCAAAAATATATATGTAAAAAATCGAATTAAAAACAAACTTTAGACCGGTTTGTATATATGTAAAAAAATCGAATTAAGCAGAGTTAGAAACATCCAAGCCTTTCAGAATAAGCTCATTCTTGTTTTGAAAAAATCCACCTGCTTAGCAACGACCCATTCAATTAAAGTTTTATGGTACAAAAACATATTCTTTATGAAATACATGATGCCATTAGCAGCAACATTATCAATTCTAATCAACTTGGCATACAACATCAAGGATGAGGACACCATAGTCTATGCTTAGTCTGGTATTGGTAACAGATGTCTATTACAACATTCAAAAACCATTTATTCGAATTGAGTAGACCTACAAAACCAGAAGAAAAAAGAAAAGATAACAATGAAAATAGTTTGTCCTGGTCCTTCTCATAGGTGAAACTCATTATTTGTTCATCTTGTTGGTTTCAACCATCGGATTTGTAAATAATACATTTAACATCCAATCAAACATTTAGAACGAAATTCTTATACACTTGTCTTACAATAAATGTATCTGATGAACTACATCCATCGGATATAAAGGATTAACATCTGAACCTCAAGCTTAAGGTTTCGGATGTTGAACGTTCATCGGATCCTTAGCTTATAATAAGAAAATTTATAAAAATAGGTTGCTATTTCATACATTTAACCATATAAAAAAAATAAAAACTCGTGTTTAGTAAATGGTAGGAGTATAAGAATATTATGTCCATAACTAGATAATGAATCTATTCCGGAGGGCTGACAGCATGGGATGATTCCAAGAGACCCCACCTTACTTTTGACCTATTTTAAGGTTTGACGAATAAAGTCCCCTTTTTCCCTTACTTCTTTAATAAAGACTTCATTTTACTAGAAAATGCTAACAATAACGATATAATTCATATAATTATTATTTTATCATCATCTAAAAGCAGTAAAACATATTTACTTATCAAATGTTTTTATTAAATTAATAATAGAAACTGATACTCCACATAAAATGGACCAAAAATTTCAAAAAGTTGCCCAATTAAATAAAAGAAAAAGTTTAAGTGAGTGTACGTTTGTCAAATATTTATCTGGTAAGAGTTTACCGATAAAAAAATCGAACATCATCACTTACTTACTGGGTAATATTTCAGTCAACAAAAAGGGAATCGTACGCAATAATTTACCCGGTAAAACAGTAACCATAGTAAAAGTCGTCGCCATCATTTACCGGGTAAGACTTTTGGTTTGTCTCGCACTTACCGGGTATGATTCTTGGTCTTTACCATATTTATCCGGTAAGGTAATATGATTTGGTAAGCACTTATCTTGACGTTTGATAAACAACCCCCAAGGCTCGGTCTAGTTTCACTGCAAAAAGACCAGTTGATCTTCCTTACTAGAAAGATTGGTATAGAGGTTGGAGATCCATAGGTGCTTGGCGATGGAGCTCCAAATGTGTAAAAGCCTTGGTGGAGCATGAAGATGAAAAAGTACATTGAGTTGGAATGATGGTTAAGTGTGTTGATTAATTCTCAACCAACAACTCAATACATACTTGTCTTTCATATTTTCTTCACACTTAAGAGTGCTTTTGGTACACTAAATACTACAATCATTGTTTCATGTATGGCATAATTTTTAAGTGTAAGTTGTAACAGAGTGGAACATACATGTTCCACCCCTCCCCCTTGTAATAAGATGGAACAAACCTATATTTTACCTACATATCTTTAAAATAAAACTTATTTCTCTTCTAAAACATCAAATACGTCTCTATCTTTATATTTTATCCATTTTTTAAATTTTATTCTCTTTAAGGGTATGTTTGATGTCCAAAACATACATGACAATTGTTCAATGTATACAGACAGGACAAAACATGACAATTGTTCAGTGTATACAGACATGACAAAACATGACAATTATTCAGCGTTTAGTAAAACAAAATATAGCAGATAAAATGACATAATTGCCCTTAATGAGTTTTTTATATCTTTACATATTTTGATCAATTTATGTAATTTATTAGATTATAATAAAATAAGATATTTTATTTAAACAAAATATATATTATTCGAAAGTTTATGTCAATACGATTAAAATGACACAAAAATAAAAAATTAATGTAATTTTCAGTTTTTATTTTGTACATTTTCTATATTATCTTGTAATAATTATTATTTAATAAATTACATAAATTAATCAAAATATATAACCGTATAACAATAATATTTTGAGGTCAATAAAGTGAAATTTAAAGAGCATAAAATATAACAAATAAAATTTAAAAGAATGAATAAAATATAAATAGGGAAATGTATATGTTGTTTTAAAAGAGAATTAAATTTTATTTTAAAATTATATTAGTAAAATATAAAAATGTTCCACCTTATTCCATGAATTGGAGGTAGCACATGTTTGTTCCATATAAAAGTTATGTCAAACACAGAACAATGATTCATGTAGTGTGTCCTCAAAATATTATTTTTATATGTTTTCTACATTTTAGTTAATTTATGTATTTTATTAAATATTAATAACTATAAAATGTAGAAAAATGTATAAAATAAAAGGCTAATAAACTTTATATTTTAGCGTAATTATAATTGTCTTGACGAAAACTTTCTATAATACATTTGTTATAAATATATTTATTTTATTAAGTTAATAGACTACATAAATCAATCAAAGTATAAAAAAAATATAAAAACACAGAGGGTAAATTAGTCATTTTACAGGTCAGAGTCCTGTTTTCCCAACATTGAACATCTAGACTGTCAAGTCTTGTCTAGGTACCAAACACATCCTTAGACATTTTTCCTGCATTTTGGAACGCCAACACAAAGCAACATTAAACTCCGACATTTATACCAAATCTTGTGGAGTTGTAGTAAAAGAAGATCAAGTAGATTTTGAAAGAAAAATATAAGATGATTAAGCCAATACTTGAACATTGCAGCATATAGTAAGCATATAAATTCAAATTTCCCTTAGATAATTTGATCCAAAACCATAATAGCCACCGCTAATCTGCACCTCCACACCATAGAGATCCCCATCAATCAAATATGTTGCCACTTCAAAACTTTCAAGTTCAACCACAGCTACTACCACTTCACGACATAACCACCCAATTGCTATTTGTTACCACCATGAAACCACCTCCAACTGCCATAATGACTACCATCACTACCATGGAACAGCCTCCCCCTAAGCACTATCAACTTTGTCAATATCTACATACCCAGAATTGCCACCATAACATTCTTGCCAACCAAATTCCTAAAAACAGAAAGGCAACAATGTGTAGGAGTACTAACTATGTATTAAGAAGTACAAACAAGTAGTTAAACTTCCTTCTGTTTTGTTAATCAAATTCACCCTGAGTTGCGGTTGAATTCATCCCTAATCTTTAGACACGTTCAGTAAGTTGACACGTAGTTATTCTCATGGTCTCTTTAATTCAGAAACATGTAGTTATTCTCATGGTCTCTTTAACTCAGAAACCTACTACACGATGAAAGCCACAGAATATCGCCATCTTTGACCGTATAAATGACTTAAATCTTGTTCGCATTTCTACACCACATTTCTCATCTTTTGTTTGACATTCGTCCGTTAGTACTACTCTACTAGTTGGAGATGGAAGAAGCAGACAAAAGATGAGAACTGGACCTAGAAGTAACCATGCAAATTATGCTTTTTTCTACAACCTTTATTTATTGGGTATCTTCAAAGCTCGAATCTCCTGGACCCCCACCTCGGTCAAATGCTTTTCAGTCCAACCTTGCTGAGAATCTCCATTTTTTTTAAAGTCAATCTATCTATAATGCAGCAGCATCCTGTGTCTGTGTCAGTATGTGCACCCATCAAAGTGACTACAGATGATATCTAAACATGGCCACAGTCTATGAAGAAGATCTTATCCGAAATCTGCTGGCACTGCCAAAAGCATATATTAAGGCTAATCATAGTCACTTGTGATTTGAGTAATATACTCTGTTATCCAGCATCTTATCCTTCCTTGTATCTCTTCATAAAAAGCTTGCTTATTTATCCACGCAAACAGAAACCAGATCTATGTTTACACAATCCAAAATCTTTAACCAAACTAATAAACCTATCAGGAATTAAGAAATTTATGCATCAATACAGTCAAAAAAACATAAAGTAACATGTGTGTATACGTATGGGTAACTGGCAGAATAAAGGACGGGTTTTTATGTGTGTGCATGGTATCTCACCCAAGGGGCAGGAACCAAGTTGACGTTCAATTAAGTTTGAGGGGGAATGGAATAAAGTAAGAAGCATCAATTATAAAAATAGGAACGGGAGGACAAATATTCTCTAGTATCTGGAGTGACCCCATGGGGTTATCAAGCATGTTCAGTTTGTTCTTAAAAATTAAGGAGTATATGCATTATGCAGTCAAGTATTCAAAGAGATTGAGACCTTAAATCGTGCAGCCCAACGCAAACTCGTCTTAAGGAATCGGTCGCTTTCAGTTCTCAGGTTGGATCCACCATTTTAACTCCAACTATATTTTCTTTAGTACCGTGTCATAGACCAGGATAACGGACCAGAATGCGCTTCCGGCTTGCGAGTCAGCCCTGCATGTAGATATTCCCATGAAAAGTTGGATCCGGTTTATAAAAAAGACTTGCCTTTTCTGGGTCCAATAATGCTATAAATACGTACCATGGACGTTCCTCCATTTGCTCGTCAAGCCATCTCAACATTTCTTCTCCTACAACTATAGAGAGAAACTCTGCTGTACCAACATTGAAGCTGACAGCATAATGGATCCTTCAGAGACTCTAAGGTAACAAGCACAAAACGACACTTCCTCTCGCACACACATATCGTCAGTCTGCATGCTTTTAGTAGCATGCATATATATCAAGAATCATGTGGCACTGGCATTCAGTTAATATATAATCAGCAACATTATGTGTTAAGATGCTTCAGTCAACAAGTATCATAAAGAATATATAACACTATCTGGTATACATATATATATATATATATATATGAGTGTGTGTGTGTGTGTTAATCATAACAACCCTACACGAATATCTTACCACGTATTATTTTGTCCAGGAACAAGTGTGCAGCCTGCTATAGGCAGTTCAACAGAATGGAGCACCTAGTGGAACACATGAAGACCTCATATCACTCTGTGCATGAGCCCCTGTGCGGAATCTGTGGAAAACGCTGCCGATCATTTGAATCTCTTCGCGAGCATCTTATAGGTATTATATGTTGCATATCCATTAGGGTGGTGCACACCAAGACCATTGACTTTCTGGTCACAAATGAGTTACAATCTTACCGGTTGCTCTACTGCTTAAGTCTGGTATGATACGACTTTCTGGTCATAATAGTTTCTTTTTTCCCAGGGCCACTGCCGAAGGCAGAATGTGAAAGGGTGTTCCGGGACCGTGGTTGTAGCATTTGCCTAAACATCTTTAGCAGTCGCAATGCTCTCAGGGCTCACCGAGATACATGCCAACTATCATGCGGAAATAATGTAATAAATCATCTCTCTTAAAAAATTATCTATTTTATGGATATTATGTGTGTATGATGATGGAATTCCCTTGAAACTTATTACTCCAGGGCCTATTACACCGATTCGCTAACTTAGGCATCCAAGATGACCTGAGAATTGACAACGGGAAAACAAGAGCAGTTGCACTTGCCTGCAAAATGGTTGGTGGCGGTAGTGATGGTTCCTTGGATCTCTGTGCAAAAGTCTGCATCATTGACGAATATGAGAACATACTATTCCGATCCTATGTCAAACCGTACCTTCCTGTTACTAACTACAGGTATCCTTTTTGCCTTCTCATCCTATTTGTTTGAGGACCATTAAACAGTTCTGCAAGTATTACACAAATTCTTGATACGAGTTTCGTTGGTAGTTACTCCTCGTACAATCTTCTATTAACATAAGTTCTGAAAATTCCTAGGTATGAGACAACAGGCATTCGTCCAGAATACCTCAGGGATGCACTGCCACTTAGGCAAGTCCAAAGGAAGATTCAAGATTTCCTATGCAATGGAGAACCCATATGGAAGATCCGGCCAAGAGGTGGAAAAGCAAGGATTCTTGTAGGGCATGGTTTGGACCATGATCTGAAATGCTTGGAATTGGAGTACCCGGTGGTTAAAATAAGGTAAGCACTTTCTTGTAGATTATCACATACTTTCTCTCAAGTTAACAAGTGATCCAAAATGATGTTCAAATGCACTGAATTTTCATATAGGGATACAGCAAACTATCCACCCTTGATGAAGACTAGCAAGCTCAGCAACTCACTTAAGTATCTCACAAGAGCATACCTTGGGTAATCTTTGTTACATATACATTTAACTACAAAAAAAGATACCAAGTAAAATAATGAATGTTTCCTTTCACAGCTATGATATTCAAATTGGCATACAAGACCCTTATGATGACTGTGTTGCAACGATGAGGCTTTACAGGAGGATGAGATTCCAGGCTCATAGAAACGAGAACTATCCTCTTGCTACAGACCCACAAAATAAGAATAACTTTGCTTCATGGAGACAAAGTGAGCTTGAGAGGATGAGTCCTGATGAACTATTGGCAATATCAAGGTCTGATTACTACTGTTGGTGCTTAGATAACAAAGACTAAGTTTAAACAGATTGCAAGGATTGGGAATCCAGAGTGTAGCAGGTGGAGTCAATGGCTACATTAAGCTAATAAATCCATGAAATAATTGGATATGAATAGAAATAAGACATGGAAATTTATCCATGTTTCAAGTGGGTGATAGTAGAGAGATTATGCATAATATGAGGCATAAGGCTATATGAATTAAGCCTTTCATTAGAAGTTATTAGACGGAAATATTAGTGACACCATGTATGTTGATTAGTCTTTAATAGATGCTTCTTTCATTTTGAAGGACACTTCCATATCAAAAGGGTGCAGCTCACATGTATGTATGTGTAAATCTTTGCTCATAAAACTTGTGAGATGTAATAAAAGATTGTACTGCTTAATATATATGGGTTTCCATTTTAACAGAAGTAAACCAAGATAAGAAATTTCACTTGACTTGAACATGGGTGGAAGTATTAATACTATAATACATGCCTTCTGTGACAAAGTGCAGAGATCTAAATCTGAATCCTACAAACCGCATGTCGTAGACAGTCATGAGTCAAAGAAAATGTCCAAATCAGAAGAAAGTATTTAATTGTTCTTAGTGTTTTTGGTTTTCATTCAAGAGAGTTGCAGATATAACCATTTGTTCGACAGTTAGAAGCATTATCTTATCATATATACATAACCCTTTCTTCTAAGAAGCAAATCCCTATTCCAGTGAGACCTCTTTCCGAATAAATTGAAGTTAAGTTTTCCTAGAACATCATGCAATTGTTCTTATGAAGCACCTTCATTGTGTTCCAAGCAGTCACATTTATTCAACAGATAAGCAACCTTCAATAGCTAGAATCTAGGTCGAAAAAACCTCACCAAATCATGTAGACTATTGATGGGACTGACAAATCTTGAAACGCCACCCAAATCAACTACATGTACTGACTAGTGATCAGTCCAACGTCAAACTATTTCTAAATAAACAAGTCCTTATCAACTGAAGCTGATGCGTTTCCTTTGAACTTGATTTGCAAATTAATGTCCATTATTAAATACTGTTTTAAGGAAAGTTGTCATCTTGAGCTTGACATTGAGTAGAACACTTGGAATGCACTACAAATGGCACCACCGCACCACCATCTGGATCCATTTTAAGCTTAATAGAACTAACAAGAACTTTTCAGTAAAGATAATGAAAACTCCATGACATACAGGTAGAAAGAACAAAAGAGAGAATTACCTCAATAACCTGATGATCAATTACTTAATGAATTTTTGACACTAATTAACGTTCTTCAGTCCAGTAAGCAGCTGCAGTTGGCTTGATCGAGATAGTGAATTCGTTATCAGTCATCAATCTCCACAAATTCAAGTAGCAAAAAGATGTTTCCCCATTTTTTAAAAAGAAAACTAATTGACAACCTCTGAGATTGCGTACATCTGAAAAATGGTTTTACCAGTTGAGATAACATATCTGGATTCACGTCTTGTGGTATAAAAAATATTTTAAGCATACAACAATACAAGGAATAAGAAATAGACACCCATTATCCATACCCAGTTCAAAATTATACTCCCATATCCGGTTCATCCCCGACAGAGATCCATAGATATCGAGGTGTATAGACAAAAATGTTACAACATTAACAATATAGTACCCTCAGGGAGTAGCACAGTTGATTCTAAGATGGTGTACTTGCAAAAACACACAGTAACATTTAAGACTAAAAGCAAATCAATAAGATTATGTTTAGCTTCACATTCACAATGGCTTGCTAAAGAATTGGCGTGCCTCGTTGTACTGTTTCAAGACTATGTTGCAAAGAGGGTTAATTGGTTCGAGGAGATTAGAGTAGGGACCCAACACTGAGCGCGGCAACGGTGGAGAATCAGCATCTTTGGACCAGCTATACTGGGCCGCGGCTAGACCACTTAGACAATAACAGGTGTGATAGTGGTCTCTGTTCTTTCCCGGTTTGTCTCTGAACCCTCCCTCCACCTATACCAACAAATGATCTTTCAATCCAGATAATAAAAGAAAGAAATACTTTCATACACTTTTGACAATACTTTCATACACTTTTGACTTTCCAGGTCAAATCTAGAATTTCTCAAAATCAAGATTCATGTGGATTTTGAATACAAATTCACTTCTCTACTTCTCCTAAACTTAAAAGATATCATGTCAAGTTTGAAATTGAAATTTAGTTCGTTTGGCCTCAAAGACAAACGTGGGACTAATAAAGATTAAAATTGAAGCTTACCTGTGAGCATAAAAGAATATATTGCTGCAAAGCATGGCTCTGGAAAATAGGCTCTGCTTCTATATGTCTTTGGGTGAGATTAAAAGGAATACTTGATGAATTAGCATGATCAATGCCACTATCTCGTCCTGCATCTACACACATGCATACATAAATATAAACACATACAGATATATATATATATATATATATAGAGAGAGAGAGAGAGAGAGATAGATAGATAGATATAGAGAGAGTCAACAGTTCACATCTAGAGTGCGTTTAGTATGCAGACGGGGGCCACGGGACTGGACAAGCAAGAGTGAGGAAGGTGGGTGAAAGAATTGTGCAAGGTTTTGAAATTTGACATGGGTAGTCTAGTAATTTACCAATCTAGTCCCACCTCCCTAATTTTTGTTCCACATAATTTATTGGGAGAAAAAGGGTCCATTTTTGTCCCACTCAGTCCTGTCCTATCCCAGTCTAACATTGCACCAAGCATCGGACAACAAGTTTCTATATTGTCACGTCCTGTCCCATGTACCAAATACACCACTAAAGTACTGAAGATCTCCATACAAAACAATCTTTAGAAGCAAATATGGATGGTGGGGGTGGAAACTTTCAGCAGTCAACAAGTCACCAAATGCGGTTTTATGACATGCACTATCTAAACCACCATTTGAGTGCTCGCTGCAAAGAATTTCAAGTGACTGCCATCTGTTTCGTATACGTTATGGTTATCAGAGCTAGTCAAAAGTTAGTTTACCTTCCTCCACATCAGGGGAAATCTCAGCCATACCCGAGGAAGTTCCCTCCAGCAACTCTTCATCATCGGAAAATTCAGATGATGTGAAACTTTCATTGCTTCTCACACTACTGTGCCCTTCACCAGCAGCTGCATGTAATCTTTGTATCAACACAGCAGCTCCTCCCTAGTCAAAGCCTCTCCCATTAATATAATTATAAAACCTGACAATTGAAAATATGCGACAAGAAACTATTCCTAAACCTGCCAGAAGGAATAGCAACCATCAACCAATTTATTTGTCCTCCCCTGGAAGCCACCTTCCACTCCTTGTCTAAAAACCAACCAATCCTGGTTCAATAGACAACAAGTATAATCACAAACATCTCAATCACACATTACCACAAAAAGGGCAACTTAAGTTGATGCGGCGTGAGAGATTTAGATGGTCTTACAGTTAAACTAGCCAAGTCCAAACGATTAACCTCGTTGACCAAAATCATTGTGGCCAACCCACAAAAGGTGTACCTGCAGGAAAGTAATTGGGGTTGTGGGGTTTCCAGGTTAAGTTTAGTTTATATAACATTAAATAAAATTGAATTTTATAGTCATTTGTGGTTAAAAGAAACCAAGCTAATCAAATTCAGCATAGGGGTACAATTCACTGGCAAACTCCTGATAAAGATCCAAGTCCTTTAACATGGAACATACCCACCATGAGCTTCTGAACCTGGTTCACCAGCAATTCCACCTTCATAAGTCTGACAGCTGCATGAACAATGACAAACGGTATAAACCTGTTAGTCCTAAATGGTACAAAAAGAAATCTGGATGACATTCAAAAATGTAACAGAGCTATTTAGGGGATGGATGTTTTATGAAAGAAAGATCAATTTGACTAGATGACTGGTTCACACTATAAGTTTTATCAATTGATATCGATGATTTGCTCGAAAGCATTGAATAAAATAATTAAGTTCCCGAGAATAGGGTTGTCAAATGATCCCCATACTTTAGGGAGCGATATACAAAAAGTTTACTTTCTAACACGATACAGAAAGTAAGCATAGACCAAAAGATGCCACAAATTTGATATAACTCAGATTTCGGTAAATTTCATAGAACATAGAGAAAAAAACCACAGTGGCAGCAATAAACTTTACATCAGATGTCACAACCCTGAAAAGTAGGGTGTGACGAAAAAGAATGTAGTTTTTACACAAATTAGTTCAATGCTATGCAGCGGATCTATCAAAATCCATATTATTTCTTGTGTGCTTCATCCAAAACCCCCACATAGGAACACATTCATTGCAATTTTGATAACATCTATCGCTCACTAATTGATATTGTCAGAAGATCATCTAGCAGAAGGCAGAATTAGTTCCTCTTACTAATTGCAATCAATTAAAGAAATGAAAAGGTTGAATAAGAGCAACCTTAAGATGTAATCACCCACACCTTGAACAAGATCTTCATCTAAAATATTTAGAGCACAGGCAACCTAACATCAAGAATAAGTATTAACTATTAGTTAATGACCACCATCAACCTTGAAATAAACTTCTGTTACTATATAATTGGTTTTAAGTATTGACACATAACATATAAAAAGGTAGCAGACTTATTGGTTATCCCAAGTGGTAAAGGCCCCTCCTTTTCATGTAAGACCATGGATTCAAACCTTAAGTCCTCAACTCACCTCCCTTATATATAGAGAGGGGGGGTTCGAAGAGAGAGAGAGAGAGGGAAGAGTGAGTTGGTGACTTACAGATATGGCAGTGTAACAAGCACGGACATCTACTTCCCCACCATCATGCATACTGAATGAAGTGAACATTCAGACAGCTTATTAATTGGATATACAAAATCCTTTGATCAAACATGCTTAAAACAATTTATATCTGAAAACCTGCTGTACCTGAATCCTCCACTTGTATGTTTCATTCTTCGCAAAAATGAGTAGATCTTGACTCTGGAAATGAAAGAATTTTGTATGAAATGCCATGAGAATGTCACAAACAAAAGATACTCCTTCCATTCTAAAAATAAATGAGCTCTTTACTTGATATGTAAGAATTATATTATTTTGATATGCAAACCACAAGACTCATTAAATTTGAAAGAAACAAATGGCGACACTAGAATCGTATAGGTTGTATAGACTAAATTGAGCTACATTATAAATGAAAGTTGATATAAAGAAACAAATTTTGGATGTAACTCATAACTCATTTAATGATTATCAAACTGAACTTATGAAGAAAATATGGAACTGCTGTTTCTTTCTAATGTTCAAAATCAACTACAAAAAGAGGTGCAGGTATCATCTGAAAAGTTGAAAAAACAAAAGCCTCGTTAAATTCAGGACATAACCAAAAGCCCAAAAGGGTCTTTAAATTGGGATAGAGGGAGTAATAAATTCCAGCATAACACAAAAGAACCACCTGTTAATTGATCCCAAAGATCTATGGCCACCTAAGGTGATAAGTGAATTAACAGCAGCATAAGTCGTTGCAAGATGCGGCATCTGACAGTAGTAGCAAATGTTAGCAGTTTTCATATGAAAATTAACTCTAAATGTATCTATTGTACACCATGCACTACAAGACTACAATAATTGCTGGAATAAAGAAACTACAATCAAGAAAATTTTGCCTTCTTCAGCATGATATGACTTCCTCCCAAATGTCAATTTGGGAATTGGGACAGAAGTGTTGGTCATTGTGATGGAGTTATTGATCCCCTTAAATTCTCAACTCAAACAATCTTTTCAAGCCAAGAAAATAGATGATATACATCAGACAATGATTCTACTATCCACATAGTATGGGTATAATACATTTAAAATAGTATCGGTTAAGCATCATGACTGAAAAGTAACTTGCCTGCCCAGGTCCCCCACCATATCCACCATGTTGATCCTGAGAGAATTATGTGACAAGTTTTGCAATTAATAAACTTATACAATCCCCTGGACTAAAATTATATGTACGAAAACGTTTATCAAGACTCAAGTTGCAAACATAATCCAATAGCAGGACTCTGCAAAGAGACGGTTAAAACTGTTAACCTGGCACCGACTTATAAAGTGGATGGCGTTATGCTCCAAAGCATCATCAACGGACTCTCCCAGTAAAGCAATAGAGTGAAGGATCCAGTAGCAAATCCATGGCCGACTGGAAAGAAGCAATGCTGTGAATAAGTGACAATATAAGAAAGAATTCCTACATCTTACCATCAACGCACAAAGAGACAGAGTGAAATACTTGGCATCCAAGACGGAGAATGAAGGACCGAGATGCCGGAGACCTTTCATGAGGTACTCGATGTGGTTATCACGTTGAAGCTCTAACCTTCACACGGATCCAATAATACATCAATTAACCAAAAAAGAGGATGTAGCAGGAATTAGGGTTTAAGTGGGCTTACATAACTGCTTGGGACTTGGGGGGAATATTACAGAAGAGTTGATAGATGTGAAAAACTTGGCGTTCCAATATCCACTGTTCTTCCTGGCTTACTGTTGGCTTCCATTCCGGCGACGACGACGAAGGCTCCATACCGATCATCCGATACACTCCGTCTCCCGTGGCCTGTTTGTTTATGACCGGCCTAGTCAGAGAGATCTCCAACAGATTCTTCCAGGAGATTTTGTGGATTTTCTCTAAAACACATAACTTAAATTTGAAAGATTGCTTAAAAATAATTAATATGAGAAATCTATTTCAAATAATATAATTCGTATTATAATCTTTGAAACTAATAAGGTTGTTATATATATCTTATTTTATGAATTTTGATTCTTTATTTTAAATAATTTGAATCATAAATCCTATCCTGATTGATTGTAGAACTACACCAAATTTCTACAATTTTACATTTATTACTATTTAAATGTTTTATTTACGATATTAATTTTAATTTATTTTGGTGGTTGTTTATCTATAGAAATTGGGTGAGGGTGGTTATTACCAAAACAACATTTCAGTAGGATCAGTTTTGAGGTTTTTGATATCCTATGTGGATATGGTAAAAATGCCTCATTGTTGGGTTTTTTAAGCAAACAAAATCTAATGTTTTCTACAGGTTTTGAAACTTAGTTACGCAAGACGGTTCATCCTCACGCCGAATAAATCAAAACAGTTAAACCAAAAGGGATGAGGAACAATATGAATCAGTTTGGTTGTTCACTTGTTTGATGACTATATTTATGTTGTCTTTCTTTAACAAAATTTGTCGCTTAGTTGATGCGCATGACGGCTTGGTCTCGTTGTTTACAACCCAAATAATTAAACCATAACTGATAGTGATAACACATAAAAACTTGATATTCATTGGGTTTATGACGCCTTGTACGATCACACTAGCTGCACTTGGTCAGGGTTGGGTCTGCATCTCAATCAACGATAGTATGAATAAATAATACTATTCTTATTAGGTCAACACCGTATACTAAGTAAGAAACAATAAATAGTTTAGTTAAAACCCCTTATATTTAATATTAAATGGTGTCTAAACATGTCTTCATATCGAACAATAACTTATGTAGGTGTCCACTTGTGATACAAGCTAATGCAAATACAAAGATAGTCCAATTTTATCTTAGTTTTATGTGATCTTTTTTTTCCAGATTAACCTGGATATTCAACCCGCTATGTAAGCAAATTAATCCCAAAACAACCATCTGCTTTGCAGGTAGCCCTGAGCCATCACGTTTTAACCTTCGTGAGCACAAAGGGATTTTTATTCCTCATTTGATTTAAACATGAGACCTCGAAACACTTTTGACCTTTAAAGCCCAAACTTAAATCAATCAGACACCATCTACTTGTGATTAATATTATTTACACCCCTGACTTTTTTTTTTTTTTGTAAGGGTGTCCGGGCCAAAGCCCAACTAATCATCGGCAATTTTGGAGGCTAAACATGGCCCCTCTTAAATATCGCCAACACTCCCCTCCCAGGGCTCGAACTCGGGTTCATGACTATGTCATGCCCAAGCCTTACCACTAGGCTGGAAGGTCTTTGACTACACCCCTGACCTTGCATGCAAAGATAAATAATTAATTGATAAGTTGAAAAACATGGTTGCAAAGATAAAATATATGAGTTAAATTTAATTAGAATGAGTTGCTTTAAAGTTCAAATACAAAAAAAGTTTGTTATTAATCAACGAATATTTGTTATACGAGATAAAAATCTGAATTTTGAATATAACTTGACGGTTTTGGATAACCAAGTGTAAGGTGTCATTTACCAAACGCTTACCCGGGTAAGCCTTACCAAGTCACTTTACTTTACCGGATTAATATGGCAAAGACTAAGAATCTTACCCGGTAAGAGCAAAGACAATAATCGAGAGTCTTACCTGGTAAGTGAGGACGACCACTCTAACCATGGTTAGCACTTACCGGGATTAAATTGTTGCATACGATGCGTTTTAGTGAATCAAATCTTACCCGGTAAATACAAGATAGTGTTAAATTTTACCGGTAAGTGCTTACCGGGTAAGTATTTAGGTAAACAACCCCTAAAAGTAACTAAATGACTTAAAACTTTATTTTGTTTTCAATTTGGACAATATTAATCATTCAAAAATAATTAGGATGGCGTTTGCTTCATGAAATGGAATATGTCAAAGGAATTGAAATCTAATAGAATTCCAATGGAATTTAATCATGTTTGATCTTGTGTTTGGTTGACAAAAGTTGTAACGGAATGTATAAAAAATAATTTTTTTGTATGTTTTGTTCGTTGAATATAATAGTGGTGGGGGTGAAGGCAATAGTGGTAACGGTGAATATGACAACAATGGTGGTGGTGGTGATAAATATCATGGTAGGATTAAATGATATTCAGTAAATATAAGAGTATAAGGGGACGTTTGGTTCGCATAATGAAGTTTGACGGAATAGAAATCCATCTAGGAATTTGACTTTAAAGGAATGTGAATGAAATTTAATGGAATCTGACCATTGAATTGTTAAGGAATTGGAATATTTGGGATTTTCCATGGAATGGTGAAATCTTTATATATAAAGAATTCAATGGAATTCAAATAATTCGTACATTTTCAACATGTGAATTAAACATAAGAATTGGAATTTAGTCAAAAGAATCATCCATTACAATTTCTTCAAAATCCATGAAACAAACACCCTCTAACCAAGAGTATCGAGATAGCATCATGAGAATTGAGTATTGAGGTATTGGTGAATTGTGGTTGACTTTGAGATATCTCACATTGGTGAGAGATTGAAAGATTGGAATAAGAAAGTGTGTATAAGAAAGAAATATGAGATTAATTGTGCCAACTAATGAGACTTAACTCATAAAGTTATCTTACTTGAATGACCCTATTTTTGCAAGACAAACTTTATGAGGTGACATCATGAGAATTGAGTATTGAGATGTTGGTGAATTGTGGTTAAGTTTGGGATATCCCACATTTGTTTAGAAGAGAACTTTAAATTTTAGTCTATAACATTTCTTTTGAAGATGGTTTTATCGTCACCACACAACGTGTAGTCGCCTTTTTCTTAAAAGATGAAACGCAGGAATCAAAGATCCTTGTTAGGACCAAATAACTTACATTCCACCGTATGTGGAATTCAAATTCCTTGTCAAATCTCAAAAAATAAACCAAACATGAAAATAGAATTTGATCAATAAAATTAACCATTTCAATTTTTTAAATTCTACCGAGTTACAAGGAATCAAACAACATCTAAAAAGCATGAATTTTTAGATCAGCCACCTACATTATTGAACAATTGATAATGACACAATAGTTTGATTTTTTTTTTTCTTAAATTTTTGACCTGTCATTTTAGAAAAAGTAAATTTAAATTATGTTGGAACCATGAATGTGAGTTTGTGACAAACGTAGTTGTCGATTTTTCTATTAATCCACAGCCTCAGTTGGCCGCCTCCACCACTACCAGCCAAGAGTATACCTAATAATAGATTGGATCATCATATGTCTCTTACATAAAATATATATGCTTTGATGTCCAATTATTAATGGCAAAATTGTACGATCTTACCATTATGACACAATAGATCTTTAAAAGTTTGCTTGAAGTCTGTTGCGTCTTGGAAGAAGATAAACACCAGGGGACATGGCCCCCGCCAGATGGCACCATCGAGCAAATTTGGGTCTCTAACTAACTTACACGAGTATGTACTTTATACTTTTTAACTCGTATTACTTAAGTATCAACTCATTCATTCTCTTGTGAATCCAATTACATATAAATAGCATGACGATTCATTAAAATTTTAAATCTCCTTTTTGTAGTGTAAAAAAATTGTAATAGCGATAGACATATTCAATGTAATTTTTTTTAATAATCATATTACATATTTAACCTGAAATATTTTGATTCGTCATAAACCATATATTTTTTTTTTCTATTTCAGATAAATACCATGTATATAGTCAAACAATCTAGCCTTAGACAATAATGATAATTGCATTTATTGGCATATCATGGAAACCAATTCGATCTTTTCAACCTTTTGGAATTATTGACTCATGAGTATTCAATTATCCGAAGGGGTGGGCTAATGGCACCCCATGACTTACCATCGGCACCCCTACATAGCTTTCGTAATGATTTGCTTTATGGTTTTTTGTGTTTTGTTATACTTTTGTTATTATTTAATTAATATTTATTATTTATTTTATTTTTAGTTTTTTATTTATTTATATTATATTTTAATTAATATAGATTATTAATAAATATATATTATTTATTTTATTTTCTGTTTTTTATTTGTTT
>NC_037528.1:11918091-11935147 GCF_001531365.2 Cynara cardunculus var. scolymus | reverse complement strand
TGGGGCACCTCGATCTAATTGAAAGAAGTTTAAAATATTGTAAACTATATTCCAATACTGACTTCCAAATATGTTGAGGTATTCTGTCTTGTATGCGTTTAACTCTTCCATCAAGTTAAACCGAATTGTTGGTCATGCATCTTCATGAAGACCAAGGTGGACAGCTATTGCTCGAAATCCACAGTTTCCATCACCTCTCACATCATGTACCTGTCTGATGTAAGGGTGAAACATTTCAGGAAATTGATTAATATATGGATGCGCATTATAATTATTGTTGACGAAAGAACTATGTCTTGCTGGTTCTTGATAGCTTATTTCATTCAAGTCAACAAATGATGATGCATTTGAATAGCTACGTGTCAGGGGTCTTTCAACTGTAAAAGACGGATCAACATGAGCTGTAAAAGACGGATCAACCTTAGATGTATAAGACGGATCAACATGAGATTTTCTGAAAAGTTTATCCTTCAACGAGGGACGTCCACGAGTAGTCTTGTTAACAACTGGTTCACGAACCCACGTTTTTTATGCATTGGTTATCTCTTTTATCTTCCTTAGAAAACTAAACTTACCAGATCTCGATTGTTTTTTAAATTCCTCAGTAAATATTTGGACTTCATCTTCACAACTAATATCATCATCTTGTAAAGATTGGCACGATGATAAATCAAGCTTCGTCCAAAATACATCAATTGAATCAATTGGGATAGGATGACCTTTGTTGGAATATAGCATTTGTTCATGCGCACATGGCAACCCATAACTTGTACGTAGTAGACAATTACAATTTCCAAAGAATAAGCCAACTGATTGAGCATGTCGATATTCCTGGAGTATTATGTCTAATGCATAAAGTGAAACAAAACCACACAGTTGTTCGAAGTGTGGTATTCGATGAAGATGTTTCGTGACACTTCTGCTCTCTTCAATACTTGCTCTAATTTCTGTATCTTGGGACTGAATGAGTTGATTGATCTTGCACATAAATGTCGATAGACTTGATTGCGCAGAATCCAAGTTAGTTTTCAACTTGGAATGTTGGCTATCCACTCTGTTACTTGTCCGATTTCCGAAGTGGAGAAATTTGTCAGTCCAAACAGATACAAACATTGCTTTAAATGGTGTCAACCATGTGTCATTCAGATAAGCAAAAACAGCTGAAAAATTGAACAAAACGAACGAATTCCATTAATAGTAGTTGTTAAACCTGTAAACATTTTTTATTTACAATATATTCGAGTGTACCTGGATAGCTAAGCAATACTGCTTCAAGTTTTGCGAAATTAGAAAGGTAAGTTTCTTCTGATTCCGAAGCAATTAATGCCACCCATGTATTGTAAAAGGAACTCCAATCACGGTTTGATGTTATTGATGGTCTACAATTTCTCATTATACTTTGGTAGATGTGCCATCTACAAAGTAATCTTTTAGCACTGGGAAAAACAATATTGCATGCTTTCATCAGTGCCAACTCTCTATCTGTGACGATCACACGTGGATAAAGACATCATTCCATTAACGATTGTAGACAATTTAATGCCCAAGTATAATTGGATATCTTTTCCTTGTGCATAAAGACAAATGCTACGCAAAATGTCTTATTAGTTGAAGTTACACCAACAATTTCAATGAGAGGCATCTCAAACCTGTTCGTTTTATAGGTGGCATCCATCAACAACACGTGTGGAAATGCGCGCCATATCTCCAATGATCTAGGATGAGCAAAGAATAAATCTTCYAATTCATTGGTCGAGTYATTTTCCCGATCATAATATACGTAGCCTTCATCTTGTAAAAATGACATCACAACTTGCATTGGAGTTCTACCTGCATTCTTCTTAAGTCGAAGTTTCTGGCATTGATTGTATATYGTCTTTTTTGTAGACACATTATCTGGATACTGCTGTTTGATTGTTGATAAAATATCTCTAGGTTTCACATTGTTGGCYGACAAATCTTCCACCAAYCSAGCTTGAGTTTCAGATAGTCGTCTTGCATATGCATGACCCTCCAGATGTAATGCAAAGTCATGGTTATGTGCTTCACATTTTGCAGTTAACGTTCAACAATCATTACCCAAATGCTTTCCTACCAAGCAAAATGGGCAATTTGTTTTTTTTGTCCCAGTATGCTTACCGGAGGTTTTATTACCTTTGTGTATACCTCCACAATCACATTGCAATACAACTTTAGATGGGTGCCCACATGAGTCACTTTTGATTCTTTTGATAACAATAACAAAACCAAGTGAAAATGYCACATTGCGTACCCAATCAATTAGATCTTGACGAGAATTAAATACCTGAAATTGATTTTTTTAAGTTACAACTACTAGTTACACCATTATAATCGTCTCGTTAATACATTCGAAATGAGTTTAATATTGAATAGTTTTTGACTACATTATATTATTATATATTATATTTACTGTGACAAAATATTTTTAATATTTACGATTTACGATTTAAAACTCAAGTTTCTTGGTTCTTTGCTCCTGATGTAAATCGAACATATTTGTGGAGCCGTTTAAATATGTTGGATTTTAAATATATTGAATTTTAAACTGTCATACATTTTTTTCATCGATAGTCTGTAATTGAAACCATAACTCTTATTTATTCAAATTGTCTAAATATGTAAAGACCAAGTGTAACTTATATCATCGTTAAATCTTATCTTATAAAATCAATGAAACTTCAAAATCGTTAAAATTCATGGCTCCCGCTGTATTGCACGGATACACAACTAGTATATAAATTAATATAATATAAAAATCTAATAATATATATATATATATATATATATATAAAATATAAAAATCTATATATATATATATATATAAAAGTAATTTGTAAATAATAAAATAACATAAAAATAACAAAATAATATATATGTTTTTAATATAAATATATAAAATAAAATAAAATAAATAATTATTAATGTGATGTTTATGAAAAAAGTTAAATGGTGCAATTTCCAAGAAACAATACACCCCTACAAATGGCACCCCCCTTATCCGAAATATTCAAGAATGAAGTTGATTTCAAGTGGCATCAAATATTGGAATTATAACAACTGATAAATATAAATCATAAAAATGCACATTTTTTTTAAATCTAATTCATTATTTTACAGAGCTTTCAAATAAACCAAAAAGTATTTGGTCTAATGGTATATAAGCCGTTGTATTTATAAGAGGTTCATGATTTAAACCTCACTCCAGATGAATAAAGTGCGAGTCTATTTATTGCATTTATCTATAAAAATTATATACTTAATTTTTTTTTTAAAACTCTTAAATTTAAAAAATATGTAATCCATTAAACATTAGGTACAAATCTGTAACCTTTAAAAGTTATGGTTTGTTGAATTTTTGTTCTAATATAAATATTTAGGGGGTTGATATCCCCACCCCTTTACATCACTTTTTACCCCCTCCTTTTCACACCAACTCTCACTCACATCCTCACAACTTTTCCACATACTCACCTCCTACACAATCACATCCCCTCACATGCATCTATAGGAGGGATGGAGTTAGAAAAACCCAATATTTATTGAGAAAAAAGTGAAAAAATATTGTGCAGCGTACCGAGACTCTGCTTACCACACGTGGTTGGCATGCACTCATTATTTAAGGGGGGTCAGAGACGTCTACAATTATCTGACTGTCACGGACAATCGTCTTCTCTCAGTCTTGCCTTCCTCCCAATTCACTACTATTCCACACAGAGCACCGGCACCAGCACCGGCGATGGCTTTGGCGATGAAGCGTGCCGCCGCCACTGCAGTTCGTGCTATTTCCTCTGCTAATTCCGCTTCGATTCTCACCAGACAGCTTCATGTAAGCAGTTCAATTTCATCTACGCGAATCCTTGATATACTCGATTTCAGTTTCCTGTTTCCATTTACAATTTTATTTGATGTTTGTTTCTTTCCATCTAATCTATTCGAGTTACGATCACTATTCGGTTTATTGGTTTTTTTAACTCCTGATCTGCTCCACTCTTCAACTGTGCGTTTGTGCTTTTGTTGCTTCCACTTTTTTCTTTTTGACTGTATGCATGTGGTTGATGGCCCTAGAAATAGACTGATTGTGTTTGTGGGAAAGCGTGATTCGATCACTCGTGATCTGAGCACGGGGAACTTCACCTACAATGAAAAATCGTCACCGTTGGACTCTGAAATGTTTAGATGTACTTTCCCCATATTATTATTGCTGTGATCTCGATATACTAGGGATTACTCTCTTGGTGGCATAAAAATGTGAGCTATTTTCATTAGGGTGTGGATCGACTGAAATCCAATGGATGTAAGGGTTCCTATCCTATCCAATAATCCATTGAATGTTGTATCTTGCCTTCCTATTCCATCCAATTAACATCGGTCAACTGATCAAATCCAACCCAGTGGATAATGGGATCGGTTCGGTTCGGAGTAACCAGTCTTAGCCTTGGGTGATCCTAAGACCACTCTGAACTTTGGGTTAAAAATTTATATAGACCAGCTATAAAGCCCCGTTACAGTTTATATACAGCCTCACCCCCAAGATTCCATCAAGGGGTCTGATATTTTGTAACTTTAATTTGCTAAATTTATTGCATATTTTATAAATACTATTTAGGATTTTTCATTAGAAATTTATGCACGTATAATAAATAAAATACTTGGGATCGGTTTCTAAAAGTAATTTGTATTTTGTTTTAAAATGCTTTATTATATCTGTTGGGTAAAAAAACGCTTTATGTATTATTTTCGTGAAAAATATTTTGATGGGGGAGGTTATGGACCTTCAATGTCTTATAAATAGACTAGTACTTGACGACTGAATTGTAGAAAATGAAAATCCATTGAGTTCATTGGTGAATTTGTTAGTGTAACACTTTTATAAAGTAGATGTTAGAACCGATCCAACGATAATCAAGTTTGACTTTACAAAATTAGAAACAAACGGAAATTGAACCAAGGAAGGAATAGAGGTTTCTGTATACAAAGTGGCTCAATTGTCATATAGAGGCCTACAAACACAGTGTCTCAATTGTCATATAGAGGCCTACAAACACAGTGTCCTAAGACGAAATTCACCCCAATCATGCTTTGGTAACGGACATCGCCTTGAGGATACAACTATCTAATTGGATTGATGCATGTCACTCCAATTCCATCAATCGTGTTTTTGAAATCCAGAACTGGTGAGGTATATATACCTTTTGGTCTCACCCAAAATTAACTGTCAAAAAACTGTCCAGTGACTAATGCAACCCGCATGGAAGTCGCCTTAAGCATTGTTTACTCGACAACACATGAAACTCTCAATTTTAAGGTCAATAGATCCCCAAGGCCCAATCTTTTGACCGTTAAATATTTGTTATGCCCTAACTAAAGCCCAATGCAAGTTTGGCACGGGTTTACCCACATGGAAGTTGCTGTATGCATTGTTTACTCGACAACACATGAAACTCGCAATTTTAAGGTCAATAGAGCCCCAAGGCCCAATCTTTTGGCCGTTAAATATTTGTTATGCCCTAACTAAATCCCAATACAAACTCAATACTTACTAATATGGGTTTGGTCTTATAAACCCGTTATAGATTCCAAGTCTTTCCTATATGGGACAAAGTGTTAGTCTAATACCCAACAGTTGTATATGTTTATTTTTGGAATGATAACTTTCATCGACATAATATATTTATATATGTGTTATTTATGTGCTTCCACAATTATATTTAAGACCACCCTAGACAAAAATCTTGGCTCCGCCACTAGACTTCCATCCATAGGATCGCATTAAAGCTATCCAATTTTCTACAGATTAATGATCATTTCAACCAATTATTCATTATTTTTTTCATTTCTTAAAAAAATACTACATACAACTATCAACAAAAAGCAGTATTGTAAAATATTATATGTAGTTGGATGATAATCGGAATGAACCATTTTATTTGATTCTGGATTGCCATCCGACTTATCTAATTTGGATGATGAAATTTTGGATCCAAACTGATCTGATTACAATGGGGTATCCAATTATGATCGTCGGTTCTAATTGTCCTGGATGACTTTCTCCACACTCCTAATTTTCAAGTTTAAATTATTGTGGTTTCTGTACTTTTAGTGGAACATCTTGTAGCCATATTTAACTCATAACAAGTATTGCATATTACAAATCTTGGCAGTAAAATAATATATGCATATCAAATTCGTGGTTAAAAAAATTCTGCCATGGAAGCATTACAGGCTTGTACTGCAGAGTCATACCTTATAGCCGTAACTGTTTCAATTAACCATCCATGTAGGTTGCCTTGGCATTTCATCTATCTTAATCTATTGCTTTCAAATGAGATTCAGATCTGACATTTAGAAACGTTTGAAACTTGTCAACCTAAAGTTGATCTAATTTCTTCAGCTTTTAGCACATTTTATACATCTAGTGCTCACTATATGGTTTAACCTAGTTTTGTTTTGTTTTATCCTCCCTCACGAATTATTTATCAAGTTGATTAAATCCATTCAACTTGTAGAGTCGAATGTCAATTATCTTCTTTCTCTCATGAAAATGAGGGAGTATTATTATTTTACTATGTAACATTCTATCATCTAATTTATTCATTGGACCTTGGATCTGTTAATATTTGCGGTTCACTTATTGGTTTGTTTTCTTTCATCCGGACTGGAGCAGGCTTCTGCTGAGAAGAAGAAGATTGTAGGTGTTTTCTACAAGGCACATGAGTATGCTGAGATGAACCCCAACTTTTTGGGTTGTGCAGAGAATGCGTTGGGCATTCGCAACTGGTTGGAATCACAAGGCCACGAGTACATTGTCACCGATGACAAAGAGGGACCAGATTGCGGTAACTTTCTAACTTGACTGCATTATAAATTTTCCAAGATTTATTACAAGTACATATGCACTCACTTTCTGTTGTCATTTCCCATTGCAGAACTAGAAAAGCATATATCTGATATGCATGTCCTTATAACCACCCCATTCCATCCGGCCTATGTTACTGCTGAAAGGATTAAAAAGGCAAAGAATTTGCAACTGTTGCTTACCGCTGGGATTGGATCGGATCATGTTGATCTCCAGGCTGCTGCTGCTGCTGGGCTAACTGTAGCAGAGGTTACTGGAAGCAATGTTGTTTCTGTAGCAGAAGACGAACTTATGAGGATCCTCATTCTTGTTCGTAATTTCTTGCCTGGACACCATCAGGTTATTAGTGGGGATTGGAATGTTGCAGGTATTGCTTACAGAGCTTATGATCTTGAAGGGAAAACTGTAGGAACAGTTGGTTGTGGACGTATTGGTAGGCTTTTACTTCAAAGGTTGAAGCCTTTTGGCTGTAATCTTCTCTATCATGATCGTATTAAGATGGACCAAGAATTGGAGAATCAAATTGGTGCCAAGTTTGAGGAAGATCTTGATAAGATGCTTCCTAAATGTGACATAATTGTCATCAATACACCTTTAACAGAGAAAACTAAGTGAGCATCTCTCCTATCAAACTTGAGATATCCTTGTATGATTACTCTACATCTTTTATATATCTTCTTTTGTGATAAAAATGAACGATTTGTAAATTGTATCTGTCGTTACCACAATGGTCTACTTTATCATGAGATGAAGCTGATGGATAATTTATGTTTCAGAGGAATGTTTGACAAAGAAAGGATTGCTAAATTGAAGAAGGGGGTTCTGATTGTTAACAATGCTCGAGGGGCTATCATGGATACACAAGCTGTTGTTGATGGCTGCTCTAGTGGACACATTGGAGGCAAGTTTTAACAAATTCATTGTTTACTTGGGGGTTGTTTGGTTGGTTTTTCATCAAGTCTTGTATGGATAAAGCTGTCTGTATGGATTGAGAAGATTTTTGTTTGGGAGACCATTTTTCATAGATGGAAGGAGCATGTTTTTAATTGGGAGGGGCAGAATTTGGAAAAAGCTTGGCTTTCTGCATAGAAGCTTAATGAATAAGCCACCTTGTATATAATTAAGCCACTACCAAATAATCATCTATAGCTGACTGACTAAGTTGTTAGCCCTGTTAAGATCATTAAGCTGCTAACAAACAGGCCCTTAGCCATGCTACTTCAATTATGGTACTCGAATAACAGAAATATACAATTTAAATGTTGGTTTTTGTGTGGTTTGTTTCAGGGTATAGTGGAGATGTTTGGTATCCTCAACCAGCTCCAAAAGATCATCCATGGAGGTACATGCCAAATCAAGCAATGACCCCTCACATATCTGGAACCACCATTGATGCACAGGTTAGCTAGCTAGGTTACTTCTTCGGTTGTTGTATGGTTGGGTGAACATAATTTGATGAAAAATGCAAATGGGATTCTTTTTGTGCAGTTGCGATATGCAGCTGGAGTGAAGGATATGTTGGAGAATTATTTCAAGGGAGAAGACTTCCCTGCCCAACATTATATTGTGAAGGAAGGTGAACTAGCAAGCCAGTACCGGTAAATCTGTGGTAGCAACAGGTCTTTGTTCCAATGGGGTCGACTGCTGTGCTAAATGCATGCTTCTTAATAAGTTAAGTTGAGCTCCTAAAAGTGTAATTTACCACCTTGTAATAGTAAGGTGTAGTTATGGCATCAATGAATTTGAATCTTTTTTTCTTTAATGGTCTACCTTACAATTATGCGGTTGTGAGAATCAGACCACTGTTGAGCATGAAACATGTAAGAACAAGGGAAGGAGTAACCAATCTCAACAGATCTCTGATCACATTACTGGTATATGTGGAACATGTTGGATATGTTCAGCAAACTAACTGAAATCCATGTTTGTTAAATTTAAACGATAAAGAACATAAGGAAATGTTAAAAAGTATAAGAGGCATAATTAAAAGAAGTGGTAGAGAACTCTTTGAAATTTATTGAAAACTACTTCAGACAATGTTTCATAAAACAGACTTATTATAGTTGCTAAACATGACCATCGTATATCTTAGGTGTGAGTTTATTTAGTTATTGCTTTCCCTTAAGATAAACTGAATTTGTCTAATTATTGATTTTTTCCCTTGCTTTAAGCATGCTCCATCTTCCAATCATGTCTACATATATTTTTAAAACACAAAAATGCACCAAAATTCAAACTAAAAACAACAAATTTGACAATAGGACTTAAGCCCAGGCTTTTTGTACAAAGACATGAACATTTACCAACTCAACCATTAAAGTCATGTACCAACATTTTAGTTTCAAAAACTATATGGTGTCATCTTTCAGAAAACACATTTTTTTTTTTCTTGTTACAACGGAACCGATGACACTATAGGTTTGTCCATGAAGAGAATAGATTGTTAGAGCATTCTCCAAAATAGATAATTAAAGATCAAAATACTCAAAGAAAAATTATATTCAATCCTTACATTTTTTTTATTTTCGATATTACAACATTAATTATATTATTAAAATATTTAATAAAAAATTATTTTTTTTTCTAAAAATTTAATTTCAAAATATTTTTATTACCGAGGATAATAAGAAAATTGTACTTTCTTCTAAATGGAGAATCAATTTAAGGGTAACTTAAGGGATGTTTGACGGTTGGTGAATGGTTTGGTGAAGAATGATTAAGTGGTCAAAATGATTAAGAGATTTTTATGATAAATATAATTGTTTAGAATAAAATTAGGGCACTAGATAATTAAGAGATAATCAATAAATAAAATCATTCAGAAGATTTTAGTTACATTAAGAGATAAACTTTTTTATCAAAACAAGATTTACCTTTTAACTATTCAAATATTATCTCTTAATTGAACTATTAAGAAGTAAAAAAAAAAAATACAAATTAAGATAAAAAAATAGTCCAAACTCTTTATGATCTCAATTAGAAATGCTAACAAAAATGGGTAAATTGCATCAAAATGGAACTAACTTTGACTTCATTTCTGTTTTAATGAACCAACTTTTAAAACCATCATTTAAGGGCCTGAAAGAAAATTCATGTTTATTTAAGGGCTTCGTTTACCTATTAAGCAGGTAACCGGTTACTATAATATGATGTGACATAATTACAAATTAAAAAAGCATTAAGTGGATATTTGGGATTCCATATCATCAATTACTGAAAAACTAATTACAAACTAAGATCTCAAAATTCATAGAAACCGTAAACCGTCCCTTCCTTTTGTCCTCCCATCCACCCKCTTCTCYTCTCGTCRGCGCTTCATTTCCAGAAAAAGGAGGAAGACAGTTGATTATATCTCATTCATCATGAAAAAAAAGAGGATGGAGAAATTGAGTTAGAATTAAAGCCTTGTAAGTATTTACACAGTTCCATGCTTTTCAACAGTATGGTTACAAGACAGATTGAAGCCTTTCAGATATTGATAACAGACAGATCTATAACCTATGGTCCAGATTTGCAAGCTTCTGGAATGGAAGTCGTGGGTGGTGGCTAGTGGAATGGAGTAGAGGAGGACAGWRAGGGGCWTTTGGTCGGAGATGAAAGGATGGGAAGAAGAGAGATAGTGATGGGATGGTGATTATCGACGGAGAAGAAAGAATAATGGTGGTGAGATGACAGAAATCGGCGACAAAGAAAGAAGATTGGCGGTGCCTCAGTGGGATGGTGGAGATCGGCGACGACAAGGGCTGGTGAAGGTGGTCACGGTTTGGAGAACACCGGAGTTTGCAGGTGAAGGTGGTCACACTTTGAGGTGGCCAATGTTTTAGGTGATGRCGGTAACAATTTGGGGTCACCGGAGTTGCAGTTGTAGTTGGGGACGAAGGAGGTCACAATTTGGGAGTGGTGACTATTCATTTGCCCCTGTGACGTGGATGTCTTTGAATACACCATTTCATAATAGTATAATATTTTAGAATTATTTATATAAACTTAATCATGACATGGAAGCTTAGTTGGTAAATAATGTAGCCACATCATCTTTAGTAGGTTAACAGGTTAAGGAGACCCTTAAATAAACAAACAGGTTAAGGAGACCCTTAAATAAACAAAAACTTTGTTTTACATCCCTAAATAATGATTTTAAAAGTTGGTTCCCTAAAATAGAAATCAAATCAAACTTGGTTCCATTTTGATGCAGTTTTCCCAACAAAAATCTAGAAAGTTCGAAGATTTTAAAGTTCTCTCTTTCCATTTTTTTTTCCCTCTAAGAGCTTTAAAATTTTTAGAAAAAAACAAGAGAATTCTTCAAAAACTCAGCTTTATTATTCCCAAATATTTATCTTCAACCAACCAATAAAACTAAATAGAAAAAAGAAAAAGAAAATAGCTTTGTTTTATATTATTTAAATATTTTATTAATATAACTAATCTCTAAAATAAACAAGTTTTTGAAGTTGAATATTCTTTTTTGAATTATTTTGAGAAAAAAAATTAAATATAAACCGTCCAAAACAAGCAGAGAAGATTTGTAGAAGCCGTTACATATGAATAGTTATGTTAGGACTTGCTTATGCATCGTTAAATTCTTTATTAGCACAAATATTATTTTTGACTTTGCTATAAAAAATAGGTTCTCAAGTTCAAATTCAAGGAGGGATAAAATTTTTTTTGTCGCCATGGAGGTTGCAAAACAGGTGGTCGTCCTGAATTAGTCGACTCATATAACGAGTTGAATATTCAGGTTAAAAAAAACCTAAAATTAGTAAATAACTAATATCCTCCTTTCATTTCACTTTATACTTATTTTGTAACATCAATTAAGCAGGATATTTCATAAAAGACAAAGGATTAGTTATTTTCATCAAATATGTTCCTTTTGTTTCAAAATATGGTGACGATTGCACAGTACGATCACACCTGCAAACCGTTTACTCGTCGTCCCTCAGTGGCTGCCGGCGTTGGTCGGCTAAATTAACTATTATCTGACGTCTTCTTTTTGACGCAAGTTACCCTTTTTCTCCATTCATTATTTCACATCCAATTTCATCCTCTAGGTATGCTAACTTTACTTTCATAAATTCCTTCATCACCATCTGTTTACTTGTATTTAATGGGGGGAAAGGGGGTATGTGTGTATAAAATTCTGGCATACACTTTTTTGTACTGATTCGAAATCTGTACAGCAGTCAACTAATTGTCTTTATCTGGGATAGGACTATCTACTGATTTCAGACAGGGTTTTCATTGTTGGATCCGTCAAATTCAAGGTTTTTTTCTTCTTCCCCTGTTCTATTTGACTACATGGATTTATCTGGTTCAACATTCTAGGGATTCCTGGTTGCGATTTGTTAATTCCAACTTGAATCACCATTTATGAATCTGTGTCATAGGTTTTCACAAGTTCTGATGCAGATTCCTATTTTATTCTTCTGTTGGAAAGATTTATGTTTGCACAAATGTTGTTCTAGTATTCTGGATTAAACTTTGGTTATTGTTGGCAAGTGATTTTGATCCGATCATTGTCTATTGATTGACATTAAACTTCCTCATTGATGGATGTATCTTAGTTGTGATCCATATGGTATTCTGTGAACGCATCTTCTTATTGTTATACAGCAACCTGAATAGACATAACCCTGTTTTAGCTCCAGTGATTCATGGGTTAAGTTTTCAATTTATTTCAGCTATACATATATAATGATGTCAGAGAATGCTATCAGAGATCTTAATTTTCTACCTAAATCTGAGAGCTCAAGTAAAGACATCTTTGCTAAACCATATGTTGAGCATTCTGTTGAAACTGTTGAAAATAAACAAAGAACAAACATGGGTTCTTTGGTTCAATCACCTGTGAATGGAAATGAGTTGGGGGTTGCTGAAGTAGAATACATTGAATCTGAGAAATTGGATGATTTAGAAGATGTTGATAAGAATCTAAAGGTAGATTTGCATCTTTCCATTCCCATAGTGATCAAAGTTTCTATTAGAATATGATGGTTCTGTATTTCTTTGATTAAAAGTTTGATATCTATGATACAATTCTCCTCTTCAGATGCTTGTACTTGGGTTGGAGTCTAAAGATTGGGTTCTGATATGTGAAACCCTCAACAATGTTCGACGTTTCTCAATATACCACAAGGAAGCATTACAAGATATACTGTGAGTCCTTTTCCTTTCGCCAATATCATATGCTCATTTAGCATGATAAATATTCATTACCGGCAATGTTTGAATGAAAATAGGGAGAGAGTGATTTCCCTCGTTGTGAAATCCCTAAAGAATCCAAGAAGTGCTGTTTGTAAAACTGGCATTATGACTTCTGCGGACATTTTCAAGGCGTTTGGTGACCACATCATTGATTTATTGGACCCTCTGGTGATTGCTTGACCCGACCTCTGTGTGGGATATATTGTGTTTGTTTGATTTGAATTTTTGTAATTGATTTGTTTCACAGACTCGACTGTCGTGGTTGCTGTTGTTTCCTTTTTGTATAGATAGCAATTGTTCCGTAATTTGAATTTGGTTGTTGTTTTCAGCTTGTACAACTTCTTCTCAAGTCGTCACAAGACAAGCGGTTTGTATGTGAGGCTGCTGAAAAGGCGTTGGTAGCTTTGACGACTTGGGTTTCAGCTGTTCTATTGTTACCAAAATTGCAACCGTATCTTAAGAACCGCAATCCTCGGATTCGGGCAAAGGCGTCAACATGCTTTTCTCGTAGTGTGCCACGATTGGTAAGAAAGTTTTTACCAAAAATAGAGACCCTTTACGCGTTGATGTCCATTAATAATTTTGAATTGAAAAATTAAGGATGCTGAGGAGATGAAAGCATATGGAATTGAGAAACTGATCGAAATAGGCGCCTCCCAGCTGAGCGATCAGCTGCCTGAATCGCGAGAGGCTGCTCGTGCTCTTTTGTTGGACCTGCAGGCTGCATATGAAAATAGTCCTGTTTTGGCACCAGAATCACATTCAGAGGTACATTCATGGGAGCAGTTTTGTGAACTAAATCTATCGAAGTCAAGTGCTCAAGCTGTTCTTCGTGTGACGAGTGTCGGTCGAGAGGGTGTTGTTTCGGTTTCATAGCACATACATATGAGATGAATTTGAAGGTGATGCTTTTACATGTAAAATTGAATATGGGAGGGTTCATTATTGGTAAATCGCAGTTTTGTGGGAAGCTTGTGTTCACTTCGTTTGTTTCATGGTTGCATTGTTACTTATCAACTAATTGTTTAAGTAATCTGAAAGAATTCTAACCATGTGCTTATCTATACTATACTAGTTTTGTGCACCGTGCCTTGCACGGTGATGATAATTTTTTCAGAAAAAAAAAATCAAATTAATGTTGAAATATTACAATGTCAGTTTATACATATATGATTTTCTTTTATTAGAATTATATAATATAAATATAATGATTAATTTATTGGCCTTCATATTTTTTGTTCATGTTGTATGCTCACAATTGTTGATATGTTACGATCAATCCTTTTAATACATAACTAAAACTTTAAATCATCATTAGATAAATCTCTTCAAAATATTAAATAGGACAATATTTTTTTTTGATTTACCGAATATATAAAAAATTAAAATTTTCTCTTTTTCATACAAAGTCTTTAATCCCGCCGCATATCAAAATCAGTTTATACTCAAACAAAACATCATTTTTTTCATTATGTATTTTAAATATGATATTATATATATAAATAAATAAAACTTTACACAAATTTAAATAATTTTAAGCATAATAAAACAAAGAACATATATCATATAATATAAATAATTTAATAAAAACAAACAAATACACATACAAAAACCATATGAATATCACATTTTCAAATAAATAATATAATATAATATAATTTTTACTCCATAAAATTAATGTAAGAATTGTTACATTTTATATTTATATTATTTAAACAAATACTTAAAATAATGTTTATGTATTTATTTATTTATTTGAAAACAAATAAAATGTGATATTCATGTGGTATTTGTATGTGTATTTATTTGTTTTTAAAAAAAAATGTGATATTCATGTGGTATTTGTATGTGTATTTATTTGTTTTTAAAAACGTTAAATGAGATATAATATATAGATGAGATAAAAAACGGTATAGAAAATGAAAGGTCTAGAACATTTATGAATTAATGACAGATAATTAATATAACCAACAAATAAATCTAAAAATTTGAAAAAAAAAATGAATTTTGAAATAAATTTTTCATAAAGTGTCATGTAAGAAACTTCATATTTTACTTTTTAGATTTATATAAAATAATGATGTCAAATACTCAATGATGAATATGTATTCCATTATAAGAAGATTTCTTTGACCACTTTCAACTTAATTAGTTTTAATTTTCACATTACATAACTTCATAGATATATTTATTATACTATTTTCATCTACTAATTAAAATAAACTTACAATAAATGTTGTGGCACATTGTCACAAGATGATTTTTAAAAGAGATTTTCTCATTGTTTTTAATTTATAAAATGTTAAATAAGTTAAATATTTTTTCCCCGTGAATGAAAAATATGTATTTCATTATTTTCTCCAAAATAAATACAAAAATTTTCAAGTCAGAGATGTCCTTAATTGAGCATTTGACATCATTATTTTATATAAATCTAAAAGTAAATATGAAGTTTTTTATGTGACACTATGTGGAAAAGTTATTTCATAATTCATTTTTTTTCTTCAAATTATTAGATTTATTTTGTTAGTTATATTAATTATATTTCATTAACTCATAAATGTTCTAAACCTTTTATTTTCTATTCCGGTTTTATCTCATCTATATATTATATCTCATTTAACATTTTTAAAAACAAATAAATACACATACAAATACCACATGAATATCACATTTTATTTGTTTTCAAATAAATAAATACATAAACATCATTTTAAGTATTTGTTTAAATAATATAAGTATAAAATATAACAATTCTTACATGAATTTAGGGGTAGAATAATATAACTTATTTAACATTATAAAAACATTAACAAATCATTGAGGAATACATGAAATTGTTTAGAGGTTTCATCTCCAAGAATGAAGAGAAAAATGTTGGAGGTTAAGCCTTTTAAAATTACCAAAACAAACTTATTTTAATGAATTTCATGTTTTAAAAATAGAGATAGAAAAGTCTTTTACATATCAAATATTAAAAAAAAATCAAAAATCTAGGAAAAAAGAAAGATAAGTTTCTAATATCTAGAGAAAGACACCTATTGTATTTGGTTTCTTCTTTATATATATTGATGATTATCAACCACGTATAAACAATTATTGTGAACGGAGTAACAATTTGTTTTTTTATAATATCTTGTAATCATAAAATATCAAAATTTTATTCGAATTTATATGATCCAATCGTAAACACAATCATGTCATACGATAACAACAAATCCAATAATATTGAAAAGAAGAAATATGTAATAACAAATCACATTTTGTAAATAATATAATTTTTAGATACATTTTAAAATCTTTTAGATTTTCTTCAACTCTTATTTCTTCATTACTCATCGAAAGATTTCTGTCAAAAGTAGTCAAAATTTAACGTAATTATCAATCACGTATGAATAGTTATTGTTATTGAAGCTTAAATTCGAAAAAAGTTTATTATATCCCGTGATTACAAAATATCAAAGTTTTATTCGAATTTATATGATCAAATCGTAAACATAATTTATATGATCCAATCGTAAACACAATCATATCCTATGATAACAACTCCAATAATATTGAAAAAGAAATATGTAATAACAAATCACATTTTTTAATTAATATATTTTCTATATACCTTTTAAAATATTTGAATTCTTCTTTAACTCTCACCTTCTTCATCCCTTACCAAAGGATTTTCTAGGATTCATTTTGTTTATTATTGAAACTTTGAAAAACAAATTTCATTAAGAAATAAAAGAAAGTAAATGGAAGAGCAAATCAAGAGTTGAAGGTTAAACATGGGTATACAAAATTACAAAAATAACCCGAGTTAATTATGAGCTATACATTTTCATCCAGGGGTAAAAAAGTCTTTAACATATTCAACATTTAAAAAAATCAAAAAAATGAGGAAAAAGATAGGAGGAGTTCTAAGCATTAGATATCATTATGTTTAGTTTCTCCTTTAATATATATATATATATATATATATAT
>NC_037528.1:11912404-11913906 GCF_001531365.2 Cynara cardunculus var. scolymus | reverse complement strand
CTATGAAATCAACAACCCTTTCTGGTTTTGCTTTGATTGTTTCTTTGATGGCTTCAAAGCATTGACTGGGACTTGCTGGAGTGGTTCATGAGGCAGACGACGGAGACGAGACATGACAGAGGCGGTGCGAAGGGGAAGGTTCGGGTGTGCTTTGCCTATTTCCTTGTCCCTGTGTTTGTGTTAGTTCGTACGATGGTGCAGGGGTGCGTGCGTGTGTTGCTGAAGGTGAAAGGGAGAAGGGAGATAAGGAGATGGTGGCTGCAACAATGCAGGGGTAGCCGGAGAAGATGGATTGAGAAAGGAGGAGACGGGTAAAAATTCTGTGGTACATGGTGGTACCCAAATTGGTAATACATTGGGTAATGGGTATCACAAGGTGGCCGGAGAAGATGGATTGGGAAAGGAGGAGACAGTGAAAATTTTGTGGTACATGGTGGTACCCCAATTGGTAATACATTGGGTAATGGGTATCACAAGGTGGCCGAAGAAGATGGATTGGGAAAGGAAGAGACGAGTGAAAATTTTGTGGTACATGGTGGTACCCAATTGGTTTGGGTAATGGGTATCACAGAGTGGCCGGAGAAGATGGATTGGGAAAGGAGGAGACGAGTGAAAATTATGTGGTACATGGTAGTACCCCAATTGGTAATACATTGGTACCTGCCGGAGTAATGTTCACTGGAGGCCGGAGATCGGAGAGAGGAGTTTTTTAAAAATACCTAAAATGCCCTYTAATTATAATTTTAACTCAAATTACCATAATTACTAATTTCCTTATTTATCCGTTGATTTGTGGTTAAGATTGGTTCTCACAGTTACCACAAACAACTCAGTTCTCCTTTGAATAGGCTCCTATATATATATATATATATATATATATAAGAAGGATTGTCTGAGAATTGAAGTTAGTAAGAAGTGTAAGAAGAGATTTGAAGCTTGATCGTCATTAATCTCAAAAATAACCCATTAATTGCGCATTAGAAAGGAAATTGATTGAGTGTATTTCATTAATGTTGATCTAGTGGTTCTGTTTTTATCATAACTTTCATTCTCATCGAAACCCAAGCTTATATACATATTTTTTTGATAGGATTTTTATTTCTTCTTGGATTTGAACTTGAGACATCCTGACACTTTTGACCTTTGAAGCCCAAACACAAACCAATCAGGCACCACCGTTAGCTTATATACATATTTTAGCAACCATTACGTCACAAAATAGCATACCTTTTTAGCATCACATTTAAATTCCGTAAAATTGGTTCGCAATTTTGTAGCGTGTATTTTTTTGACAATAACAATTATTAGACAAGTAAAAAAAAATACTAAAAATTAATAAAATAATATTTGATGACGGATGCCAAACCTAATAAATAATAAAGTCTTATTTACCTTAAATTACCACCTAAATTGTAATAGTTGTTACCGGTAAGTGGTAAGCATGGTTGAATCCACGGGGATTGGACGTGAATATGTCAAACTTCTACGCTTTATTTGGGGGG
>NC_037528.1:11905498-11912279 GCF_001531365.2 Cynara cardunculus var. scolymus | reverse complement strand
GGGGGGGGGGGGGGGGGGACTTCCCAAATACATATTTTCGATCAATTCCAGACTGGACATAAGTCCCGATACGCATCATACACTCTGTTTATCCGTACGATTAGACTATCATGAGAAGTTCAATGACAAGTCCCTATTAGTTAAAACAACTCTAGTTACGAACATAGAAGTTGAGCTACTAATTGCATTAATAGCGAGAATAAAACACCAATCTTAACTAATGATGAGACGCTCAATCATTTAAGCTAGATAATAAAAACCTACAACACATTCCAAAATAACTTGATGGTCATTCAAAGTATTAATATCTACTTTATCAAAACTAAGAACAATTACGGATCTTTAATTTCGAATAGAAATTCAAAGTAAGGACATAAATGAAACATGAAAAAAAACATATCTAGATTCGAAGTCTCAACACAAATCCAATCTTCAAATTATCACAATCTCATTGCTTGAATGAAAAAAAAAAAAAAAAATACTAACTATGAATGCAAATATTAAACCTAAAATCTATGTTACATAATTAACGGAAAGAAAGCGTGATCAAAGCTTTGTTTCATGCAAAATTATGATCGATCTCCCCAAGAAAATGTGGCTTATAAACTTTTAAAATCTCTAAAAACCATCAAGCCCACTAGATGAGCGGTCCTTTGAAAAGTATGCTCAAGACACATATTATTTAAGAATATATATGCCTTCTTGAGTTGTTATTTGAGAAAATATGCTCAGTTCTGCAGAAATTTGAAAAACTATACTTCATGGTGACTAATGCGACTAAAGTCGCCCAAAAAGTGGCATTATTTCACCACTTTTCACCCCCTTTTCTCCTATTCATTAATAAACATAATAGGGGAATTATAGGTAGCTCATAAATACATAAAATCGATAAAAGTGAAGGTATTTTGATTATAAATATGAGTTCAAAAATACATTTATCATTTGACATAAAAACTAAGGTAAGAATCAAGGCTCTTGTATAAAAACTCAAAGTGTTTGAGCGGCTTATAATAAGTAGGGGTGCTCATTGGTTGGATTGATCGGATTGAAGGTATTTGAACAATCCAACCCAATGCTTATGGTTTGAAAAATCTCAACTGAACCCAACTCAAACCAAAGTGGAACCCAAATCATATGGGTTGGTCGTGTTAGTCGGATTGATACTTTGGTACATCAAAATGGTCTCTTAACCTTGAATACTTTGTTTACTCTAGTGTACTCATAATCTATTATTCATCATCAACCATTTGATACAACTTATCTATACTTCTTAAATCTTAAGTTTATCACATTCAATGAATTTTTTTAATTTATACACACACATACATATTCACAGTTTTTGAACATATATACAAATGAGTTGTATAAAGATGGAGAATAGATTGAAAATATACGTGATGATGTAATTGTCTAATATACATATTAATAGAGACTCAACAATCATATTAAATCCAATAAATAAAAGAATATTATGTTCATCGAGTTGAGTTAGGTTCAAATAAAAGTAACACAACACCAACCCAATATATATGGTTTGAAGATTTTACAATTCGACATATCACATGTCAACATGGTCGGACATTAAGCATGAATGTTACAAAAATATTCATATTGAAGATTAGAAATTAATTGCCATTTGATGCACCTAATTCTCGAATCTCTACTATATTATGATGAAATGAAATACCTTCTTAACTAGTACTTATCAAATCAATCACATTTGAGGTGTTATTTTTGGTAATAATGGTATTTAATCGTTAACTAATTAAGTTTACACGATTTTTAATTCACAATTAAAACATTTTTTTAATAAATTAAAAACCAATATGATCCATATATAACAATACAAGTACAAGCTTTGAAGTCGAGCAAGTGGAAAATGTATATATGGTTGGTTAATTGTCGAGATAGTTGGGCACTTTGAGAGCGTTATTTGCCTAAATATTAGGCCTACCAAATTTTTATTCGTACTCTTAGGTTGTTTTTTGTGTTATTTAGGGATATATGTAGTGTACTTGAAGATTTATGAAGTAACAATACTAGTATATACTTGTTCGGAATTCTAACATGATTTCGGTTATACATTATTTTTATTTCGTTATCTGTTATCTGTTATCATCAAAATTTAAATAACTATTAACTTATATGAAACATAATGATATTCCGTATAAGAATTGACACATATTAATGTTGGATGATAAGACATTCCGGTGACTTTATTGTTTGAGAAGAAGATTACAGGTAGTATAATTTGACAGAACATGACATCACGATTAGGTCATACCAAATTTTGTTAGAAGAATCGTGAGGAAGCCTAAGGCTTCATTTGACAAACTAGCTTATAAGCTAGTTGATGGCTGATAGTTTATAGTCTCGCTGATAAACTGATCATGTTTGCCCAGAACTTAGCTGAGAAACTAGTTGTTAGTTTATATGTTCACTGATAAACTATTCTTGTTTGGCAAAAATACAAAATGACCAAAAATAATATGTTAAAATGATGGGAGGTGGTTGATGGCGATTGTGGTGGTGGGAAATGTACGGTGGTGATTGAAGGGGAGAGTGAGGAAGCTTTGGTTAGGAGGTGGTATGGAGCCGATGAAGTCACTGTGATTGTGTTATAAGATATATATCTGTATATGTGGATAGATGGAGGTTCAAACGAGAACACTTATGTTTTACGAGAGTGCAAGAACATTTTTCGGCCTCTAAATTATGTAATCCATGATTAAAATTAAAAGAAAAGAAAATAATTTAATTATAGATAATCATGTGATTTTGTATTTATCTGTAATTTCCATGAAATCCTTATTTCTAAAATCACATACAAGTAATATGCTAATTGGTATCAAATAATCATCACATCTTATCACAGTAAAATTACATAATAAACAAACAGAGCGATGAATGTAGATGTGATTATCGTGATTTTCGATTATCACAACATTATCACATAATTATTAAATGATTATCACATCATAATAGAAGTCTTCAATTTGTTAAATCATTACCACATTATTATCACGGGAAAATCAGACCATTATCACAATACTATGAACAACGAAAACATCGACATAAAATTCTCCGATGATAATAACAAAATTTAAAGGATAAAGATAAATTTAGGATAAATGAAAATTATGAATAAACACTAATTTATTTTCATTTATTTTAATTTTTATTATGTGTTAATTAATTTGGTGGTCCAGAAATGTCCTCGTATTTTTGTAAAATAGAGATGTTTTCGTTTGAATCATTCCCTATGTGGGTATATATGCTTCTATTTGTATACACACACACACATACACACACACACACATATATATATATATATATGTGTGTGTGTGTGTGTGTATAGGGGATTATTCAAGGGAAAACTGGTTAGTTTGTGATAACTTTGAGATCCAATCTCAACCACAAATCAGTGGTTAAATTAGAAAAACTAATAATTTTGGTAATTTAACTTAAAATTTTAATTAAAAGACATTTTAGGTATTTTAAAAATCTTATATATCCTCTCTCCTCTCTTCGTCGAACTTTATTATGGCGAACCTTATTCGGCAAACACATGATGCACAATGTGATATGTTTCATAAAAATAACGAAAAAATATAGTGTGACAACATTACCTGATATATTGTGTTACACTTTGTAAAACAATAAAAATATATTGTGATACACTTCCTATAACGACAAAAATACACCATGATGCATACTATGATACCAGATCTTGTTAATGAATACAACTGTGATACCACTATGACACCACTATGTTACCACTGTATTATACCTGACGTTACATCTCCAAAGAGATCCAGGTTACATCCAAAAACCTTACATCTTCTGAGTTAGATCTCTGACGATATATGTACATCTCTGACAAGTTGTAGGTTACGTGCCCGATCTAAAATGAAATTTGAACAAAAACCAGAAATCGAAACAGATCTGGGTGTGTAGAAACCAGATAGTATATGAAAAACCGAAACCGAACTAGGTTGTTCAACAAGGGGGAGTTGGACCAGTAAGGGGGAGTTGGACCAGTGAACGTGAGAGTTGAGGAGATGATGACCAGTGGTTGAGATGGACAGAGAATAAGAAGCAGTGGTGGCCGGTGGCCGGAGATGGGCGGACAAGGAGGCGTAAGACGGTGTTGGACAAAGGGGTTGGTTTAAAATGTCGCACTGGAGAGGAAGCACATTTTGCCCGACGATGGGGAAAGAGGGTCACAGGTGGTGATCTTGTCCATATATATATAGATACACACACACATTATCTATTTCAAAATTAAAATACTAAACTAATTAAAGTAAATTGAATACTCAACACAATTTACTAATTTACCCTTCTACTTATTTTAAGAAATCATAATAATTAGCTTAAATGATTGGTTTATGTTGGATCTTACAATTACCACAAGCCAAACAGTTCTTATTTGATTATACCCCTATATGTATATATGTGTTGTGCATGTATACATAAATGAGAGAGTGAAAGAGGTAGGTCTAGGGTAATAATAGATTACATTCTTGGTCGCTGTAGTTTTAATATAAACCAAAAAATTATGAAATGATTGAATTGTCCTCCTAGTTCAGTAGCTTAACAAAATCTTCTAACGGTGTTAGGGTAAAGGGACCAGAGGCATGTGAAAATGTAAACCACAAGGACTTTTTTCATAATTGTTTTGATTTAGGGACGTACAATATGATTATGTGTAAACGTAGTCAAAACTTGTAATTTACTCAATTTTAACTTTTGGATTTATATAACCAAATACAAATCTTTATAATCCAAGTATTAGAAGATATTAAAATAATAATCTAATTAAATATCTTACTAAAATACCTATTAAAGTTTTATTATTTATGAAATAATAAATATAATTTTAACTTTTAAGGTAATTTAAACAAACATTTCTAAAATTGAGTTATAATAATAATATAAAAGTAATTGATAAAGTTAATAATAATTTTAAATAATTGATAATTAATATTAATAAATAATTTATAATTAAACTTAATTTACAATTTACAATCTAAACTTGATATTAATTAAAATTTTATAGTTATTAATTAATATTAATATTATTATTAGTTAATATTTATTTATAATAGAGTAAATTATGTTCATCGTCCATGTGGTTTGTTATAAATTTTGGATTTTGTCCTTGTGTTTTTGAAATTGTGGTTTTAGTTTATATGGTTTGCGATTCATTTTCATTTTTGTTCGTAAGGTTAAACACTACTTTTAGGTATGAGGTACTAAAATAGAAATGAATTGTATACCATAGGAACGAAAATGAATTACAAACTATAAGATAAAATCGTAATTTCTAGATCACAAAAACGAAAATATAAATTTTCAATAAACTACAAGTACTAAAAACGTAATTTATTTTTAATAATAAAATAAAAGTTAATATCATCAAGAAGGGGTGAACAAAAAACCGTCAACGAGCGAAACCCGCCCAACCCAACCCACTAACAACCCAATTAAACCCAACCCGTCTATCCGTCAAACCGCTAACCCGCCAATTAGGAGGGTTGAAATTGGGTTGAGCCTAGCTCAATCCTCCCAACCCGTCAACCCGCTGCTAATATATAATTTTTATAAAATTATATATATATATATATATATGTTTATTATGTGTATATATATATATATATATATATTAATAATGTATAAATTTTATATAATTTTTATTGATATTATATTTTGTTTCATTTTAACTAAACGTATAGGTTACCAAAAGAGATTCACGATCAAAGAATGCTGACAAATAATCTAATTAATAAGGAAAATTATTGATTTTTTTTTTGTAGCAACAACAAATTGATATGTTGGAAAATATGAATGATATTGATAGATATTTGATGGATGAATCCATCAATCTATGACGCTTTTAAAGAGTTACGTTAGAAAAATGTATTATCTAAAAGAGTTCCAATATGTTTATAAGATGGTTTTGGACGTCTTAATAAATTCTATGATGCCTTTAAAATAAAGTGTCGTATTAGTTATTTTATACAACACGACTTGAAAAAATGTCATATGAGCATAGGTGTCCTATAAATAGATGAGTTTACGAGACACTTCTCAAAATGTTTCTATAAAATAACTAATACGACATTTTATTTAAAGATCATTCTAAAACACTTGTTGAAACGTCCTATAAACCTATTGTAACATTTTTAGACAAGACGTTTTATAGTATGGTCTATAAACTTAAGTTTTATGAATTATTTCATTTGTCAAATTATGTAACTACTAACCCGCCAACCCAACCCAACCCAACCCGCCTCAACCCGCAAGGGTTGGGTTGGGTTGGGTTAAACTTTTGAATGAGTTAGGTTGGGTAAAGATTTTCCAAACCGTCATAATTGGGTTGAGTTGTAAAATTGTTGTAAACCGCCCGATCCAACCCGCGTTCACCCTTATCATCAAGGGGTGAAAATGAAAGAAACCATAATTCTTTTTTGATTGAAACTTTTTAAACGTTCAATAAAAATTATAATCTTTTAAAGTATTTTTAAGAGATTCTCTATAATTTATTTAAAATAGAAGTGTATCCGTGCAATGCAGCGAGATACATTGTGATTTTAATATTTCATTTTATTCTTTATCTCAGCCTATGTTATAATATGGATTTATGTGATTTTGAGAAAGCGATGATGTTTTTATTTTTAAATAAAATATATGTTTGAAGATATCATAAAAATTTGACAAAAATATATCGATATTAGTATCAAATTAACTATTTGAAATTCCTCATTTTTTTGTGTAA
>NC_037528.1:11900687-11905353 GCF_001531365.2 Cynara cardunculus var. scolymus | reverse complement strand
CTCTATTTGATTATGTTTATCCTCAGTTATTTATACGAATTCAAACATTGAGCTTTAATAAGTTGTACTTATGCATAATTACTTGTAATCTTGAATTTTAAGTAATATACATCAATATACAGTACTTTATGCATAACAAAAATATATCGATATTCGTATCAAATTAACTATTTAAAATTCCTCATTTTTTTGTGTAATTTTTTAATTCAATTTTTTTATTATATTGTGTTTATCTGGAGTTAGTTACACGAATTCAGATATGTGATGGAATCGGATAGGGACTTAGGGATGAACGAGTTTAAGAGTTTTAAGAGTTTTTAAAAATTGTAGCTAAATGCTTTATAATATAGTATAGATAAAGCAGTAAAAGTTAAAATCAACTCCAAAAACTTCTCTATTTTAAAATTTTCATCATTAATTATATTAAATATTCTATAAATTTATGATTTCAATACATTTTATATTTTTTTATATAAAATGATTTTACTTCAACACCGTCACTGAAACGAATAAAAAACTCATTTTTCTCTCCTCTCGTTAGAGTTTTAGAAAATTTCTATATCGAGAGTTTTCTTTGTTATTTTCTCTATTTTAAAGAATAAGTTAGGGAAACCATGAAAGCATTATAAAAAACAAAAATTAAGTTGATTTTATTTATTTTATAAAAACCGTTAGAAATGCTCTAAATAAACTATCTTATAAACTACTTTTATTCATTCTTATTTATTTATATGTTAAGCTCAAAAAACTAAATACTTATACTTACCAAACATGTACTAAAAATTTCTGAACTTATTACATTTAGCCCCTTAACTTGTTATGTATTATCATTAAATTCAAATCATTTTGACATTTATTTTTATGGTGTTTAAAAACTGATTATGAAATGATCATTATTATTATTTTACCGATTTTTCGCTACTTTGTTTGACCAAAAAATAGTCCTTATATTTCATTAGGGTGTTTTAGATTGCTTATAAAAACAATTTATTGACTTATTCCGGTATGACACCGGTAATAAACATTTTTAAGTGTTTGAATAAACAGCTTATATCAATGTCAAACCAATAATAAAAAGTTTTTAAAGAAGCTAAACTATTTTAACTTAATAAATTCATAAAGACTTTTATAAAAAAATATATAAATTATTTTAAATAAGCAGAAATGCATGGTTCAAAAATATGCACACATTATTCACTTTTTTGAAGTCAACTATCCTCCAGATGCATGCATCAATATTATCACAATTACGTGTTCTGCTACTATTCACTAATAATTAGTTGCTTGGCTTGAAGCTCTTCAATCAGCTCATTCATATTCCGACATGATGAACCACCGTCTTCCACCGCCTTCATGGCGGCCTGACTTATCTCTTCCACTTTCTTCCTCATCTCCTTCCCTTTTTCACCTTCCATTAACTCCCTCACCCTTTTCTCCAATTCTTCCCACTTGACAAAACCATTCAAACTCCCATCACATGTCTCCACCCTCGACCCTATCTCCATTTCCTCCACCACAAATTTCGCATTCAGAGGCTGCTCCGCCATCAACGGCCATGCTACAATCGGCACCGCCGCACATATACTCTCCAACACCGAGTTCCATCCACAATGACTCACAAACCCCTTCACACTCTCATGCTTCAATATCTCTCTTTGATTCACCCATTCTCGAACCACAATCCCCCTCCCCTTCACTCTCTCCTCGAATCCATCATCAAACGTGCTTTTGTTTCCTCTAACTACCCAAAAGAAATTGACTTCAGATCTTTCTAGTCCGATTTTGATCTCTTCGATTTGTTCCATGGATATCTCGGCTTGTGACCCAAATGCCACATATAAGACCGGACTTCCAAGTTGAAGTTTTTCATCCAGCCAAACCATCCATGATGGTTTTTGTGCGGACAAAGTGTTTGGTTCCACCATTTCTTGACTAAAACAGAAAGGACCGACGCACCATGATTTTGGTGGAAAGTTTGAGTTCCAGAAATCTGTGTAAACTGGTTCGAGCTCGAAGAAACTGTTGGTAACCAAACCATAGCTTTTTCTGGTTGCAAGTATCTGCTCCATCACCCATTCAGCTAAAGGGTTTTTGCTATCATTATTTCTGTTAAACCCATCACCGAAATCGATTCTGGCCACCTTCATCCATGGGAATTCAGGGACGGTGACTTGGTCGGTGTCGGATTTGCCGTCGAAGAGATTAGGGTTGTTGGATATGAGCGCAGAAAGGGTGACGGAGAAGTTGCTCATGCCATAGTAGACTAGCCGTGGGATATTGAATTTGTTAGCTGAATCGAGTGTCCAGCCGAAGAAGCCGTCGGTGACCATGAAGGTGACGGGAGTTTGCAGGGACTGAAGGGCTTGTTCGAAGTGGGGTTCGATTAGTTTTGTGGAGGAGACGAATGGGAGGAAGAGGGACATGGAAGGGAGTTTGTCAGTGCTCTCGACGCCGGAGGGGACGCCGGGGATGTTTTGAGGGAAGGGGAGGGAGATGATGGTGGTGGGTGTGTCGGAGAGAGTGGCGGAGACGAAAGGGTGGTTGGCAGGAGTGGTGAAGAGAGTGACGGTGGCGTTACGGCGGAGGAAGAGACGGGCTAGTTGGAGGACTGGGATGGTGTGGCCTTTGGCCATGAAGGGAAACAAAACCACGTGAAGAGAGGAGGCCATGACCAGAAGCAATTAAAATTTCTGGCAGTTAATTGTGTTCAGATCCCTTTGCCACAATTCTTATTTAAATGGAAGGTCTACGAAGATTCCCACACGTTGCTAATCAGATTAAATACTTTAACCTTAAAATGCTTACCAACGATTTCAACGTGATGAGTAAATCACAATTTTACTCCTCGGTTTTTACGCTGATATTGGCGGTTGTGGACTCGCTTCAATCCAAGTGCTTTTTGTTTTGCATTTTAGTGTTTTTTTCCTTGATTGGAAGGTTCTCCTCCCTCCTTATTAAAAAAAAAACGATTTAATTTTGTCTATGTTTTATGATTATTACAAAATAGTTAAATAAAACATATTTTTTTTCTTATTTTGTTTTAAAAAATAAGATTAAATAAAACATATTGATATCAATTTACATATTCTACTCGTAAATAATATATACACAAAATGTTCCCTCCTTGAATAACCGTTGTTCTCTCTCACTCTCCGATCTTTGCCATGACCATTTGAAAAAGCTTAATTGGAAAGAGATTGAAAAAACCAAGGTGAAAAATGTTGATAGAAAAAAAAAATGTTTCGGTGATGATGGTGGTTGTGACAGTAGGTATGGAGAATATGGTGGTGGTGCCAATCGAATTAGGAGATGATTGTAGAGGGGTTCGCCTTCTTGCAAAATTGTTGCCGCCCACATCTCGATTTCATCCATTGTGATTGGATTTAACCTAAAGCAACAATCAACTTCTAGAGGGGTATTTATCGAATTACACGTTTCGATTTAGATATTTTTTTGGGCTTTCTCACCATCTCTCTCTCTCCCTCAAATAAGATACATGAAACTTCTATATGATGATCGCCACTAATTAAAGGGGATGGGGTTCGTTCCGCTTTTGGAAATGGATAGATGTCTTGAGATGAAAATGAATTCTTGTTACATTGCCATTAATGGAAAAGAAAATGTAAAGAAAAGGTTAATTTAGGTTCGAGGAAAAAAGTGCACTTTGTTATGGGTTGGAAAGGGAGAGCTCGCTAGGTTGGGAAGGTCGACATATAAATTTACATTTATTATACATGTATTTACTTGAAGTATTTTAGATTTTATATAGGCATGAAGTTGCTCAATATTTCTTAGTGCATACGTTTTGAATAACGCCTTTGGTAAAAAAAGATATAATAACCATAACTTTTTAAGTCTTAATGCATAAGACGTATATTTACTTTCTCGTAAATATATATCTTTAAAGAATTTTTTAAATTGTTTACCTAAATCTTTTATAAAAAAATATCTATTATTAGATTATTTATCATATATCAAAATTGCTTCTTGAAAAATATTTGTTTATGATATATTGGTAATTATTAATAGCTTTAAAATAAAATACAAGTATAATCTGCCAAAATTGAAATAAATAATTATTGGTATCTTCAAAATAAAATACAAGTATATTCTGCCAAAATTGAAAAACATGTCGATAAGGGGGAAATTGGACCACTGGTTTCCTTCTAGAATTAGTAGTACCTCTTCCATTTTCTCATGGTTCCTTCTCTTTTTGATTTTGATTTTGATTTTATTTTAATGTTGTTTTTCAAAAAGAAAATACACGATTATCATTTTACTTTTTAGTTATTTATCTCATATAATAATAAAATAAAACATAAAATTAATTCGTGAATGTTTGATTGACATTGAATTATTTGAATTATACCGACAATCAATTCAGACGTGTTTGACTGGCTAGTGCTACTTAATAGCCACCTTAATTGATCAACCAATGGGAATGTCATTTTACTCGTGTAATTTCCCTAGGAGAGTGCTAATGGCACCCCTTAATAGAGGTGTTGAATGCATTAGAATTTGTAAGAACTTTATTTTTCATCAATTGTCAAATCTCATCAATAATATATTATATTTTATTATTATATATTATTCATTGTATATCAATATTATTTTAAGTTATATTATAAATATTATATATACATATATACGATACAGCTGGTCATAT
>NC_037528.1:11888419-11898212 GCF_001531365.2 Cynara cardunculus var. scolymus | reverse complement strand
TATTTATTTTATTTTAATATTTAAAGCTTTGATTTGTTTTAATTTTATTTTTTAATTATATTATAAAATATTTGTAATTAACTATTGTTTCAAGATTTTCTTTTACAAAGTAACTCATTTTGTCTTTATCTTATTTTTTTATTTTTTAGGTGAAAATAAGACATCTTTAGAAGCTTCGATTCCCACATAAAAATATCCGATATCTCATTTATCTGTGCAGTTATTTTAAATTATTATATATTAACGTTTGGTACTTATAAATTAATTTTAACAAAAGGAACTTTGTTTGATAATTCACTTATAAGTTAGTTTATAAATTCTTTAAAAAAATTTAAAAACTCCAACAAATTATTCTATTTTAAATTATTCGAATTATTTTTTTAAATAAAAAACCATTAAACTTTTTTATTTTAAAGGATTAAGATCTTGAATTATATTTTAATAAAACAACTAATAAACTTTTTTATTTTAAATGAAAAACTATCAAACTTTTCCATTTTTGATGATTAAGTCTATACACATTTTTTCAATAAATTAAACCATCGAACTTTTAGAAATGGCTTACGTACATTCTTGTAACCCTAAAAAAACTACTTGTATCCGGCCATCTTTTGATTGCCCCCTTTTTGATAGACAAAAAATAGATAAAAAAAAAGGAAGATCGGTGGTAAAGGCCAAAAGCGTGTTAGGCGATATGAAAAATGGACAACAGTGTGGCAACGGGAAGTGGCTGAGGGGGAGCGAGACCGTTCTTCGTGAGAGGTTTTAGTGGCATAGGTTTTGGCCACAATAACACTGATTTAGCTTTGTTTTTTTACTTTAAACATTTATAGTCTGTTATACTTAATTTTTTTAATTAGAAGATGTAGGCAATCAACTTTTAGAAGTTTAATTGTTTATTTATTCAAAAAAATAATTCAGTAACTTAATCATTCAAAATTGAATAGCTCGTTGAGTTTTTCTGAATTTTTTCCTAAAAATTATTTTAGATAATGTTTCAGTAAATTTTGAATTTCTTTTATTGCTTTTGAATTATGTTCTTCGCTTATTATTTAAAATTAATTTCTTTTAATATGTTATTTAAGATTATTTTTATATTGTTATGTAGTTTATATTATAGTATCTCTTATATTGTTATGAAGTTTATATTATAGTATCTTCAACTTGTTTTTTAAAATGGAGATTTTAGGGACTAGTTGTGTACCTGTGCAATGCGGCATGAAGTAAATATTTTACGAAAAAATAAAAATAAATACAAGAAAAATGGTGCCGTTGATGTAAAAAACTGTGGGAACGTGTGAAACCCATAAAATTACTTTTTAAAATAAACTTTAAAGAGATAAATGAGGTTCTAACATATTTAGAAGAAAAATTATACAAGTTCAACAACATGGAATCTAACAAAAACATATTTCCTTAATGTCAAAACTTGTTAGATGCATCCACACATTTGAATGTAGGTGTTAAAAAAATACAAGTGCAACAAATGTGTAACATAACTGAACACTTTGCAAAACAACTTGAAGTATTTACTGATTTGTTTCTACCAATTTGAAGAAACATGCGAAAAAGTCAATTCTTCTATCAACCATGCATGAGTGCGCACTGGATCTTTCATGTTGTGATGGTTTAAGTCCATAATTTTATCCATAACACCTAAATCCTTTGTACATCAACCAAAAGTAAGGGTAACACGTTGAGTTCAAATTATCATCATTTAGTTCAAGGTCCCATCATCAATATTTCAACATGTTTATAAGTAACCAAACTTGAGGGCAACAAATTTAAATTTCAATCATTTCAAAACCAAAAAGAATCAATGTTTGAACTCCAATGTTTTTTTTCACATGGTAGATCCAAAGACCTTCTATGTAAGATCTGCCATAGATGAAAAAAATTAAGAGATAAAAAATAAAGCACATTTCTAAAACAAAAGATAACAATTGAAATAAACCAATAATATTAAAACACATTAAATACATAAACATAGAATAATCACTTGCATGATTATCAAATCCAACTGCAACTAAATACTGAAAACTTCCTTGAAACCGTGTCATCCAAACAAAGTCAACAACTTAGGATAATTTAATTTGATGCCTAAAACAAGAAGGTACTCTGTTTTTTTTTTGCATGGATAAACCAAAACATAAAAAAAAATAGGAGATCAAAGAAAGCACAAATTATACAAAATGATAAACAATAAACAATACTGAGATATCCATAACTCTACTTCTCTACAACTTGGCGTGAAACCTCTTGAAGTAGAAATGTAGAATCTGGCAAGTAGTGATAAAGTTAGAAGATAACATTTGAAATAAAGATGTTCAAAAAAAAAAAAAAGTTCTTTCATATCATGGTTGGAAAATTGACAGTAAACTAACAGCTTACCGACCAAATCCATGAGTAAAAATCAGTCTTCTTAATCCCAATGTCCTCAATATGAAATCAAGGTGGGTTAGAAAAATCTCAACGATTTTAATTTCTCACAAGTGGGATTTTAACCCACCAATATCAACAAATAATTCCCTTCATATAAGTGTTTTTTTTTTTTACATATTATGAATGTTAAATTTTAATAATCCTTCACTTTTATAATGTAATGTATAGAAAACTAAATTTATTATCAATTGGTTACTTTACATGTGCATTTGTTTAAGCATTGGATATAATAAGAGCATGATCATGTCAATTCATCAAATAGCTTCGTAAAGTGTTTGCAAAGCCCATCTCGCAATTAAGCTTGCTTTGCTATTTCCTTGAATATATATAATACGAAAACAAGGACCATCCAAGGTGATGTCAAAACCCGCTTACCAAATGTGATTCTTCCACCGATTATTCCTTCCCATGTGGCTGTCCAACCTCCATATTGGTAAGGCAATACAATTCTAATTTAAAAGGCCAAAGTGAAAATTCTCCATCTATGAAATGGAAAATATGAAGTTTTATATACGCAGCATCAGTTCAGACATGTAATATGCAGTGATTGCACACATAGAAAATGATATAATATCAGTTTCTTTAAGCATTACTAATATAAGAGTCTTACCCGGTAAATGAGAGTGATGAATCTTACCCCGTTAGCGCTTAGGGTAAATTTTTGCATAAAATGTCGTTTTGATGGACTAAAATTTTATCCGATAAGGCAAGTGATAATGTTTGAATCTAATAGGCAAACGCTTACCGAATTAATTGTTTGGGTAAACAGTCCTTGGTATGTAGAGGTTCTTCAATGTCATCTAACTAAAGCAACAATAATTGAAATAATAAAGGCTTAGTGATCTGCAACAATATTCAATAGGCAAATGTATCTGTTTTTTGAAGGAAAAAAATGAAACAAAGTTATTGCTACAATATTCATGAATTAAAAAAATAATTGATTAAAAGAATTCTTTTAATATTATATAATTTATAGGTCGTTTACCAAACATTTACCCGGTAAGTGCTTACCGGTTAGATTTAACACTATTATTTACTTGGCGGGTAAGATTTTAGTCCACCAAAACGACATCACATTAAATAATTTACCCGGTAAGTGCTTACCGTAGTAAGAATCGTCGCCCTCACTTACCGGGTAAGACTCTTGGTTTTTGTTTCGCTCTTACCGAGTAAGATTCTTGATACTTATCATATTCATCCGGTGATGTAATGTTACTTGGCAAGACTTACTTGGGTAAGCGTTTGGTAAACGGCCCCTTAATACTCTTACTAAAAAAATGATGTTTCTTGTGGTAAACAATTTAATATCTATACTATCTTATTAAGCAAATTTAGCAAAAATTTTAAAATAGTAAATGACCAAAATACCCTTTATACTTACTTTTTCACTTTTTCTCTTTTTCATTTTTTCACCCCCTCATCTCCTCACATACACTCACCCTCTCACATGCACTCACCCTCTCACAACCGATTTTTTTAAAATTATAATTTTAAAATTTATACTTTATACCCCTATAATTAATTAATTAATTTACCTTACATCATTTACTTTTAAATGTTTTATTTTAAACATTTATCAAATTAACATACATAATCGTATATCAATTAAAACATGTTTAAAAAAATACATTTTTATTTTAACAAGTTACACCATTATAATCGTCTCGCTAATACCTTCGAAATGAGTCCAATATTGAATAGTTTTTGACTTAATTATATATTATATATACTGTGAAAAAATATTTTTAATATTTACGATTTATATTTTTATAGTTATTTATTTATATATGTACTATATATTTTGGGGTTAGGCTGTCCAAATTGCACTGTATAATATGTTTTGAATTAATATGTTCTTGGATTTTTTTAAAATATATATATATACATGTATTAATTCAACCTTAATCTGAGAATTTGGACAAGAAAGAGGGTAAACAGTTGAAATTTCATTCTAAAACTCATTTTTTTTTGTCTTTTCATGGCTTATGATCTGTCAAATTTGTAGGTTTTTTTATTGGTTTTGAGTGTTTATCTTAAAACTCAAGTTTCTTGGTTCTTTGCTCTTAGTGTAAATCGAATACATTTGTAGAGTCGTTTAAATATGTTGGATTTTAAATATATTGGATTTTAAACTGTCATACAATTTTTTTCATCGATAGTCTGTAATTGGAACCATAACTCTTATTTATTCAAATTGTATTAATATGTAAAGACCAAGTGTAACATATATCATCGTTAAATCTTATCTTATAAAACCATTGGAACTTCAAAATCGTTAAAATTCATGGCTCTCATCGCATTGCACGGATACACAACTAGTTATATAATAAAAAAATTAATATTTTACCTTTTTATCTTTTAACTTCTTTTCAATTTTAAAAGTGTTATAGTTTACAACGCCAATCATATCAGAATTTTAATTTGAATGGATTAAATTTACATCTGTATGAATCCTTGATTTTAGAGGTTATTATTTTTTTAAAATTGTTAAACAACAAACCAAAAAATTATAAGGTTCATCATGGTGGGACGACCCTTTAGATTCGGTACATTCGACCCGTTAGAAATACAGGCTTGGAAAACCATTATCAAAAAAATTGATGTGATTGAGTTTGTTCATTAAAATTAACAGATGAACATGGACAATGTAAAAATAAATATGAACAGGGCCGCCCAACCCATTTATGTTTTACAATTAATTAAATTATACTAATATATTTTAAAATTAAATTATTAAACTTATAGGATGGAAGTTAGGATTCTTTGCTTTTTCTTGAGAACCCAAAAGGCTCTACATATATTTATTAGCATCTTTATGTCGAAAGTCCTAATCAAATCAACAATAGATAGAGTCCGTAGTTGCTTAAAGTTTTAATTGCAACGGTGTCTTTTCTTTACTTTTTGGTTCCACATTTGTTAATTAAGAGTTACATATTAAGGGGGGGAAATGGCAAGTCCGGCCCGTTTATAGGGCGGACAACGATAAGTTGTCAAGTCTGAAAAAAAGCTTGGGTTTACAATATTAAGCTCATTGGACAAAAAAACAAGTTAAGCCCGTAAATGATCACCTCTAGTTGGGTTGTATGATAAAAATTGTCTCTCTTATTATGAAATGATATTTATAATTTGAGTTCAGTTGTGAAACAAATGAGATAATTAGGTGTTTTTTAGTCAATTTGGTTAGAATTTTGAGAACATATTTAGAACTCTTAATATGAATTGTACTTCAGTTGACATACACAGAAGCACCAGGACGTCGCACGACCTGAAATATGATCCATGGTCCTTTACATTTATAAGCTACATGTACTCTCCGTAAATAGTGGATGATTTGTACTATATTGAATTTATTAAAAAATACAAAAACATAAAATGAAAATGAAAATGCTAATATTTATAAATAGATAAAAAGGGATAAATAAAAGAAGAAAACAAATACCTATTATTATTATTAATCATTATTAAGGTTAATGGAATTTATGTCGATAGAAATTGGAAACTTTATTGATGGAGGAAATGAAGATGAATCTAATGGAATTCAGAACTCTATTGAGATTTTTGAACAAAATTTGAAACAAACAATTAATCAAATGCCTGTCCTCTCAATGTTTCACATAAACCAAATAAATCTTACATAGAATTCCAACGGTTCCCTTCACGATTGAATTGAGTGAGCCAATTAAATACGGGTCTCGTGAATGTATGTACCATGTCTTTATATGAATGGTCCAAAAAAACATCTCAAATTCAACAACCGATAAATATTTAAAAAAGTCATGTCATATATAAATAAAAAATTCATCACAATATATACATGAAAGTTTGGTGTAGATGAATATCACAGATTATTTTATTTGTTACATTAATAAATATATACAAAAAAAAGTTGATGGTAACTTATATACTTTTTCATATCATATTCAAACCTTATGATGAAAAGAGAATCAAAACTTTTGACAATAATGTAAATGGGTGTGACCACCCATTGATCATCCTCGTTCACAAATCGCAATGCTTGTTACTCTCTAAACCCCTATTCTTAATTTCTTCTTTCATTCTATTCTTAATTAATTAATCGTCTACAACTTCAAATAAACCAAACTAATGTCGTGTTATCTTGGTCACAAGATTGGTCGACTACATGCGTTGGGTTAGAAAGCTTCTAAATATAAACACAAATACAAAGAGTAGGAGGTGGTACCAGTTGGCACCTTACCAAGTTTGCATGCGCCATCAATCTTTATACATACATACATACATACATACATACATACATATATATGTGTGTATATATATATATATGGCTGATTTATCTCATCAAAAGCAAGCATCCACAGAGGTCTCTATATATCCTTCCATCTCTCCACGCGTCTTTCTACTCATCCCCCCTTGCTCCGTTTAATTACCACCAGACGTCCAGACCTACCTCATTCTTCATAACTCATATTGCTTGCTATACCTGCAAATATTAATTAATGGCTTCATCCTCACTTCCTCTTCCTTCCACAAACCATGGCCATCCACCCCATATTGTCATCTTTCCCTTCATGTCCAAAGGCCACACCATCCCACTGCTCCATCTATCTCATCTTCTCTTGCATCGTCGGATTACGGTCACTGTTATCACCACCAATGCCAACAGACCTTTCATTGCTCAGTTTCTTGACTGGAGCTCCCATGATTCTAATATCATAGACCTGCCTTTTCCTACTGATCAGGTTGAAGGACTACCTCCAGGAATAGAGAGCACCGATAAGCTCCCTTCTATGTCTCTCTTCCCTTCATTTGCCGCTGCAACCAAGCTCATGCAGCCACACTTTGAACAAGCACTCCACAAACTCTCATGTGTCACCGCCATCGTTTCTGATGGGTTTCTTAGTTGGACGCTTGAGTCTGCAAATAAGTTTGGGATCCCTCGCCTCTCCTTTTTTGGTACCAACAACTATACAGGTGCCGTGGGTCACCAAGTTTATTTAAACCGGCTCTTATCTGGACCTAAGTCCGATGATGACTTAATCACCGTTACCGGGTTTCCCTGGATCAAGATCACCAGAAATGACTATGACGAGCCTCTTAATCAGCGGGTTCCATCAGGTCCTCACCTCGACTTTATAATGGAGACGGGCATAACAACAGCGAATAGCTATGGCCTCATTTCTAACAGCTTCTACGAGCTAGAACCACTGTTTGTAGACTACTTAAATCGCGACCCAAAGCCCAAAGTTTGGTGCGTGGGACCCCTGTGCTTGGCCGACCCACCACCAAAGGTTGACCCTGGTGCAAACCAGCCCAAATGGATGGAGTGGCTAGACCAAAAGCTAGCTCAAGAATGCTCCGTGTTATACGTAGCATTCGGTTCTCAAGCAGAGATATCAAGACAACAGTTGGAAGCAATAGCAAAAGGTTTGGAAGAATCCGAAGTGAATTTCTTGTGGGTGGTGAGGAAGAATGACGAGGAGACGAGTGTTGTTATGAAGGATCTTGAAGAAAGAGTGGGCGAAAGAGGGATGGTTGTAAGAGAATGGGTGGAGCAAATGGAGATTCTGAAGCATGGGAGCGTGAAAGGGTTTGTGAGCCACTGTGGTTGGAACTCGGTGTTGGAGAGTATATGTTGGAAGGTGCCAATACTGGCATGGCCCATGATGGCGGAACAACACCTAAATGCAAGGATGGTGGTGGAGGAGATTAAGGTGGGTCTAAGGGTGGAGACGTGCGATGGGTCTGTGAGAGGGTTTGTGAAGCCAGATGGGTTAAAAAAGATGGTGAAGGAGCTCATGGAAGGAGAAAATGGCAAAGAAGTGAGGAAGAAAGTTGAGGAGATTGGTGAGGGTGCAAAGAAAGCCATGGCAGAAGGGGGGTCGTCTTGGAGGACATTGAATGAACTGATAGAGGAGTTACAGAGGGTAAGAAACTCCAATGGAGTTATAATTAATTAGTAGCCAAGACACGAAGGAATCGTCAAAAACTTCTGGTTTTATGAGCAACTAAAAAGTATAAACAAAGAGTTGACTCATTTTGGCATACTTATATCTCATCAAACATTATAATAATAATAATAATAATAATAATAATAATAATAATAATAATAATGATGATGATGATGTAATGTAGTCTCTTTCTATATTTATTTATATGATTTGTCTCTTTCTACATTTACTGATTAGTGCGGGTGTAGAGTGTGAAACCGGATACTGATGGTCCAATCTAATAAATAGAGCACCATTTCTTTTAGATGGAAAAGTATTCTGACTTTATTGGATACTCGAACGGATACGACAGATGGTCCAACTACGTAACTTTCTTTTTTTTATTACTTCCTTTCTAGTTTAATTATAATGAAATATATATATATATATATATATAGGTTCATTTAAGAGAGAACTGATTAGTTTGGGGGTAACGGTAAGATCCAATCTCAACCACAAATCAATAGATAAATTAGGAAATTTATAATTTTGGTAATTTTTAATTAAAATTTTAATGCAAGGACATTTTAAATATTTTCTCTTCTCTCTCCGTCCCCGTCTTCCGGCCACCGTCATTTGGCCTCCGGCCACCATCATCCGGTGATACCACAATGTTATACTCAAACACATATAAGATGCATTGTGATACCACTGTGTTACATATCCGATCGGCCGCACAAACGACCACAGTGTGATACCCAATCACATATATGATACATTGTGATACCACTGTGGTATCACCAGAGGACGGTGGTCGAAGGCGGGGGACGGAGAGAGAAGAGAGGAGATAGGAGAGAGGAGAGAAAATACCTAAAATAYCATTGCATTAAAATTTTAATTAAAAAAATACCAAAATTAAAAATTTTCTAATTTATCTATTGATTTGTGGTTGAGATTGGACCTCACGGTTACCACAAACTAATTAGTTCTCATTTGATTAAGCCCATATATATATATATATATGACTTGAGATCATATGAAACCAAGGCTTTTCGTGAGATCCGTAAGACCAATTCTCAACCGTTGGATTAAATCTACAATCTCAACATTTATAATCACAAAATTGCCACGAGACTTCTCAATAATTACAAAATTGTCACCGTGCAATGTTAGACCATTATATCATTAGCTTATAAAGTTGATCAATGAATATGAATTGGTTTCACGGGTTTCACGAAAAATCTTTGGTGTCACGTGAACCCAACCCATATATATTTTAAAGTATTGTGCATACAACTTCTCTTACACTAAAGTTGTGTCAATGTCCACATCGGTTGTTTGTTTTAGATTTCAATCAATTGATGGAACTTTTAACTGTACAGTGAAAATTGTTGTTTTATATATATATATATATATATATATATATATATATATATATATATATA
>NC_037528.1:11882224-11887564 GCF_001531365.2 Cynara cardunculus var. scolymus | reverse complement strand
TATATATATATATATATATATATATATATATGGATCAAATGAAAACTGTCTAATTCTTAGAAACCGTGTAAACTAATTTCGACCAATAGAATTTTTTTTTTCTTAATTAAATTTAATCATTAAGGGTAGAATTGACATTTACATTATTTTCGATTAAATAAGGAAGTTATTAAGAGATCTTAACTAAGATAACATAATAAAGAAAATTTTAAAAAAAGGTAATATTTAAATGTTTTTTTAAATTAGAATTTATTGTTATTTGGTTTCTCGGTTTATTAGTGGTAACAATATGAAAATCGAAAATTATTAAATTCATTAATCAACGAAATCAGTAACAGATCTAAACAAAGATTCATGAACCGGTAAAAATATAATCATCTGTGAAACAGATTCATGTTAGATTTGTTCATGAAAACGTTCATTGAGGATCTTGTTTTAGAAAACGTATGCAGATTGGTTATATTTGAAGGTACACACTGACTCTATGAAATGTATTCACTAAATGGTTAACAAAACATGTAATGGTAAATGCATTGACTATATGAAACGTGTTTGTATTGGAAGAAATTGGCTGAAGAAATGGGTGCATAACGAAAGTGAAACCATTTCATAATTGCTAAGAAAATGCTGTGTAATAAGCAAACAGTGAAACAATTTCATCATTACAATGAAACGGATCTATCTACCAATAACATGAAAATGACAAATGTCTCATCAGGGATTACGTTGATTAGTGTATTGATGAAACCGTAAAACTATTTCGGTCATGAATTGTAGTACTAATTTTTATTTTATTTAAAAGGTTTCATTATGTCGAATTGATTATAGTGTAAAAATTCTCAAAGTCACGACTGGTGTTAGAATTGGTAGGTGTTTGGGTAAAAATTCTCGAAGTCATGACTGGTGTTAGAAACAAATGACCGAGTATACATCATCAATAAAAATTGTCGACCAAATACGTTGAGACTATCGATCGTCGCTATTGACAATAATTGTACGACAAAACATACGACTACAGATATTCATACTATTGGTCTCCATTAAGTAACGACAAACAACGTCCCACAGTTTCTAATTCACATCTTCCCATATTTAATAGTAACAGACATAACCTAAAGCAAACACTTAAGACCAATAAAGACGAAGACCTTTGCTCATATCAAGGCTCATAAAGACACATTTATGAAGACAATTCCTATATAAACAAAGCTCACCTTGAAGTTCACTAAAAGTACTCTCAGAGCTCTTAAACAAACTCACAATATTCTTTTTACAATCATATTGTAGCCATCGTATTTTCAACAATTGTCATGCAAAGGACGATTCCTTGTTTGACTCATTGGTGAATTGACGATCTTGAGTGTCGTCCGCGGTTTTTACTCTCAATAGGGGTTTTTCGCATCACCAAATTCTTGAGTCTAAGATTTTATTATATTTTTCGCGTGTTTCTCGATGGATACGATCTTTAATTGTTAAAGTTCCACATCGATCTTAAATTATTTTTACAAATTAATTTTTGGCATAAGCAATAGGTATCTACTGGGGCGTTGTTTGTGTATGCCAGTGGAGTGACGAGGAAGGCTGGCAATGGGTAAAAGTAAACTCGTTATCCTTTATGTTTCGACATGTTGGATAAGGATATGAGTAAGGAAAACTTTATCCATTTATCCACTTACTTATTAACCGTTTACCAGAACTTTTAGTGGGTAGGGTATGGATAAACAGTTTTTCGTTATCCATGACCCTGTATGAAATAATATACATATATGTATGTATAATTATATAAAGTTATATATATATATATATATAGAGAGAGAGAGAGAGAGAGAGAGAGAGAGAGACTTGGTATTACGTGAGACCAAGGGTTTTTCGTGAGACCTGTAAAACCAATTCTCAATTTTTGGATTAGATCTACATTCTGAACATTCATAATCACAAAATTGCCACGAGACTTCTCAATAATCACAAAATTGTCACCGTACAACTTTAGACCATTAGATCATTAACTTATAAAGNGTAAATGACAATAAAGTAAATGACGGGAATGTAAATGACGAGAATGTAAATTGCAGAAAATAAATGACGGACTGTAAATGACGAAAAAATAAATAACGGAATGTAAATGACGAAAATGTAAATAGCGGAAAATGAATGACAATAAAGTAAATAAAGAAGAAGATGAACTTGAAATCTTAAAGAACTTGAAAAACACCCTAGGAGAGGGTTTAAAAGAAAAGAAAGAAAAGTTGGGAGAAAAGAGAAGAAAGATTAGAGAGAATCCAATGGATGATGGATTTAAAAGTGTATGAAATATGGCAACCCTAGCCTCCTATTTATACTCAAAATGGACACTAAAAGACAAAAGAACTAAGCTTGGATGCTAAGTTTACCAACACTAGTTACAATACAACAAAAGCTTAACTAAAAAGTACAATTCCTTAATCAAAGTTCAACTAGAAAGTACAATAGCCTAACTAAAGAGTACATAAGCTTAACTAAAGAGTACAACTGATTTTCTACTAAAAATCCAGTCCTTTTACAGCTGTATTCCACCTTCAAAAAGCCAACGTCTTGTTCATTAAGCCCTCCAAAAAGTCGTGTAAGACTCAGGTCAACGCTGCACCAATGCTGTAGCATTTGCTGTTTTCACAAAAACTCTCAATTAGCTTCAATTTTGCATGCCATCAAGTCAACCACAACATTTAGCTTCATAAGAACAAAAGTATAAAGAAATAAATGAAAAGGACTCGAATTGGGAATGAAAAGAAATTATTGTAACTAAAAAGTCCTAAAAAGAGCGCGTTATGTGTTAAATTCTCAACACATATCATCAACCATACTTCTTTTTTCTTTTTTTTAGAAACCCTCCCAAGTAATCAAAATCCCAAATTAACATGAATTATAATATATATGAGTCGGTGATGATCTAAAGTTTTTAAACCAATTTACAAAATATACCCCTCAACTTTCAAACCAAATTTAAACACAACCTGGAATTTTTATAATTGATAAACCGGGTATCTCTCTCTCTCTCTCTCACACACACACACACACATATATATATGTGTGTGTGTGTGTATATATATCACTACCAAACGGGCCTATTTTTCTGACGGACAAATCCGCCGAAAGTAGGATTTTCCGACGGATTTGTCCGCCGGAAAAGTGGACGTCGGTGATTCGTTTTCCGTCGAGTTTACCAGTGGATTTCTACCGCCGGAAACAGTTCGCTAGCTTAATTAAGAAAATATTGATTTACTTAATTTAAAATTTAAGAATTTTTTTAAAAAATGATTTAATTTGCTGGCGGATATTTCCGCCGGAAATCCGCTGCTAATATTTTTTCGCCGGAAAAATATTTTAATAAAATTAAATATTTAAAAATCTTTTTAAATATTAACGGCGAATATTTCTACCGAAAATCCGCCACACCTTTTTAATGATTTATTTATTTTTTAAATATTATCATAATTTTTCAATATTACCGCTGCTAATGTTTTCAAAATATTGTTTCAATTAATATTTAAAACCTGTAAATCTGTAAAAATATAATGCAATCATATATCATACATTAAACTAAGCAATTGTTATAAATAAACAATATTCAATTTAAAGTATCACACAATTGTTACAAACAAACTAAATTGTTCCAAATAAACAAACGATATTTAATTAGGTGGCTGTGGGAATTGTTGTGATTGACGGAGTTCGTTAAACATAGCAGTCATATCATTAATTTGTGACTGAAGTTGCTCCTCCACCATCTGTCGGTGTTGATTTTCTTCTTGTAAATCCAGAACTTGGGTCCTTAAGGTTTGAATTTCCTATAAAATAAATAAAACGTTATAATATGTAATATGAATTATAAACTAAGTCGATAAACATCATCAAAAGAAAAGAGACACATATGTGTTTATCTGAAGACGATGAACCACCTTCCGTGTAGTTCCCGGTCAAGACATTTGGGATCTTGGTTGTACCAAAACCCAAATAGACGGTCTTTCTTGCTTCCCCTAACCGCTTGCTCCCACAACTCTTTATCAACTAAGGGATAGGTGGAGGGATCATCGTCGTATCTTTGGCTGAGACCCGTTGAATAGTCATCTTATATATGGTTTAAAAAAGATTGCAGGTCAATTTTGACAGCATGACGGCTATAAATGGGACGTTTCCAGACAAAATAATAGTGATAGATACGAAAATTGTATCCAAAACAATCTTAACGTTTGCCCAACAAATGGCAACCAAACTGAATAATGATATATACGTAATTTCTAACTTAAACAATCCTAATATTTTCCCAACAAATGGCAACCCAAACTAAATAATGATATATACATAATTAACTTAAACAATTATAATGTTTGCCTAACAAATGGCAACCCAATTATAATAGATAGATATACTTACCATGACTTGGCTACACTTAGTGGTCACATACCCCCCCCCCCCCGAATCCGTAGATGCGGCATCTCCACTAGACCTCTTCTTATGCGTATAATCGAACAATTCCACAACGGTTGGGGGCACACCATCTTTTACTCGTATCTACAAAGGTCAAATAATACAAACATGCGTTAATTATAACATATTAAAAATCAAGCTACTAAATTAATGGGTTTTAAGTTCTACCAGACGAGCACCATGCTCCGAAAATGATATCGATCCACCAGTATGTAGCGCAACTTGGCTATCACGGTTCTCACGTGCCACACCGGAAACAGCCTTACAATTTTCATTGTTCCAACGATCGACCATCTGGATCCACACATCTATAGATATCCAGCTTGGGGAGGGGAGAAATTCTTCAACACACTCATATCCCGGTGGGGGTCCATTTCATCGTATTAAGGATACCCATTCCTCTTCGCTTTTTCCCCAACTTTCTTCCTCACGACACTCATGTTGTCATTATATGGTTCGGCCGACTTTCTCTTCCATGTCTCCAGGATATGGGCGTCCAAAGCCAGATCCCAAGTGTAATAGCCCTGTATGTTAACGTTTAGGCGATTCTTAGGTTCAAAACAATACATAAAATATAATAAGTTGAATATATAATACAAACCTGGAACCGCTCCCACATTCGGCGTCTCACGTCCTTTGGGATTTTTTCTCAATTTTGTTTATAAATACGAGTCCTAACGTTTGTCCAACAATTGGCAACCTATTTCTAACATAATACAGTAACTCAATTTTGTTTGCCCAACTAGAAAGATTGATCATTTTACAAGTACATTTCTTTTTATCCATCACAAATACATTACATTAAGCAACTAGAAGCTAAATACTATATATATATATATATATATACACACACACACACATCATACATATACCATT
>NC_037528.1:11861607-11882025 GCF_001531365.2 Cynara cardunculus var. scolymus | reverse complement strand
ATATATATATATATATATATATACGAAAATATATACATACATAAATATATATAGAGAGACAGAGATATACAATGTTACAGAAATATATATATATATATATATATATATATATAGATACTTACTGGAAGGAGGTGGTCGGCGGGAAGAGGAGGCGGCAGCCGGAAGGAGACGCTGGCGGATCTGTCGCCTGGTCGTAAGGCAAGATCGGGATCGGTTTTGGTGAAGGGGAAATATTTTGTGTGGAGGCTGTGAAATGAGGAAGTAAGGTTTTTATGTTTGGAGTTGTTACCGGCGGATTACGGGCGGGACTGTCCGCCGGAAAAACTTTTAAAAATTTTAAATTTTTTTAAATTAACCGGAAACTTTAAAAAATTTAGGGTTACCGGCGGATAATTCCACCGGAAATATTTCAAAATTTTTAATTTTTTAAAAATCAACCGATTGTGCATATATTTTTGAAATTTTTCGTTTTCCGTGGAACATCCGCGGGTATTTTAAATCCATTATTTTATTTTAAAATTATTATTATTATTATTATTATTATTATTATTATTATGAAATTTAAAACTATATTATTATTACCACTGAAAAAATTATTATTATTATTATTATTATTATTACATATTTTTTTAAATTTATTATTATTACTGTTATTATTGAACCGTTAAAACTCAATACGATTCATTCAAGACCAATACGATTCATTAAAGCTCAATATGATACATTAAAGCCCAATAGAACCGTTAAAGCCCAATACGATCCGTTAAAGCCAATACGATCCATTAAAGCCCAATACGATCCAATAAAGTCCAATACGATTCATTAAAGCCAATACGGTCCGTTAAAGCCCAATAAAATCCATTAAAGCCCAATACGATCCATTAAAGCCCAATACGGTCCATTAAAGCCTAATACAATCCATTAAGGTCCAATCGGTCTATCAAAACCCAATACGATTCATTAAAGTCTCAATTAAAGCCCAATATGATCCATTAAAGCCCTATACAATCCGTTAAAGCCCAATACAATCCATTAAAGCCCAATACGGTCCATTAAAGCCCAATACGGTCCATTAAAGCCCAATACGTTCCATTAAAGCCCAATCGCTCCATTAAAGGCCAATACGATCCATTAAAATCCAATCATTCCATTAAAGCCCAATACGGTCCATAAAGCCCAATACGGTACATTAGAGCCCAATACGGTCCATTAAAGCCCAATACGATCCATTAAAGCCCAATACGATCCATTAAAGCCCAATACGATCCATTAAAGCCTAATACGATCCATTAATGTCCAATCGGTCTATCAAAACCCAATACGGTTCATTAAAGCCCAATACGGTCCATTAAAGCACAATACAGTTCATTAAAGTCCAATCGTTCCATTAAAGTTCAATACGATCCATTAAAACCCAATACGGTCCATTAAAGCTCAATACGTTCCATTAAAGCCTAATCGTTCCATTAAAGCCCAGTACGATCCATTAAAGCCCAATACGATCCATTAAAACCCGATCGTTCCATTAAAGCCCAATACGGTCCATAAAAGCCCAATATGATCCATTAAAGCCCAATAYGGTTCATTAAAGCCCAATACGATACATTAAAGCCCAATATGGCCCATTAAAGCCCAATAGGATCCATTAAAGCCCAATATGATCCATTAAAGCCCAATAYAGTTCATTAAAGCCCAATACGATCCATTAAAGCACAATACGGTTCATTAAAGCCCAATAGNATACGGTTCATTAAAGCCCAATAGAACCGTTAAAGCACAATACGATCCATTAAAGCACAATACGGTTCATTAAAGCCCAATAGAACCGTTAAAGCCCAATAGAACCATTAAAGCCCAATACGATCCATTAAATCCCAACTAACATCCATTAAAGCCCAATACGATCCATTAAATCCCAACTAACATCCATTAGCCCAATAAAATCGTTAAAACCCAATACGATCCAGTAAAGCCCAACTAACACCCATTAAAGCCCAATATAACCGTTAAAGTCCAATACGATCCATTATTTAAAAAAAAGTTTAAAAAATGAGAAAAAAAAATATTTCCGCTGGAAATCTGCCGGAAAATGTTAAAAATGATTTTTATTTCAAATAAATTTCCGGCAGAAAAATAATAAATCTTTTTAAAAAATAAATCCGCCGGAAATATATTTGAAAATAAAAATCATTTTTAACATTTTCCGGCGGATTTATTTTTAAAAAGATTTATTATTTTTCCGCCAAAAATCCGCCGGAAAATGTTAAAACCGATTTTTAATTTCAAATAAGTTACCGGCGGATAATAATTTAAAAAGATTAATTAATTTTCCGCCGGAAATCCGCCGGAAAATGTAAAAACCGATTTTTATTTGAAATATATTTCCGGCGGATAATAATTTTAAAAGATTAATTAATTTTCCGCCGGAAATCCGCCGGAAAATGTAAAAACCGATTTTTATTTGAAATATATTTCCGGTGGATAATAATTTTAAAAGATTAATTAATTTTCCGCCGGAAATCCGCCAGTAAATGATTTTGATTAAATTAAAATACAAGTCTAATATAATTAATTAAGAAATCCGCCGGAAATTTAATCAGTCTAATTTTTCCGGCGGAAGTCAATATAAGTTGACTTTTTTGAAGTCCCACAAAAATCCGCCGGAAAATTACCGGCGGAATCCATCCGCCGGAAATGGCGCCGAAAATAGTCATTATTCTAGTAGTGTATATACTAGAAGAGTACTAACAAATTGCAGTGAAATTCATCTCGATTTTAATGTTTTGTTTTATTCTTTATCTCTGTCGATGTTATAATATAGTTTTATATGGTTTTGAGAAAACGATAACGTTTTTTATATTTGAATAAACTACAAATTTGAACATGTCATAAAAAATAAAAAAYAAAAGTTTATCAGTATCAAAATAACTATCTAAAGTTCTCGTTTTTTGGTGTAATTTGTTTAATTCAAATTTTTATTATAATTTAATTAAGATTTAATAACAAAGTAATTTATTTTCGGTTTAATAATATAGTTTTTTTATAAAGATAATAATCAATTATTATGTTAGAACTCAATGATTATCCTAATTATATTGATGAGAATCCAATGCCCCGAAAACCTAAGGGTTCCTCCGCAAGGTTCGTCCACGGAGGGTCAATCAGGGCCAGATTGTATCCATTGAGCAAATATATGTTCGATTAAGATTTTTTATATTTAAAATGAGATGTTTATCTGAAATTAGTTACACAAATTCAAGCATTGAGCTTTAATAAGTTATAGTGACGCACAATTTACTTGTAATATTGAATTTTAAGTAATATGCATCAATAAACAGTATTTGATGCATCAAAAGTGGTTTTTAAAAGTTTATATCAAATGTTTTATGATATAATATAGATATATGGGTTTAAACGGGAAGACGGTCAAGTTGCAAAATTGTGAGAAAGGTCAAATCACATGTAACTCTAGAATAAAATCACACGTGATACAAATATATCACGTTGACCAACGTTTACACTGGTGAGCTTTTAAGCGACCTTGGTTGCGTTAACTAACTCGTCTGCATCTTTTCTGATATGTTGTATCACATGTGATTTTAAACTAGAATCACATGTAGTCTATCCCTTCTCACCCTTTTTACACGTTGAGTGTCTTCTTGCATGATCCTCATCCACACACACATATATAAACCTTAAGGGAGGGGGACCACATAGGTTGCATTAAAAGCGTGGTGTTGCAAAGGGGGGCAAGAAACGCAAGCAGGGCCGTCCCTGGGGGCGGGCGGGCCGGGCGTACGCTCAGGGCCCATAAAAATTAGGGGCCCAAATTTTTTAATATATATAATAGTAGTTCAAAAAAATTAGTAAATAAAAGACATAAAAAAATTAGTATCTAATATGACAAAAAAAATATTTATGTACTACATTAACTATTAAAGACCAAACATGTATGAATTAAATATATTGGTGAAAAAAAATACATAAAAATGTTAATCTATCGTTCATTATATAATATTATTTAATGTTTTTCTAAGTTTTTTTATCTAAAACCGACGTCTAAAACTACTTGCTTCGAAAACTTTGATGTATTTTTCATAATTTATCTCCCATCGACTCTTTTGATTGTTCCATTCTTAGAATATGAGTTTTTTAATTTATATAATCGATGATTCCAGAAAAATTTGTCTTAACCCTAACTCTATGTTCTTGAGTCTTCTTTTACGTAGGAAATAGAGGAAAGTAATGGGGAAGAAAAATATTTTGTTCTCGAGATTTTTTTTTTGAGAAAGGAAAAGAAAATGAAAGGAAAAAAATTATATCAAAATTTATTTTTATTTTATTATTTTTCCTTCCTCTCTTCTCTGTTAAAAACACAAATAAAAAACTTTATTTTTCTTTTCTTTTCTCGTTCTTTCTTTCTTTCCCAAATTCGAAAACATAATATAAAAGTTTAAAATGGTGTCAATCTTCTCAAATTCGAAAACATAATATAAAAGTTTAAAATGGTGTTAATCTTATCAAATTCGAAAACATAGTATAAAAGTTTAAAATTGTGTTAATCTTCCCAAATTCGAAAACATAATATAAAAGTTTAAAATGGTGTTAATCTTCCCAAATTCGAAAACATAATATAAAAGTTTAAAATAGTGTTAATCTTCCCAAATTCGAAAACATAATATAAAAGTTTAAAATGGTGTTAATCTTCCCAAATTCGAAAACATAATATAAAAGTTTAAAATGGTGTTAAAAAATAATAACATGAGATGACATGGAAAACCAACATAGTGTCATTCGAAAACATTGATTTACATAGTGTCATTCGGAAATCAGAAAAATCGACTTTGTGACTCCAAATGATATCATTCTATGTACCAAAAGTATATCATAAGATGTTTTTGATGATGTTTTTGATGATGAAACAAATTACTGATACTACATAAAAATGTTCTTAGATAATATTAATTTAGAAATGAGTATTTATTAATTCTGCGTCCATGAATATTCAGAAAAACGGTTTTATATGAATTCAATGTTATTTCTGATGATAAAAACAGTATATTGCAAAAATATCGTACTTATCAAGGGCCCCTTTTTACATCTCGCCCAAGGCCTAAAAAATGTCAGAAACGGACCTGAACGCAAGGGTGGTCGTGAGGGGGAGGGTGTGGTGGTGGTTGACAGTAATCTAGTGTCTAAAGGTTGTTTATAGAAAATGCACAAGGATAAGATGCGTACTCTTGGGTTTGTTCGATAAGACCAAAAAGGTTTGGTGCCTTTAGGAACCAAGTCTTAGGCAAAAAAATGATAGAATCGATCTGGTTTGTCGGTATCTTTAACTACACCTATTGTTTTATATAAAAAAAGAATCTCCAGTCAATTACTTTTATATAAAAGCAACCGTTAGTCGTGCAGTCTAATAAACCAGGTGTTGCAAGTGTTTTTTATCCGACCTAATTCAATCCTTAATTGCTTTAGAACTAAAAAACTAGGTTGGGACCTATTCAACCCCCTAGGTCCAATCATCTAACCAAGTTTTATTCGATTCAAATATCTGACATTAATCATATATTTATTTTTAGTTTAAAAGATAGAATAATGATTTTTATTGAACAAGTTTTAGCTTTCAATTAAAAACTATGTGACTTTCTTTGACATTCTTAATTATACTTGGATGATATATTTGAAATATTTTGATATTATCATATTATAATATGTTATTTAAAAAATAAAAATTTTATATTGAATAATAATAATAAATAAATTGACCAATAAAAGTTGTTGTTAGAAGGTTGGTAGGATACAAGCATCAAATGCATAGACCCACACATAAAAAAAACATTCTTCATCCTCAAGTTAATTCTTTGATTCCCCCATCTTCATTTCTATTTCTATTTCTAGTACTTGTCATCTATAACCTCTCAACAACCCTTCCTCTTTTTTTTAATAGTATATCTCATTGGCTTATTCCGATGTAGCACCGATAATAAGCACTTTTGAGTGTTTGGATGAACAGTTTATACCGGTGTCAAAACCGGTAATAAGAAGTTTTTGAAAAAGTTAAACAATTCTAACTTATAATAAGTTAATAAGGATTTTTGTAAAAAAAAACATCAAAGTTGTTTCAAATAAGCAATTCCAAACACTCTCTTAATTGATTATAAAAACAATATATGATAAATGGCAAAAATGGATTTTGAAAAGACATTATTTTTGTTTAATTGTTATATTTTTAGAAAACAATACAAATTTAAATGTCTATAGCTTAAAAACTGTATATTAACGTGTCTTTTATTTTTTTTTTAATTTATACTTTTTAAACGTGTATTTTGAAAGCATGGGTATAATGTCAACTGAAAGGAAGTATATGCCTGTTAATATATATTATAGATTCGTATACACACATACATATATAGGGTTGACATCTGTTAAAATAATCACTTTTCGTGAAAACGTATAAACAATAAAACAAATGAATATACTCTTATATTGTATAAAAAAAGACTCTTGCGAGAATTATGAATTTACCCTTATATGGTGAAAATTATAACATTCACAAGATGTATTCAAAGATAATGTAAATGTTACAACTTACAACCTCTATATCTATACTATATTATAAAGCATTTGAAAAAAACTCTTAAAAACTATTTTTTATGTATGATGTATTATTTATTAATGCATATTACTTAAAAGTTAAGATTACAAGTAAATTATGTGTAAGCACAACCTATTAAAGCTCTATTTATGAATTTCTAAAATTAACTGCAAATAAACATAATCAAATACAGGATAAACATCTCATTTTAGATATAAAAAATCTAAAATATAATTAGGATAATCATTTAATTATAACAAAATCAATATCTTTATAAAAATTACATTGTTAAGCCAAAAATAAATTACTTCGATATTAGACCTAAATTAAATTATAATAAAAAAATTGAATTAAATAAATTGTACAAAAAGACGAGAGCTTTTAAATAGTTTAATTTGATATTAATATCGATATATTTTTTCAAATTTTTATGATATCTTCAAATGTATTTTTATTCAAAAGTAAAAACATTATCTTTCTCAAAACCACATAAACTTTGTTATATCAACAAAGACAAAAAAATAAAACGAAACATTAAAATGAAGATGTATCTCGCTACATTATGCAAGTATCATTCTATATAGTAATATAAATATGCATTTACTTGTTCTCATAAAAGTAAAAACATTTCACTCATATACATACATACATATATACATACATACATACATGTATAAGAGTATGGGATTAAGCAAGGATCACCTCATTAATCACCATCAAAAGTGGGTTAAGATGCTTGAGTTTTTAAACAACCACCTCTTACTTTGATGCTAATTATAAGCATCAACCCATCTCCAAGTTAATTTTCACTTTTTGTTTCCTTCATCCTCAATTACTCCTAATAATCTTATTTTTAATTAATTAATGATACTGAGTTTGCTCGATGATGAATCTGATATTTATAATTTCATTAGTTTGTGAGGTGTATGGAAAACGGTTTTTTTTATATAATCTAAGTAAATGTTAATTATTTTGTTACCAAACACGCATGGTTTCGAAAAATTCATTATGCATGTTAAATTCAAATATAATATTTCAAAACAAAGTATAAATTAAAACAGTATTCACTGAATCTAACTTCTTAGAATTAACTGAAAATTCTTTTATATGATCTAGAAACGTCATGTGTAAGATATACGAAACATTTGTCGTGTATCGATATGTGAATCTTCATATATAACGAAACGTGTGATCCTAATGATTATGGGTGTTACTCTATGCTAATACAATGGTTTTCCGTTGACGTTTTATGATTAAAGACCATTATTTTCGAAAAATCTACTGAAACTGAAGTCTTGTACGTCGATCTCAAAGTCTTACTCATAGGTCCGGTCCGTCTAGCCATCGAAGTTGCATCAAGTTAGTTAATTGATGAGATGGGGTGAGTTTGGTTGGTTCGTTAGTACCCCACAAGTTGAAAAATAAGATGATTATAACTTAAGATGAACTTAAAGGTTAGATTATGTAGTTATGGAGGTACAAGAACAAAATGAAAATGATATGGTCCATGAACCACTTTCCGTTTCTAGAAGAGTGGTTGGTACTTTGTGTTTGTGGGTTGAATTAAAGATTAATTTTTTTTAATAAGTGTGTTTAATGTGGTATGTATAGTTGGTGAGGGGTAAATATGTAAATTTCTATCATTGGTATTTTCTTTTTAATTTTAATCTTAAATATAAACATAAGAATTTTCTTTTTAAGGCATTATATATATATATATATATATATATATATAAAAGATCATTTACTTAAATGCGAATAAGATCTCGTCATAAATATCAGTGACTTCAGATCCAACTAGTATCTAATGGAGTTTTTAAATGTCTTTTTTTTCTTTGATTAAGATCGAAATTATACAATTAAACTACATCTTAAACTCCTCTACACAAATCATGTACCGTGGATGATGTGGCTCTACATGCCACTGATAGGCATGGTCATGTTCGGCTTCGGTAGTCCAATATAACGACTTAAACTTAATCTTTTCAAGAAATGAATATCGGTACGTTATAAGTCTTGCATATACAAATTTTTTTGTTCCACTGCTAACAAAGCTCTCAGAAGAAGATAGTATTACACTATAGAATCAAAAGCTGGTCAACTCTTAAAATCGTCAACATTGGATATCAGTTTTTATTAAGATGATAAGACCATCTCTGATCAACGAGTTAAAGAGTTAAAGTGGCATAGTCATCAATTTATATATATATATATATATATATATATATATATATGTGGAAGTCTCTAAACATGAGAATCGCTCCTTTTTTTTTTAATTTGTGGTATTTTTCTTTTTCTATCAGCTATTTGCCAATATTTATTTATAACTCAACATGTCATTTCAATTAATATTATTTATAGACTAAATTTCTATTTACCATATTTTTTATACATATAATTAGTTACCATGCAATTCATACGTACACTTATTTATTTCTTAATAAAAATCGACAGATGTATCATCCTATTTTTAAAAAGAAAAAAAATTGCATCATCAATCAGACAAACAATGCTAAATTATCCACATCCCCATCGTTATTACTCATTTTATTTAATTTTACAACTTTATTCCTAAACAAATCTCTCTTTCTCTCTCTCTTTATATATATATATATATATATATATATATATATATATATATAATCACTAATTAGATTTTATTAACTTTTTTGAATTATTTGAATAATATTTGTTGATGATTCTATTAACAACTAAAATATATTTATATAAATAATCTTCAAATCATCAACTAAAGTACTTATGCTAATATACAATACACAATAGGATCAACAAAGCACTTTGAAAAACATAAATGAACCCCACTTTAACTCAAATAAACTTCAATTTTAGTATATGTTTTTATTTTAATTGGTCAAAAAATTAAAAATTAAAGAAAATTGAAACTAAAAATTCAGATTAAGTGTGTTGGTAGAATTGGAAGGTTGGACTAATGAATGACACTTAATGGTCAAGTAAAAAATATACAAATATCCAATTTACTTAACTAATATGCATTAAAATAACTGTAATTAGATAATAAATTAATAAATATATGTTAAATATATAAAAATGTATGAGTGATAATTTTGTATCAAATTAAACCAACTAACATATGTATTAACCGTACCAATTAAATAAAGACTAGTTACAGTCGATTAATAATATCGTACCAAATATGGAAACTTGGTTGCTATATGGTATTAAAAGTCACATACATGGCAGTACCATGGTATCGATTTAAGGGATGTTCGATTGTAGCTTAATGGTTGTATAGCCTATATGGCTTATTCCCTTCGCCATAAATAACTATTCGGTTGTGGCTTATTCGTTCAACCTATGACTTATTCAATTAGCCAAAAACAAATAGAGTCGTTTATATTCAACCGTTTATTCACATTTTTATTCCCTTTTTACCTTTCACCCTCTTTCATCTTCAACCACATTCCACAAATATTAATCTACGTTAAGCCATGGAAATCATCAAGATGGCAGATTTACTGATGTAAAAATATTTTGGAGTTTTTGAGGATTTTTTTAGGTTCAGTGGTGGTATGAATTATTAAAATTAGGGTTCGTTTACTAAACGTTTATCCGATAAGTGCTTATCGGGCAATTTTCCTCACCGGATGACATGGTAAGGGCTCAGAATCTTACGTGGTAAGAGCGATGATAAGAGTGAAGAGTCTTATCCGGTAAGTGAGTTGACGACTCTTAATCGGTAAGCGCTTATTGGGTAAATTGTTGCATAAGATACCGTTTTGATGTACTACAATCTTATTTGATAAAAATAAATTATAATATTGATTTCTCTAGTAAGCGTTTATCGAGTAAGCATTTGGGTAAACGGCTCCTTAGTGTAGTTAGAATTTTTGGGGGCATGGAAAGTTAGATAAGTAAAATTGAAATGAGGTGAAGGAAGAAGGTACATACATTTTCCAAGGGGAAGATGAGTTTAATGAAACAAGATACAAATATTAAGGGTAAAATGGTCTTTTTTTAACGTTTAGAGTGTTTATACAACACAAGAATCAAACAACAATTTATTTGATATCACACAAACAACTTTTTCTATACAAACAATTTTATTCATACATGTTTTAATGAAAAACAAACCGAATAACCTCTTAGTTAAAATATTTATTACTTTTTTATATTTTTGATATATTGAATATCAAATATTGTATGTTTTTTTTTTAACTTTTGTTGCCTGAGCATTTGAATGTTTGCAACTTTTATTAATTGCAATTTAAAATCCTTAAACATGACTTTATTTATCTGCAAACTCAAAATTTGAATAAAATGACAAATTTTCATATATGTAACTTGAAGTTGGTAAAAAAATCAATACCAATATATATGTGAACAAAAAAAAAAGACAGTACCAATTAAACTGATACCAAAAACAGTTGATTGCTATGCAATACAAAATCGTACAAATCAATTATAATTAATTAATATACAATAATGAAGAAGAAAAAAAACTTGGTACCATATCAAATTTGCCCCTGTAAAAATGTTATAATTTAATAGTAATCAGCTATAAATGATTAAGGGGCTGTTTGACAATTGCTGAATGATTTGATGCAAAATGAAATATAATTGTTTGGTAATTGTTTACAATGAAATTAGGGCTCTTAATGGTTAAAGGAGATCCAAAATATAAAATCATTTAGAGGATTTTAAAACCATTAAAAAATAGACTTTTTTTTTACCAAACATAATTCACTTCTTAACAATTCATATATTATCTCTTAATACAACTATTAAAAAGTAAATAAATAACCCTTAACTTCATTACAGTGAATAATGAAAAATTGAGTAAAATTTAACACGAATCCTAAATCCTATATGTTACTTTTGGTTGGTTATTTCATTGAGCATAAAATTACCAATAAAAGATAAATTAAGAAATTCTTTCGATTTTCCTACCTAAAAGAACATCAACGCATACAAACCATAAGCTGACGTCAGCGGTCGTCCTCCCAAAACTTTCTAAAATACAAAACCAGAAAGCAGCTTTCTCTACTGTTCTAACGTCTATCTCAAGATTCCACACCCACAATTACGATAAGGATGCAACTATATTTACCTGAATCACACATACATTCTCCAAAGTCCTCTCTCCGGCGAACCCAACACTCATACCCACAACCGCCATGTCCACTGCATTGTGAGTAACTGTTTGATCGGATTCCACGCTCGAAGTTCTCATTGGAATTTTGGGTTTTCCGATAGGTTTGGAGTTAGGGTTTTCTATTGCAAGTTTTAGCTAGAGAATGCGAGATAATGGTTGCTGCTGTGTCTTCTACAACTACAACACCTAATTCTAAGGTGTCATCGTGGGGCTCGAAGCCGAAGCGTGCGCCGCTGTTGCCTTCCGAGGGTGATAAAAATGGTCATCTTCTGCCACGGCGGCCGGAATCTGGAGATGTTACTTCACGGTACATGTCTGCTACTACTTCCTCAAATCCTAGTACAGATGCAATGAATTCATCATCTTCGTCGTCGTCTTCTTGTTCGACGACAACGTTATCTTTGAATTCTGTCTGTACTCCGAGGASGCGGTTGCCGTCGATGAATCTCTTAGCGCCAGCATCTCCGGTGAAAACTAAGCGAGATCAATCCGTGGAACGACGTCATTCTGTTGGTAAGCCGCATACAGGTGAGATGTCGGCGAGCGCGAAGTCGTTGACGAAAAGGTCAGCAAGGAGTTTGTCGGTTTCATTTCAAGGTGAATCGTTTGCGCTTCCGGTTAGCAAGGTCGCAAAACCATCGAATAATGGATTGAGAAATGGTACGCCGGAAAAGAGGAAGACGATGGCGCCAGCATCTAGGATGTCCGAAAATTTGAAGCCCATCGACAAGCAACGATGGCCTGGGAGATCTCGGCAGGGAAGTTGTATGACGATGAGTGTAGATTTTACAAATGAAAAGATGAAATTCAGTGGATCTGGGACCGCTGCCGCTGTTGAAGCTTCACGAAAATCCATGTCCGCCGTACAAACTGTTAATTCCGATCATGCCATTTCCGATACCGATAGTATTTCCTCCGGCAGCACTCCAGGTAATGTTCGAGGAGGAGGGCGTCGTGCTATCGTGGTGCCGGCTAGGTTTTGGCAAGAAACTATGAATCTGCTTAGACGAGTGCAACCGGAGCCTGTTTCGCCATCACCATCGAAGAGCGATAAGCTGATCTCTGGATACAAATTTCTAGATGATGGTCCGAAACTATCCCCAAAAGGTTCACCATATTCTCCGGTTAGAGGAGCTATTCCGCCGCCTTCACCTAGCAGGAGAGCGATCCCTTCATCGCCACCGCGAAATGCAGTAGGATCAAACGATAATTTGGGAAATACGCCTTCGATCCTCAGCTTTTCTGTTGATTCAAAGAGAGGGAAGGTTGGAGAGAAGAAGCTTGTTGATGCACATGTGTTGAGACTGATGCACAACAAACATTTGCAATGGCGGTTCGCAAATGCTAACGTAGAAGCTGCCATGTTGGTCCAGCGAGCTACGGCTAAGGTAACAGACTGCAACTATATTCTAGTTTATGTACCATTTCTTTGGCATAATTTTGAGATAATGCGGAACCATCAGATCACTTTCCAAAAGGGCACTTAACGAGAGAAAAGAGGTTTCAACATATACCGTAGAGAATAGGTGAAAGTCTTGACGGAATCAAATTTTGCCAGAGTGTCGAGAGAGGGCTAGACGGGCATGTATTGTCCCTGTCTTACAATGATATGGTAGTACTTGGTTGTGATACCACGTGAGATATGCGGAACTACGATTACTCTTCAAAAGAGTCCTTGAGGAGAGAAAGGAGATTCCAACAAATATTGAAAAGAATTAGTTGAGCCATCTTAAAATATGAAGATGTCATACATGCATAATTTTCTGTAACTTTTTATCTTAAACATTATAAATTTGTTTCAGAAAAGCCTATATAACGCATGGGTGACTATTTCGAAGATATGGCATTCTGTCGTATCCAAACGAGTAGAGATGCAACAACTGAAGCAGAACTTGAAGTTGCATTCTATCCTCAAGAAACAAGTAAGAACATCAACTCTTTTCATTCCAACTTCAAATTTGTTGCTGGCATTTCCCCTGTTTTTGGTATGGCATTTTATATCATCCATCCATCTGTAAGCATATATTCTACATTTTCTTAGATACCATGTGAATGTATGATATTGCCTATTGTAGGTTAGAAATGATGAGGTAGGAGGTTCATGATGTTCATAAAACATGATGAACACCCATGCCTTTTGCATCAGCAGTTTGAATGTTGTTTTGACTGTTCTTGCAATTGGTACGGCGCCTTACAGGACACGAGAGAAAAGAACAAAAATTTGTCCCACATTTCGTGTGACATTTAGATTTAGACATGACAAGAATGCATTTTTGTCCCACCAAAATAGGTGGAACAAAAATCAGGGAGATGAGACAATATTGGTTTATTACTAAACTACCCATGTCAAATTAAAACCTTAAAAGTTAAAAAACCTCGTGCAGTTCTTATACCCGCCTACCTTACTCTCGCCCATTCAGTCCTGTGTTGTCCCGTCTGCGTACCAAATGCAGTTCTTCATTCTCAAGTTGTTAGATTACTTTCTTCTTGTATTTTGAATGTTGATGTGTGCTTGACCAGCTGTGTTTTCGTTTAGTTACCTCAAGTCACTTTGTTTAGTGATCTTATTGTATGTATTTGAGAAATGCAGATGTCGTATTTGGATAACTGGGATCTAACCGATAGGGACCACTCCATTTCCTTAGCTGGAGCTATTGGGGCTCTGGAGTCTAGCTCTCTTTGCCTTCCAGTTTTATGTGGCGCAAAGGTAGGAATTTGCGTACATCTTTTTGAAAATGTCCCAAATCTTAACGGTCTTATCATTTGGCTTAGAAACTAGTTACAAAGTTCAATCTGTAACATTCATTACTTTTACAGGCAGATATTCTGAATTTGATAGATGCCATTTCCTCAGCCTTTGATGTGATGCAGGCAATCACAGTCTCGATATGTTCTTTAGTAACTAAGGTGATGTGGAACTCTTTGAACTCTGATTCTTGCTTGTGATGATCACCTGAAACTTTGGATATTTGAACCGATGATAATAACCTCAGTTGCTCAATTCCAGCAAAAAGCATATCAGATTCAAGACCACAAATGGGAGATGTCCCGTTATGAATAGTGTAACACCTAGTTATATTCGTGAACCTAAATATGTGGCATAACAAAAAGCATGATAATTCAACGCAGTTACTTCACTAGGACTATATGCGGAACCAGAGAACGTGCCCAAATGTCTTTTCTCTAAGCAATATTTAGTTGAACTCAAAAAGTGTCAATTACTTTATGCATTTAAAAGTAAACGAAATTTTGTTGCAATCTAGATCGATCATTATAGTAACATATTTCTTGTAACAGGTGGAGCATGTGAATTCATTGGCGTCTGAACTTGCAAGCTCAACGAAAACCGAATGTTGTTTGCTTGATCAGTGCAAGGATCTATTTACAACATTGACACTCATGGAGGTAAGTCTGCAACTATGGAAATTCTTTTCTTTCCCGAAATATTAGATTAGAAATGGTAAACTTTATCTTGTGTTACACCCAGAGAGTAATAAATAGATTTGATAATTTGGTACCAAAATACAACATCCCAAAAAGGTCCACTTTCGACTTTAGAGTGTTGAGTGAATTATTCCCTCCGTCCCAAAATAAATGCTACAATTTCTGTAGGGCTTTCGGTTTTGTAACTTCTATTATTTATGGTTTATTTTCTAAGATTTGCCTTTGGCGTGTAGCTCAGTTGGCAAAGGGGTAGGTTGATTTTGCCTAAATACAAGACAGGTCATGGGTTCAATCCCCCCCCCCCCCCNTATTAATGCCTCTGACGTGTAGCTTAATTGGCAAAAGGATAAGATGATTTTGCCTAAATACAAGACAGGTCAAGGGTTCAATCCCCCCCCCCCCCGGGTAGCCTCAGCCGCTGAGTGAGCCAAAAATTGCCCCCTCACATTGATATCCTTGGAGACAGGTTGCATGTAGAGCCGGTTGGGGTTGCCAGTTATCAACCTTGTGCCCAAATTTTCTAAGATTTAGTTTCTCATCACCGAATTTGTCACCAAATTCCATTTTGGCCTAACGTTACGTTTCATGGGGTTATTTAGGAGAATAACATTCTAACATATTCTTTTAAATACATTACCTTCTGACAGATTTGAAAACATTGTATTTTTTAGCTAGAATCTGTCAGAAGGTCATGCATTTAAATTTTATTTGTTTGAACAGATTTTCGTTAAATGCATTACCTTTGAGAGATATTTGAAATATTATTGTGTTAGGAAGAAACGTTTTTTGTTAGTGAGAGACGTTTTTATATCTGTTAGAAGATCATGCATTTAAAAAAAAAGGTTTGTTCATAAGGCTATTGTCTTAAATAACCTTATGCACCTTGCTCCTTGTATTAGTTATTTGATTCAGGAACTGAACAGTTGAATGAAAGCAGGTGCAGGATTGCAGCCTGAGAACACATACATTACAACTCATGCCTACAACACGGCTGTGAAGGTGATGTCCCTTGGACTGCTTACTGAAAGACAAATTACTAACATGACCCTGGAAATTCCTACTTTACCCTTGTAACAAGCTGACCCGATAAACCAAATGGCGTACGAGTATCATCATATGTTTGTTCTTTCGTGGGATTTGGTGAATAAAGCTGCGTGATGTGCTGTGTGTTCATAGATACAGTAGACAATCGATACCGCTTTTCAGCCCATCTTTCCATATACGTACGTGCAATTCCATGTAGGCCAGGGAGTACATGTATATAGTTAGTTTGTTCTCCGAATATGTTGTTGTGTTGTCCAAGTTTTGTTTTGGTACTCTGCTAATGATTGATAGAATTGCTTCTGTTTTGATTGGTATGTAGTCTTGGGTTTCCTCTACTTGGCCTTTCTCATATTCATTAGTAACTCAGAACTAGTGGTGTTGATCTAAATCGCATAAACCGCGCACTTCGCAAGGCTTACAACTTCCGCGGTGAGGTTTGCGTTTGCACTTTTATCACACCGTATTTTGCAGTATGGTTTACGGTTTTGAATTATGAAATCATGGTCCCCCCTCACGGCACATGCATGCACACATATATAGGGGCTTAATCATTTGAAAACTCTATCTATTGTGATAACTGTGAGAACTTTTATCTTATGTATTGTTTCACATGATTTTTTTCTCATATAAGGTTTGCATATAATATATTGATGAACATATATTTGTTTCACGGTGTATTTGCTTCACATGTATTCGGTTCACAAAGTGAAACCTTTTTACGTGTAACTTCTGTTTCACCCAAACAAATTAAAAAGGTTCACATTACAAATACATGTGAAACAAACACATTGCAAAACAAACACATTGCGAAACTAATATATGTTAATCAATATTTTAATTCCTAGTCTTTGATGAAAAAGCATGTGATGCACTAGTTATTAAGGTTATCACAATTTCATGGGTTCTCAAAAGAAGGTCTYCTATGAGAATAAGTAAATGAGAACTACGAAAGAGCTTGAGAACCATGAGTATTAGTAATCATGTGTTTGTGAAATAATGCATGTGAAAAATATAATGTTGATTATGACTACTTTTAATGTGTACTTTTGATTCACATTGTGAAAAAACACCGTACATTCACATGCATTATTTTACTATTTTTTTATTAACCTGGACATCCAACCCGCAATGCGAGCTGACTAATCCCAGGGCGACCACATGTTTTGCAGATAGCCCGGAGTCACCGCATTTGAACCTCCGTGGCCACAAAGGGGATTTTTATTTCTCCTTGGATTTGAACCTGGGACCTCCAAGTACTTTTGACCTTTGGAGCCAAGCTCAAACCAATCTGGCACCACCCTTGTAGTTAATTATTTTACTATCATTCACAAAATGAAAAACACCTCCTAAACAATGTATGAAGAATATAATATTCTTATGATTTCTGCTGGAGAGTATTGTTAGAGTCTGAACATACTATGCATTTGAGATCCTTGGGTGGGTTCTTTTCGGGGGGTGCTTTGGGACATATGGGATACACTTGGGTTGGGTGGGGCTTTAGAAGGGAGGGGGGGCTGGAAGATATCTGTTTTATGCAGATACTCTTCTTTAATCTCTCATGGGCTTTATGGGCTTGGGTTATGGGATGTTGATATAAGGAGATAAGCCTTCTTTTGAATTTGTTCTGGAGATATAAGGAGGTTTCTTTGGAGGTTTGGTTGGTTCTATGGGTGTTTTTTATGGCTGATGTGCAGAATCTGTTTGTTTTGGTGTTTCCTATGCTGTTGGAGTTGGAGGGAGGGGTAATAATAATAGGCCTTGCTTTCTCCTGATCTGGGAAAGAACATTTTATTGGTTGTTTCCTAGAGAAGGTTTTCTTCTTGGGATTGGGAATTATCATTCTTATCTGATTATGGTTTATGCTAATTCATGGTTTGTTGCCTTTGGGGTTTCTGTCTTGTTTACTGCCCACATGATACCTCCCTGGTTTTTCTATATGGCCTGGTGCTTGTTTGGTGATCATTTGTGTATAATCTACTTCCTGTTCCTTTATAGGCTTCCTTTAACCTTTGCTTTTGGTCTTGGACATCTAGTTGGTGGTTGATCTATGATCCTGCCATGATGATTGCCTTTGTCCCATACTTCTTGGTACAATGGCTGTTGATCTTTGATCCGGCTATTTATGTTACCATTATGGGACTTTCTTTTCTATTTGGGATTGGTCTTGCTTCTTTTGATCCTGTTATTTCTGTTTTGAGCCTGCTGCTTATTGGGATTTTGGTTACTAAATTCTGCTACTTTAACAGTTTTGACAACTGCATAATGGTAGAATTTGATCTTATGTGGAATGTGTATGGAGGGTTTGGATATCAGGATGATAAACTGGATCCTCGTGCCCATATGTTTATGGGGAGATGGTACTGAATGTTTGAACAGGAGAGCTATGTGAATTTAGAAGGTATAAGGTTGGGATAAAATTGGTCTATACACTGTAATGGTTACCTGGGGTCACTATGGATCGTATGCAGATAAGGGACTGTTTCTGTGTTTTACTTTGCTCCACTCTTATGGTCCCTTGGAGTTTAGATGGATGGTTTTTTTAAGTTTCTTGTCAAATTTTGTGGCAAACTTTGTGAAATGGTCCATGAACAATTGTGCAGCCACCATCTAACCTGTGCTGCTACATAAGGACCATAATTTGGTTAAAAATCCAATTTTGAGCATTTGAGCAGCCACCAGCTAACCTATGCTGCTTCAAATGGGTGTGAAATCAATTTGGATGAAAACAATCAGTGGGGACAGAATTGGTGCTGTAAGAATGGATTTTGCAATTCAAGCTTCGATCTCCTGGTTGCTGACGATGTTTTTTGGTGCCCTAATTTCAATTGATGGGTGGACCGATTTCTTGACTTGTTGATATATGGATTTCGATTTGCAGTATCGATTGCCATCATCTCCAATCATGTCGATTTCATATATCAATGGATTTCTGTTTCGATTTCATAGCTCTACTGTATATCGCCCTGCTCGTTTGCTGTGTATCGCCTACTTCTTTCCATGGATGAACAACGATTTGGATTGGGCTATTCTTTTTTGGCAATATTGATTATCATCGTCTTCGATCATGTTGGGATTGGATGCTATGTGTCGATCGGTTGCCGATTGTTCTGTTGATTCTGTTCGGCCATGGTTCTATCATAGTGGTATTTGGGCTTCTCTAAATGATATGGATTTGGTTGATTGATTGCTGGACTGCTKATCTGGGCTCAATTGGTATGGATTTGTTTGTTGGCAAACTGGTGTTTGGGCTTCTTTAAAAGTAGTGATGGCTAAATCGGCCCGGAGGATGGGGACCGGTTTTTGATCAGAGATATGGATTTGGTTTGATGATGCTGGGCTGATTACTTGGACCAAATACTATTTCGTTCCTGGGCCTTTGTTGATGGACCGGAATACTATTGCATTGGAATTGGATTAGCATCAATTGTGGGGCCTCATTATTGAATATTGGTGTTGGATTCCATGTTAACTTGAACTTTGGGTTTTTCTGGTTATTTTTCATGGTCTACATGTTTGGACCTTGGGTTCTTTTGTTGGATTAATGTCATTTATCATTTGTAAAAATGGGTATGCCCATTTAATTTTTGTAATATTTTATTTTATTCAATAAAATCTTCCGGGGTTCCGCATCCCTTCCCAAAAAAATAATATTGTTTATGATTATTTTAATGTACATTGTATGTATCACATTGTGAAATAACAATTGTACATTCATATTCATTATTTTACTGTTATTTCACAATATGAAACAACACCTATTAAAACAATGCATGAAAAATAAAGTATTGTTCATTATTATTATTAATATGATTTTTTTTTATTTTTGTTTCACATCATAGAACAACGCTTTATGTTTATAGTATGAAATAACACATGACTACTGGATTTTACGATTCGTAATATTTTTGTGATGTATAATTGTATTGGATTATATGTTTACGAAAAATATAAATATATAATAATAAAATTTATAGATGATTGTATTTTTTTTTATTGAAACTTTTTCAGTGTGTTAGCAATTAGGGGTGCTCACGGCCCGGGTTGATCGGTTTGGAGCCGTTTTAGTAACCCAACCCAATGTTGGCGGTTTGAAAATTTTCAACCCAACCCAACCCAAACAAAAGTTCAACCCAACCCAACCCAACCCAACCCGTTCGGGTTGATCGGGTTGGTCGGGTTGATCGGGTTGTGTTTAAAC
>NC_037528.1:11855385-11861507 GCF_001531365.2 Cynara cardunculus var. scolymus | reverse complement strand
GGTTACGGTTTTATTTTCCGCTGTGCTTGAGATCCCGTAACCCAACATCTTGTTCATGACCAACTAATATTGTTCTTGTTTGTGGTTGAAATTGTTGAGTTAATAATCATGCGTATTATTTTCATGGTTGAGTTAATCGTTTAATGCAAACATTATTGTTGCATCTTTTTATATGAGGTTGGTGGTTACATAGATGAGGACGTTTGGATGGATTTGTGGTCGGACTATGTTTAGCCAGATAGTGAACGAGGTCTTTTGGGCGGAGTTGGGAGTTGCGACCATCATGGATAAGTTGAGATAGGGAATAGTGTGGTTGTTTGGACATGTTCGCGGGAGAGAGATTGAGACTTTGGTGAGACAAGTAGAAAGTGTGATAGTCTAGGGGCGAGGAGGGGTAGGCCAAGGAGAACGTGGGATGAGCACCTAAGTTGAACATGGCGGCTTTAGGCATTTTTGAGTACATAACCACCGTATTGTGATAGGAGTTCTTGGAGACACAGGACGAGAGTAGGAAAATATGGGGGGGGGACCTGTATATAGCATAAGACAGGGGATCTGTAGGAGTTCTTGCTAAATTGCTACTTGTGAAATCTTGCCTATTTTGATCAATTGAGTATAAAGGTAGCGTTTGATACGCAGACATAATTGGACAGGACTGAACAAGACATAACTGGACAGGATAGGACAAGAGGGTAGGATTGGACAAGACTGGACTGAATATAACAGGAGTATGTATGGTGTTTGGTATGACTAGGACTGGACTAGACTAGACAGAACTAGACAAGCTACCCCCAAAAGTTATTTGATGATTTTAAATATTATATAATAGTTATAATTAACACAAATAAAGTAAATAATTAAAGAATAAATATTTGTACATAATTTTCATATTTGTACCAAATTTGAATGAAAAATTTGATATAATTGATGGTAGTGGTGGTGGTGGTGGTGGTGGCCGACGGTAGTGGTGACAACGGGCGGTGGTGGTCGCTGACCGACAGTGGTTATGGAGGTAGAGGCAGTGGTGCTTGGTGGATGACGGTGGTTATAGAGGACATGAAGATAGTAGATTGTGGTGGTGATGGCGGTTGACAACGGTGGTAGTTGTGGTGGTGGCGGCGGTTATAGAGGACATGAAGATGGTAGTTGTGGTTGATTTAGTAAAGATGGTGGCGGTGGTTATGGTGGAGGTGGCGATGGAGGTCGTGGAGGAGGTGGTTGCAGTAGAGGTGGAGTTGAAGGTGGCGAACGACGGTAGTGGTCAGTGGTCGACTATGATAGAGGTGGCAAATAGACTTGGTGGACGGTAGTTGTGGAGGTGGTGGAGGATGTTGTTGTAGTGGAAGAGGAGGTGGCCGCCGGTAGTGGTGGTGGTGGTGGCCGAAACTAGCGGTGATGACCATTAAAACAAATACCATATTAAGGTTATATATCTAGCTATGGTAGATTAGTAATATTTTAGTTTCTGTCTCATTCTTGTCCCATGCTGTTCCACCTATTTTGGTGGAACAAGAAAAAACATCTTTTGTCCCATGTTGTTCCAGTTCTTGTCCCATGTCACGCCAAACGTGGGACAGTAGGTACTTGTTCTGTCTCATGCTGCGCCAAACATGGGACAGTGAGTTATGTCCCATCCAGTCCTGTCCCGTCTAGATTGGCAATTTTGGACAATTTCCCCTTTCTTTAACCTCTTTCATATTAAATCAAAAAGATTGTTGTGTTATTTTCTTCATAATTTCCTTCAATTCTCAATAGTAGTTTGAATGGGTAAACTCAGATCCCATAATTCTCTCCCTATTTATATCTACACCTCACAGATTTTTGTGTCGTTTCTCTTTATTTGCCACCTTCTACGTTCTTATTCTTCACTATATAAAACAAACGTCTTATTACATTCTTATCAATAATCAGTGTTCTCTGCACTTCAACTCAGAGAAAATAAAACCATTTTCTAACCATCCCAATAATAATAATAATAATAATAATAATAAATAATGGCACACCGATTGGTCGTTCTTGCCCTGATCTTCGTGGCCCTTGTCGGCCTTGTTACCGCTGCCAACACGCCTTCTAAATCCCCGGCTTCTGCCCCCAAAGCAGGGCCGCCACCAAAGGGTGGTGGTTCTGCCGGTGCCCCAAAAGCATCTGACGGTTCTTCTCCATCCCCCTCTTCCAAGTCCAGTCCTGCCTCCTCCCCATCAAGCGGGTCATCGCCTAGCCCGTCTTCCGATGGCTCAGCCGCTAGCCCACCTGCACCGGAGTCCGGTGAAGCTCCAGAATCGTCCGATGCACCATCACCGTCAGATGCAGATGCAGATGCAGATGCACCAGCGTCTGAAGAATCAGATCGTGCCACCCCAAAGTTCAAGATCTCTGCCGCCACGGGTGCTGCCGCTTTCGCCGGATTCTTTCTCTTCTAGGTTACGATTGTGAAAGAGAGTTGGTATATGATTTTACAAATTCAGGGCCCCGTATCGAATGTTATCTGGTGAGCTCTTTTAATTGTTTAACTCTTTTCCATTATTCATGTATTACAAGATTCGATATCCGTCGAATTGAACCTAATTTTGTAGCGTCATTGATGATATGAATTCATTTACATTTTTCACCATCTATTAGTTATGGTTAAAAAGTCTCCTATCCGAAAATTTCACGCGATAAATTTTGAGACAAGTGATTTTTATCTGTATTATTGGACACGGTAAGTCAATAACATAATGCATACACTTACATATAAGAGAGAGTAAATTACAAGTTTGTCCCTCATAAATCAAAATTATAAAATGAAAGGCATGTTCCAAAGGGGTCCAACGAACTCTTGTAGTTTCGAAATTACAAGATGGTCATCAAGGTCTGTAAACAGTGGCGGATCCAGAAAATTTTATTATTGGGGGCAAACTTAGGGAGTTGGGGTGTCAATTTTTTTTAAAACCGAATAACTCATCCAGACCAAGACGATTTTGGGTTATTCGGTTTAAACTGTTCAGTTTAATCAAATAAATATAACTTTTTCTCTTTTTTGATTAATTTTTACTATTTCGGATAAACAGAGACATTGTACATATATTTTTATTTTGGTTCAACTTAAAACAAATGAACACAATACACATTAATAGTCAATAACAAGAAATCAGAGGGCAAGAAATTAGATTCAATTAAAAGAAATTAGAGAGCAAAATATCAATATGCTATAAATAAAATATAAACTAGTAGTAAATTCTATATCAAAATAACAAACTCAAATATCAAGAAATAGAAAATTAATAATCAACAAATAACAATAATTATAAATCTATAAAAAATAAAATGCAAAAACAATAGTTGAAAAAAAAATAGTGATAGATCAAATTATTAGAATTATAGTAAATAAAACAAGAACAATAAAATGACTTTCAATGATTTAAGACTTAGAAATTAGGGACATTAGAGTTTAATTGATTCTTAAATTGGTAACTCTCTCAATTGAAATAAAATGGAAGATGTAAATAAAATGGTAGGGATTAAATTTGGGGATTTGCCTTTTAATTGTTGGGGGCCTATTTATAATTTTAGATTAAAATATATATATTTAAAGTTACAAGTGATGCTCTTCTTGTGAGTTCCTGGGTGGTTTGTTGGGGGCATGTGACCCCTATGGGCTTGCTATGCATCCGCCACTGTCTGTAAAAACGTTTGGATTTGGTCTCTTCCTCTAACAATAGTTAGAAAGTTCTGTTAAATCAAGTACAATTTTGTTTTTTATAGTTTTATTGATTTCTTTGTAAATTACTCAATTAAAATCGATTTTGTGATTTTGGTTAATGTGGTTTTTGATTAGGTAAAGTAAAAAAATTTGATAAAATGACAAAAATGAATCTCATTTGACTGAATTTTTATTGGTAGTTAGATAGGGACCAGATCTGATGTTTTTATAAACTATGATTGTCATTTTTCTAATTTTAAAACTACAGGGACGAAAAAAGTAAATTTTGACAAACCAGAGGGACCAAAGTTGTAGTTTAATCATAAGATATTACATAGAGTAATTTACAGTTTGGTCCTGTAGGATATAAAAATCACAGTTTTAGTCTTTAAAATGCATTAATTGCGATTTTGGTCATTGTAGGATATATTTTCCTGTGGGTTTGGTCTCGTCAAAAATAATGTTAATAATATGCGTTGTTTAGTGATTAATGCCTTGTTTCGTAAAAATAAGTTAGCTTATTTTTTGGGTATATGTTTGGATGCATATAAACTAGTTTATTTAAACGTTATTTGGGGTAGTCTTTTGGTAGTTTATTGTGATTTTTTTTTTCCAATTATAACTCTCATTAATATTAATTATTTCCCATCAATTATAAATAATATTAATAAAATTTAAATACTACTAATATTAATAAATATTAACTATTAATTAATATAAATTAAAATTTTACATTAATATTAATCATCAATCATATCAATTATTTTTATATTATTATTTTTTATTTTTTATCAAATATATTTAGTTATCAAAGAAAATATATAACAATTTTAATAATGTTTATCTAACATAAAAATTTAAATTATACTTATTTTATTCCACAGATATATTTTTCGAAGAATAATTAATTAACTAGGATATGTGAGGTAGGTTATTTTTATTTTTATTCATATTATATGTAATAGTTATTTGAAATCACAAATAATATATTTTTTCTAATTTTTTAATATATTCAAATATTATAATATATATAATAATCAATTTGAAATTACTTTGATCAATATATTGTGTTTTTTAATTTTTTTATCATCTTATTTGTATTAATTAACATATTATATTATTAGAGATTTATACAAATTATATCCTAAAATATTATACTTGATTAATTTTTCAATGTCCGTTTTGATCATTTTACGTTCTTATCAGCTATCAACTAGTTTATAAACTAACAGTTAGTTTATCAGTTATCAACTAGTTTGCCAAATATAGCCTACATAGGGTTGGATACCAATTCGTTCTCGTAAGAGCACAAATAACATTGAAACTTCACAAGAAAACATTGAGAATGTACAAAAAACACTGAACCTTAATAACAAAAACAATCTAAAAATGTATCTTCATAGTGTTTCAATATAAAAATCCAATATTGTTTACGTCGTTTTAAGGATCTGACATGATCCCAAGTTCGAATAAATAAACCTTTAACCTTGATTAAAGTAAAAAAAAAAAAAACAGTGGAAAGACAATACATATAAAATGGGCCAAGTGGAATAAATTTGATAGCTAAACAATGTTTAGTGATTATAAATTGTCTTGAATAGGCTGCCAAGCAAGGGCACTACCGTACTAGACTGGAAATTATAAATTAACTGTGAAAACTGGATTTATGAATGAAATTAATTAATTAGGATTTTATGATTGAATAATTTATATATATATTAAAGGAAGAACTAAGAGTATTGAGGTGACATCATGAGAATTGAGTATTGAGGTGTTGGTGGATTGTGGTTGAGTTTGAGATATCCCACATTGGAAAAGAATTGAAAATTTTAAACAATATGAAGTGTATAAGAAAGGTGGATTGGATGCCTTTGTGTCAAATATATGGTTTGGCTCATAGGGTTATCTTTATTTGGATGACCTTATTTGAAATTTATAACCATGGTTGTAAACCAATCAAACCAAATGGTAGAAATCATAGTGCAAAATTTATTATACTATTATATCTTTATATATATATATATATATATATATATCTATACTATATTATAAAGCATTTGACTAAAACTCTTAAAAACTCTTAAAACTCTTAAACTCTTAAAAACTCTTAAACTCGTTCATCTTTATCCGATTTCGTCCCATATCTGAACTCGTGTAACTAACTGCAGATAAACACAATCAAATACAGGATAACATCTCAATTTAAATATAAAAAATCTAAAATATAATTAGGATAATCATTGAGTTCTAACAAAATACATAATTATTATCTTTATAAAATGTTATATTATTGAACCAAAAATAAATTATTGCATTATTAAACTTAAATTAATCTGTACTATATTATAAAACATTTTGTTAAAACTCTTAAACCCGTTCATCCCTAAACAATTTCATCCCTATCCGATTTCATCCCACATCTGAATTCGTGTAACTAACT
>NC_037528.1:11841092-11847223 GCF_001531365.2 Cynara cardunculus var. scolymus | reverse complement strand
TAATATATTATATTTTTTTAATTTATGCTCTAAATATTAAGAAAATGAAACAGGGCTTTCATTATTAAGTATAGTTAATATATTGAATGGCAATAAAAGGGTTTAAATGTTATAAGAGAAACAAATAATAAAACGTAACATAATCATTATCAACCATAATACATATATTAAATACATTTTTAAAATTAGGCCATGATCCCTTTAGACAATTGACTTAATTGCCTAAGGGATGAGATCGCATGCTTTGTCTAAAGGTGTATATATGGATACAATTACGTTTTCGTAATAAAGCTGAATTTTGATGTCGATGATTAAGATAATATACGAAGCTTAATATAACTTAATTCCTATAAAAATACGTTAACATATCTGAATTTGTTTTTAACTAAATGAAATATTCAACTTTAATATACGTTAACAAACTATAACCAACCTGAACATTCATAAATATAGGTTAACGTAGCCGATAATCTGGACGTATATTAATATGAAAACCTTGACGTATCTTAACCTGCAATTTTAATATACCTTAATGCAATCTCTACACACTAACTCATGACAATCTATTAACCATGAAAACCTTAATACATAACTACTAAGTGTTGCTAAGGTTATATGAACAAATCAGTGGGTCATCATCAAATCAATAAGTGACCCAACAATTTAAGTTCTATATTTGTTCAAATAAAATGCTCTTTTTTTAGGCTGCTAGAATGTGCGGTTTAGGTAACAGCAGATACAAGCAAACTTGACCAGGAAAGAGCTACTTCAACTGAAGAAAAGAATGAAAGCCTTTCCCCAATCCAACATTCTCATTTTAGAATCTAAAATCTCTCCGATAAAACAACGCTTGATTGAATGTTTGAGGAAGGGCCTTCTTTGCCAGTGGCAGATTTTGATGGAGTGGGCGAACACTTGGCCCAGAGGGCGAACATTCAAAAATGCAGAATCTCGTCTTAATGTTGAATGACAGCATGACCACCCTTCCTTCATTTTCGATCGCATTCGCGCCAACACATAGATCTTTACGGCCAACGGTAGCTGGGGTATTTCTATGATTCCTACATAATTTGGAATTCCTACAGGAACCCAACCATATATATATATATATATATATATATATATATGTGTGTGTGTGTGTGTGTGTGTGTATAGGTAGGTTACTAGAATTGTGGAAACCAGTTATCCATAATTAATACCACCGAGTGTTATTCATCATAAATAATTAGTTTCCCATGTTTTCAATGAAAATGAGGTTCCCAAAGGTATCTCTCCAATGTAAAACACCAAATTTGACACTATTTCGATGCAAGAAATAATGCGAACAGGAAATCATTCCATGTTTACATTATTTTTTACAATAAAAAAGAATACTTGTACGTATATTATTTTTATCAAGGTTACACATATTTCTAGTACTACTACTATACTCAATAATTTTACAAACTATAGGCATATCTTTTTTTTTATTAACCTGGATATCCAACCCGCTATGCGAGCCGACTAATCTCAGGACGACCACATGCTTTGCAGATAGCCCGGAGTCACCGCATTTGAACATCCGTGGTCACAAGGGGATTTTTACTCCTCATTGGATTTGAACATGCAACCTCCTGGTATTTTTGATCTTTAGAGCCAAGTTCAAACCAATCAGACACCACCCTTGTAGTTAATATAGGCAGATCTTTTCACATCAACTTGATTAACTATCATAAGTCGTGTTATTTAATACGTCATTTTGAACTTATGTATGTTCTTATTTCAACGATCATTACGTATTTCTAATTTACTTTGTATTAATGTTTTTCCTATTAAAATGTTTATTAGTGATATCTTAATTAAATACCTTATTTTTTATAAATTTTTTAATACATATTTATTTAAAATTATTTGAATAAATGATTAAAATTAAATACTTTAACATAATTTTAAATAAATATTTTTTTAAAGAAGGAAAAGAGTGAAATGTGGAGGTGATTATTTCTATCCAGTTGAATAAAAGCAAAGGGGAGCATGGAGTGTACTTCCATGCACCTTAATTATGAAGGTTGAAATCTCGTGGCCTCATGGACCCACACCATGATTGACGCCCCAATCACAACTTTTCTTTATATATTATATTTATAATTTTTTTTTATTAACCTGAATATTCAATCCGCTATACGAGTCGATTAATCCTAAGACGATCACTTGTTTTGCAGATGGTCCGGAGTCACCATATTTGAAAACCTCCGTGGTCACAAGGGGATTTTTATTCCTCTTTGGATTTGAATTTGAGACCTTCATATACTTTTGACATTTGAAGTCAAGTTCAAACCAATCAAAAATCACCCTTATAATTTAATATAATAACCTTTTTCACAAAAAAAATTATAGCTACGATTTGTTTGTTTGATCCTACTACGTCCTGAATCTAAGAATTCTTTTAGGATGTATACGATACTCAGATAAACATGATCGAATATGATAAGACAGTTGTTTAACGTTTGATAAGATATGACTGAATTAAATAAGATATGACTGCCAAAATGACCAACTTACTCTTAATGTATTATTTAATGTTTTTAACAAACTGGTCAGTTTAGGATGTCTAGTTATCTTTGGACGTTTTAATAGGATATTTAATGAGATTTTAAGTTTATATAACCAATGAACGTGTGTTTATATAATGACATTACCTAAATTGTGAGGACGAAATTACAACCCAATAAGTTTTATTAACTAAGTCGACAATTTAATAAAACTCAAAGGTACTAAACCATTATATTGGCTTTTTATGGCACTTTTGAAAAGGTACTACCAACCACTTTATTATATATATAACAATTCTCCAATATCTTATGCAAAAAACTAATATAACGATTTATTTTTTAAGTTCTATTATTTTGGTCGACTTTGTCGATAAAACTTGTTTAGTAATATAACTTTATTTTAGAGCATCTTCAACAGTTATGTTATTTTAATTTTGATTCAATAACTAGTTATGTTAAACTTTTATCTGATAAAATAGAGAAAAGCAAAAGAAAGATAACGAAAATAGAAAATACAATATACAGATGACCATTGTATAAGACATATAATTGTCGGTCTCACAATTTTTAATTCTCATTAAACAGTTTATCAAAAAGTCCAATAATATAATTCAACATCTTGAAAACCTTAGTGATTATTTAGTGTTTTTAATTCAAAATGAAAAGTAAGGAGCTGTTTGGTAGTTGTTGAATGATTTAGTACAAAATAATTAAGTGGGCAGAATGATTAAAAAGCTCTCATGATATAGTGCAAAATGAAATATAATTGTTTGATAATTGTTTATAATGAAATTAGGGCGCTGAATGGTTAAGGGATAACCATAATGCAAAATCATTAAGAGAATTTTAGAACCATTTAGAGACATTTTTTTTTTGCCAAACAAGATTCACTTCTTAACGATTCAGATGTTGTCTCTTAATGAAACTATTAAGAGATAAACAAACAGCTATAAATTCAACCAAAATAAAATCATGGTAGATGGTGGGGGTGGGGCAATAAGAAATAAGTAACCGATAGATATATTGATTTGGTCAACTCTTTTGCGCATAATTTCTTGATCCATATGAAAAATCTCATCTTGATTCATATGCCAACAAGCACAGAGGTTGACTTTTTAGTCAAATTAAGTAAGAAAGAAGAACATAAAACAGCAAAGAAACTCGAAATCCATGCTTCTTGATCGATATAGAAGGCTAGCTGTATATATTAATCCAAGATTGCTGATCAACAATGCGAGCCTTTTCTGCAAATGAGTGCACCGGCGGCCCTCGTCATCCCAGCCACCAGCGTCGACGGTCTTCCACTTAAACTCGAAGCTCTCGCATAAGTTGAAGCAGAACCTCGACCCGATTCCCTGAAATACGCTCCGTTCAACATCAAATCCCCTTCTGATCTCCAGTTCCAATTCTTCCATTCACTTTCTGCTGCACTCTCATGCTTCGTCACCTACGTATATATATCCATTAACCAATCATGTATCTATATAACAGAGAGAAGATCATGCGAGAAGTTAAACTGTTAAACATTTTGCCAAAAGACGACAAGTTTCAATATCATATATGATTAAACTTTTGTATCATACGTGTAATCATATATGATACTGAAACTTGTCGCTTTCTCACAAAATGTTCAGCTTCTTGTTTGAACCAGACCCTATATACATGTGTGTATGTGTGCACCACAAGGATTGTTGCTTAGTGGTTGAGTACTTGCGGGATGTAGTGGAATATCCATTTTTTTAGGATTCGATTTCAGATGTACATAACAATTGTGACGAGCAAGTTACCTCTTTGTCAAATCTGGTATTGGGTGCCATAAATCTGTTGCCTTGGCTGTAGATGGTAGGGTTTGCACTTCCTCCAATTGCATACATTTCCCAATGGGTATAATCATTGTTCACCACATGGAAATACCCATGTCTACATCTGCAAGATTCACATTCAAAAGTCAAGAATTTCAGATGAAAATCAAACATGGATGCATCAAGTGGTTGTACACTTATTCTAATGTAATTGTACCTTGGCATTCTTTGGACTAAACCTTCACCAAAATGGTTGAAAGCAATAGTAACTTGCATGTTCTTATCCTGTGTGTAACTATCACTATGTCCCAAAAGCATAACCTTATCATGATGAGTCATGTAATTGTTAGAAATGGTGATGGCTGTAGATCCATGGATGGCATCTATCAATCCATCATGGCAATTCGACAATGAACAATGATCCACCCAAACATGTTGGCTTGCAAAAATGGAGATCCCATCACCATCAGACTGAGTCCACCATCCAGAATGATGTGGTGAGTTTCTGATGTTACCATTCCCAGCCTGTTTACAATCATGTATGTGGATGCCATGTATGATGATGTTAGTAGCATAATGTATGGTGATGCATGGACCATTACCAATATGAACATTCACACCCCTTCCATCAATGGTTTTAAATGAATTCATAACAAGCTCTTGACGTAGTTGAATGACCATATCACGTTTAAAGATGATCCATAATGGCACATCTTGAATGACGGCATGTCTGAGTGTTCCGGGAACTGGGTTCACCGGATTATCATTTCCGGGATCAGTGACGACGTATATCTGGCCATTCCTCCCGCCGATTGCGTTCTTTCCGAACCCAATCGCACAATCGGCTAGCCTTTGACGATTAGAGGCCCAGTTGGAGTCACACCTCCAGCAGTCGTCGATTGGGTTGCCGGTGCCGCAGGAGAGATAACCTAAGTTTCTCCGGGAGGAATTATTAATACTGTCGTTGACTTCATCGACGATGGAATCAGGGTTTTGATGATGAGATGGGGAAGAAGTAGCATTAATGGTGAGAAGAGAAAGTGAAGAAATTAGGAAGAGAATCATCAATGGCGGAAAAGTGGTGGCCATTGTTGGAGGAAGCAAGGAAGGTGGTGGTGAGATTGAAGAGGGTGTTTTGGGGTGGTTTTATAGTAATGATGGCGCCGTGATAAATGGCGCAATTAATAAGGGATTGGCGACCCACGTGGACATTGAGGGCGGATGATTTGAGTTCCCACTGTTGGTTGGTTTCGGTTAGAGTTTGATTGTTTATAACGGTTGATGTTAATTCACAAATATTTTATTATATTTTTATGAGTAAATTACATGTTCAGTCCCTATACTTATATGTTTTTAACGGATTCTGTCCCTATGGTCGGGGGGGGGGGGGGGGGGGGGGAGTCAGCTTCACTATGGTTTGTTACAGGGACGGACCCAGAAATTTTTTCAAACGGTGGCACCATATAATTAATATAGTATAATATACATCTAAAACTAATTACAAAAACTATGGTTTTTATAGTACCGATAGGGATGTAAACGAACCGAACGTTCAACGAACCGTTCGTGAACCGTTCGGTGGGAAGTTCGTTTATGTTCGTTTAGCCCGTTCGTTTATGTTCGTTCATTTACGTTTGTTTAGCATGTTTACGAACGAACATAAACGAACACGAACACACCTTATTTCTAAACGAACGAACACTAACACACCTTATTTCTAAACGAACGAACACGACGAACACAAAGATTTTCGTTCGTTTACGTTCGTTTAGCATGTTTATGAACGAACATAAACGAA
>NC_037528.1:11840559-11840997 GCF_001531365.2 Cynara cardunculus var. scolymus | reverse complement strand
CGAACACGAACACACCTTATTTCTAAACGAACGAACACAAATACAAAGATTTCCGTTCGTTTACGTTCGTTTAGCATGTTTACGAACGAACATAAACGAACACGAACACACCTTATTTCTAAACGAACGAACACGAACACACCTTATTTCTAAACGAACGAACACGAACACAGATTTTCGTTCGTTTACCGTTCTTGTTCGTTCGTTTATTCAATTAAGTTAAACGAACAAACATGAACAAACCTCTGTTCGTGTTCGTTCGTTCGTTCGGTTCATTTACAACCCTAAGTACCGATAAACAACTCCTAAACTTGTACCCGACGCGTCTTCATCTTTTGAAAACGGTCAATATATACCCAAAAATAATTACAAAAAGTATGGTTTTGGTTATTTGGGCTTTGTTTTGTTTGGGTTTTAGTTGCACCATTTGGATTTCAG
>NC_037528.1:11800330-11840344 GCF_001531365.2 Cynara cardunculus var. scolymus | reverse complement strand
TGACGAAATAATACGGTGGCACGTGCCACCCATGCCACCTCTACAGGTCCGCCTATGGTTTGTTAGGATATTAACTCAGATGGGGATCGTCACTATATGGTTTCCGGATCACCGGAGATGGAGGTTGTCACTACGGTTTGTAGATCGTTGGAGATAGAGATCGTCATGATGGTCCCTATGTTGAGTCATTGATTGTTGATCTGTGTGTATATATATATAGAGAGAGGGAGATGTAGTTTATTATACAAACTAACACATTGTTAGGGACTGTTTTACAGTTGCTGAATGGTTTGGTACAGAATGATTCAGTGATTAGAATGATTAAAAGACTCTTATAATGTAGTGCAAAATGAAATATAATTTTTTGGTAATTGTTGAGAATGAAATTAGGATGTTGAATGATCAAGGGAGACCCAAGATACAAAATCATTCAGAGGGTTTTCAAACCATTAAGAGACAAATTTTTTTTTATCAAACAAGATTCAATTCTTAGCGATTCAGAGGTTGTCTTTTAATGAAACTATTAAGAGGTAAACAAACAACCCCTTAGTTTGTTACAAACTATATAAACCAATCTCAACCATTCATCTTGTCTTATAAATACTTGGTTCCGTAATATCTCGAGAACGTTGATCATAACTAGTGAACTCTAATTAATCATCTTTTATAAATATTCATATTATAATAAATGAATCATCGTCATCTATATAAATATCTCAATTGATTGGTTTCGTATAGTTTGTAACAATGACAAGGTTTATATTTGAAACCCCCCCCCCCCTCTCTCTCTCTCTATCTCTAATATAAGGGCCTAATTAAATGAGAACTAATTAGTCTATGGTAACCGTGAGGTCCAATCTCAACCACAAATCAATAGATAAATTAAGAAATTTATAATTTTGGTAATTTATAATTATAATTTTAATGCAAAGACATTTTAGGTATTTTCTCTCTTCTCTCCTATTTCCGTCTCCCGGCCTCCAGCCACCGGTGATACCACAGTGGTATCACAATGTATCTTAATTATATGTGATTGGGTATCACAATGTGGTCGTTTGTGCGATCGATCGGATATGTAACACACTGGTATCACAATGCATCTTATATGTGCTTGAGTATTACATTGTGGTATCACCGGATAACGGTGGCCGGAAGACGGGGACGGAGAGAGAAGAGAGGAAAGAAAATACCTAAAATGTCCTTGTATTAAAATTTTTATTAAAAATTACCAAAATTATAAATTTCCTAATTTAATAATTGATTTCTGGTTGAGATTGGATCTAACGGTTACCACAAACTAATCAGTTCTCCCTTGAATGAGCCCCATATAATATAAATATACTATATTTCTTATTTTTCATTAACAAAAGGATAAAAAGACAAAAAGATTTAGGAGTCGTTTACTAAACGTTTACCCAGATAAGCGCTTATCAAGTCACATTACCTCGCTGCATGATTATAGTAAGAGCAAGACAAGGACCAAAAGTTTTACCCGGTAAGTGAGGACGACGATTCTTACCACGATAAACGCTTACCGGGTAAAATTGTTGCATGCGATGTCGTTTTGGTGAATTAATATCATACACGATAAGTAACTAATAATGTTAAATTTTATCGATAAACATTTACCTGATAAGTAATTGATAAACAACCCCTTATTTAACAAAATTAGTGACATGGACTTAATTTATTATGAAAGGATATGATTCGTTAAAATTTTAAAAATGGACCAAGATCGTTAAAAACACTTAACCACATCAACGAAACTTATAATTTATTCCATGTCTATTTTACTAAATTAAAATTTTCAGAATAAATTGATTTCCAGACATTTAATGTCTATGTAACCTTCATATCCTAGATCTCGTGTTACGATTTTATTTCACTATTTTATTTTTTAACAATTATATTAATTTTAGGTCTCTGAAATGTAAAGATCCGCGTGACAAATGCAAATACATAGAAAATGAATAATCTTTTTATAAAAAAAAATATAAACATACTATAAAAACAAAACATCAGCGACGGAAAATATCTCTCGCAGATCAGCAAGGGATTAACCAAAAACCAGTTCCCTCGCTGATCACTCATAAAAACAAAGTTACAATGAAAAATTACATTATATCGAACCATTTCATCATATTCAACCAAACTCTTTACAATTAAGAATTAAGATTAGAACATAAGATTGTCATACTCGTTAACATCAAAACAGATGGTTGTTTTAGGATTAGTCGGCTAGCATAGCGGGTTGGATATCCAGGTTAATAAAAAAAGTGAAAGTAAAACAATATATGTTTATGGGTTACCATCATGAGACCCACTGCTTTGACTACAAGAATAACTTTAAGTGTCGGTTCTTTAATAAAGTAACTATGCATGTAAAATGATAACATGACTCGTTTTTAATTAAATTGGAACATTTTGATTCATTTTGGTCCAACAAGACGCAAATGCGGGGTCTTTAAAGCCGGGACGGTGAATTTACAAGTGATTTTCTAAACCGGTTTCACATTTCAAGAGGAAGATCGACATCGTTATGTAGTTCAATTCAAAAATAATTAGATTCGCGAGTAAACTTATATAAAAAGTGAGTTTCGCCAAAATAAAACGTACATTTTTTTTTATTAACCTGGATATCCGACCCGCTATGTGAGCCGACTAATTGGGTAACACACTTTCAAAACTTCCATTTAGGTATATAAAATGTAAAGTTTTAAACATTTAAATACCCGAATAACTAGTTGAAGCATTAATCGGTTATCATGCTGATGTGACGAGTGTTGTTTAATGGTTTTTCCAAAAAAAAATTCAAAATAGAAATTAATTTGCTCTTATAAAACCATCCCTAGCTAGCTAGTATTGTTTAATGTTTTACAAAATTAATTTCCCTAATTTGCTACCCCAAAATGGTGGTGATTATATTTGACTTTGAATAAAAGGGTGATGGTATAACCTTTGACTTGCATGTGCAATTTTCCTTCTTTTTAACTCATCAAAATCATTAATTTTTATTTTTATTTTCATTTTAATTAATAAATTATTTGACTGTTTCTTGTAGTTAATAAATAAGTATAAACGGGTTTAATTCACAAATGCATTATGATGAGTCAAAAAACTACTGGTTATAGTTAATGAACGTACACACTCAACCTATTTAAATTAGATTATGCATTTTCCGTTAAGAAATCATAATCTATTTATATCGAATTTGTTAACTTGCTACAAATATCGAAACAAACACCTGAACGGTTATGTATGCATATATGGTTCCAATTTCTAAACAGCTTTGTGTAATCTTGACGAATGAATAAAATGACCCCCTTTATCACAATTGATCAAGAAAACGAAATCGGAATCACAAGAAATGCATACATAGAAGATAAATAACATATCTCATAATTGTTTATGAACGAAATCTTTAAAAAAAAAACCCAACAACGGAAATTTATATACTTAGTTATTCACGAAAAGCAAGAAAACAAGATTTTAAGAATTTTGAGTGTCAAGCTGAATAAATCAAAAAATGCAAAATGAAAAACAACCATCTGAAGTAAATTCTCTGTTTATCCTGACAAGCCTTTATATGTTTTCAACTCCTTTTTATCGCATTACTTTTGTAGCTATTGAGGCAAATAATTGGACCGCCCTTCTGTTAGACCGGTCACGCAACATCTAGTATGTGTTTTGACGCAATTGTTCGAGCAACGTAGCAACCTTCAACCCAAGTGGCATGGTTGTGCGACTCTACCTTTGTATATCCACACAAACATGTTGTTGGCCAACAAGTAATTTTTTTTTTTCCATTTTTGTTAACTATGGATGTATGTGTTAGCTTCTGCCCACATCGACTAATATCAGGGTCCCTCGAGAACAACCAAAAAAACTCCCACTGGTTTTGTATGATTCGAATCGTTGACCTATGAGGAGGAGTCTCAAAAGTTCAAGTTTTATTGTCAGTTGAACTAATTACACAAGATTACAGCACACTTTCTTTGTGTCTTCCCCCGCCCATCTCAGTCATAATTAACACATTTTGATCCCTTAATCAACCTATCAACCAAAGTGCAAAACACGTTCAATACCCATTCGTTTAACCCTTTAAGCACATTAAATCATTCAATATGTATAACGACCAAGCAACACATGAAGTTTGTGAATAAGTGATTGTCTAATAATAAGCAAGGACTGTCCGTCAAAGTATTGGCTGTTTTAATAAAATAATAAATAAGAATTATGAAAGAAGCCCAACACAATTTATTAGTGGGCTTAATCTTACCAGCCCAACCCAATTTGCTATACCTTTACCGACTCATTTTTTAAATAAAAACCGAAACAAAGTATTTTTTTTTATACAATTTTCCTTTTAAACAAAATTATCATACTTTAAATAACGTAATTTCAACAAGAAAATGAAGGCATAATTCCTTAAAAGTAATCCGTTCCTCTAAAATATTAACATGTTATTGTCTTCATCTAAAACTTTGATTTTAGCTGTTTATATTGATTATTAGTCGAACATTAGAAAGCTTTTGTCTGTAAGGGGCACAAGCATTTTGCTTCATCAAACTTTTTATGTATCGTTGAAAATGTCTCGCGACCCTTTGTTCCGACCGTTGCAGCCTGTGTTGCTCTGCGGCTATTTGGTCTCCGCTTGCGGAGGCAGAATTGCTTGGTTGCTAGGCTATCGGTGTTCTTTAGATCTATACTCATTTCATCATCACTTCAACAGATTCTTTTTATTTTATTTATAGTTTTTTAATCATATTTAATATATAATTATTTACTAAAGTTAAAAAAAACACATAAGTTAAACCCAATTTAACTCGAAAAAGGATATGCTAAAGGTATTATTCAAGATAAATAAATCCAGTTGAAATGAATCGGTAGTTGTTTTTAGGAAAAAGTCATTTTGAATGGTTTAGTCGTTAAACTATTTTTTTGAATTAAACAACTATTAAGCTTTCTCATTTTGAATGATTAAGTTCCTGAATAATTTTTTGAATTAAAAAAACACTAAACTTTCACATTTTAAATGATTAAGACCCTGAATTTTTCTAAAAAATAATAAACCATCGAACTTTTACTAGTCGGTTAATGTAATTTTTTTGGAATAAAAAATGTAGGTAATCAATTTTTAAACGTACAGTGGTTGTTCAAAGATTTAATCAATCAAAATGAAAAAGTTTAATGGGTTTTTCCATTCAAAAAGAAAAAGTTTAATAGTTTTTTCATTCAAAAAAAATAGTTCAAAAACTTAATTATTGAAAATGAGAAATTTAATAGTTTTTTCATTCAAAAAAATAGTTTCAAAACTAAACCATTCAAAATGGAAATATTTATTGGATTTTTTTAAAACTTTTCCGTTATTTTTTATGTATAAATAAAATTAAATTTTTTTTGCACAAATATCTAAAACCGGTTGTTATGATGTCAAAGGATGTCGGTTGATCTATAATGATTAAAATTCTACAACTATTATAAATCCACTTGGATAATTAAAGTAGGAGTAAACTAAGATTTTCGTTCATGTAGTTTGTTGTTTATAAATATTTTCGTTCTGGTTCTTAAAACCTGCTTTTATTTTTATTCTTGTGGTTTTTATTTTATTTCTATTTTCATCCCTCCATCCAACTTTGTTAGAAAACGACCGTTAAAAAACAAAAAAGGGTTTTTGAGAAATTACATATTTGGTCCTTGTAATATATGGATCTTTATATATTTATCCTTAAATTTGATTTATTCCTTTTATTCCTTTATTATATTTTAATATTATATATATACACAAATATAATGTATGTATATATATGTGTGTTTTAATTTACATATTAAACAAATTTGATTAATTAATAAAAATAAAGTTTAAATGAAAATATGGAATAGTGGAAGTAAAATACATTTAATATAATAAAAAATAACTGGTTGGTTTAAGATAAAATTAATTTTTTTTGTCCTTGAATCTTATTAAACTTATTCAGATGGTAATTTAATTTTTTTTTTAACTAAATCAATAAAAATATAAAGCCATTTTAAAATTAAAAAAATAGTATACTTTACTCCTACTATTTCATATTTTAATTTAAACTTTATTTTTCATATCTAATCAAATTTGTTTGAAATTTAAATTAAAAATATATAGATGTATGTGTGTATGTGTATGTATATGTATTATTAAAATATAAAAAGAAAGAAAAATTAATAAATGAAATTTGAGGATAAATATTTAAAACTTCATATACCACAACTACTAAACATGTAGTTTCTCAAAAGCACTTTTTGGATTTTTAACGGCCGTTTCTAACAGAGTTGGATGGAGGGACGAAAATGTAAAAAATATTTTTTAAAGATGGAGGACGAAAATAATTACAAATATCAAACAACAAGGACTAAAATTGTAGTTTACTTTAAAAGTAGTAAATAAAATAGTGATACTTTCTAATTATTATTTTAAACTTGTTTCGTGATTAAGATTTCATTGTTTAAATTTAGAGGAATTTCTAAAAGTTTATAAAATAAAGAAATAATATTTTAATTATATTCCACTAATAAAAAGTATTTAAATTAAATGTGTAAACGAGATAAATAATATTTTATTTAAATGTATTAAGTATTATATTATTATAAATAATATTAGAATTGTTAAAATTAAATAGTTATTAGAGCTTAAGTTAAAACATTATATATTATATTATTAAAAAATTAAAACATAATTGTTAAAAATGCAATTACTAATCATAATTATATCAAAAAAATTATATTATATATTTTTTTAAATACTACACGACCTATTTATTATAAAGTTTTTTTTTTTCTTGCAGTTAATAATCATAATTATATCAAAAAAATTATATTATATATTTTTTTAAATACTACACGACCTATTTATTATAAAGTTTTTTTTTTTCTTGCAGTTAATAATCATAATTATATCAAAAAATTTATCTTTTTAGTTTTTACCATTCTTTCACTTTTTATTTAACAAATTCATTTAAATAATTGTTTATCCATACATTTACTCGGTAGGCGTTTACTGCTAAGAGTTAATAATTTACCTTAGATGCCGTTTACCAAATGCTTACCTGGGTAAGGGCTTACCAAGTTATATTACCTTACCGGATGAATATGATAAAGACTAAAAAAATCTTGCCCAGTAAGAGCGAAGACAATGACCGAAATTCTTACCCGGTAAGCGAAGGTGACGACTATTACCACGGTTAGTGTAAAGTTTTATCAGTAAACACTTACCGAGTAAGTATTTATTTGGAAAACAATCCCTTGTTTTACTAGATAAAATTGCAATTCATCAAAATTGTATTGCAAGCAACAATTTATTTACTAACCGCTTACTTAGCAAGTATTGTTATCAGAGGAGGCGAATGGCTTAAGGGGCATAGGGGGCCATGGCCCCTGTGCCTTTCCATCTCCTTGCTTAGAATAGATTAAAATTTTAATTATATAATAATTGAAATTTTACTTTGGCCTCCCTAATCATCATTAAAGACAACATATATCAAGTCTTGTTAATGTTTTTTTATTTATTTATTAACTTGGATATCTAATCCGTTATGCGAGCCGACTAATCCCAGAGCCACCACCTGCTTTGCAGATAGCCCGGAGTCATCGAATTTGAACCTCCGTGGCCACAAGGTGATTTTTATTGTCTAGCTAATGTTTTATTTAAATATTATTTTGATCTCTTCATTATTTGTGAAGCTGAATTTTGTTTATTTTACATTTTGATTAGGCTAAAAATTGTTGGTTTCTATAGTTAGAGCTAAATATTTTATTGTGAAACAACTGTTAAGGAGATTTAGAGTTTTAAAATGATAATTTTATACTTAAATAAATACCTTAAATATTATGATTACAAAATATATTGAAATGAAGTTTTGATAATATAACGATCAAACAAAGTCTTCATAATTGTAGAATTAATAAAATATTAATAACAACCGCGATAAAAAGTAATTGGTCGATTAAATAAACATTTATTACTGCATGGCTTAGATGAAAATACAAGAGAGATATAATCGGACTCCATGACATGATACGATAAAACAATGTAATCAGTTTTAATAAATGAATGATCTTTTGTATAATGTCCACAGGGACGGAACCTTATGGGGGCCTTTGGGGGCTATGACCTCCCCGTTTTTAAACTCAAATACTAATGCTTGGGGTTTGGAAAAATCTTAACCCAACCAAAGTGCAACCCAACCCAACCCAACCCGTACGGGTTGGTCGGGTTGAACTTTTGGTATATTAAAATATTTTTATAACCTTGAATATGTTATTTTTCTACTTATAAATTCTTTTTCATCATCAACAATTTGATACAACTTATCCATAATTCTTACGTATATCACATTCAATTAATTTTCTCAATTTACATATATATGTTCACAGTTATTGAACATATATATGAATGAGTTATATATAAATATGAATAGATTGAAAATATGTGTATATGAAGTATACATGATAGTGTAATTGTCTAATGTATATATTAATAGAAATTCAACAATCATATTAATCCAAGAAATAAAAAAGATATCGGGTTCATCGGGTTGAGTTGAGTTCAAATAATAGTAACTCAATATCAACCCCATACATACGGTTTGACAATTTTACAACTCGATTAGACATCGGGTTGCTTCGGGTTGGGTTATGTCACGTTTGTTTGGGTTGGGTTGGTCGGGTTTTTGAGCACCCCTAGGTGTGAATATGATAAAAAAATGATTCTCTCTCATTATATTCATTTTTGGTTTACATTCTCTCATGTTTTCTCCATTTTGGAGAGTTTTGGAGAGGCTGTTGAAGCAAAAATATGCGTAAAATCTTTATTTTCTCAATTTTGAAAAAACTATTGAAGATGCTCTTAATTCGGCCCCCGGACTACAACAGTCGTGTTCCGCCCCTGATTGTTATCCTCACTTACCGGGTAACACTCTCCATCATTGTCATCACTCTTATCTAATAAGATTCTCAACTTTTACCATGTTATTCGATAAGATATATAAATAATCCAATAAACACTTACTGGGCAAACGTTTAGCAAACGACTCCTACTTAATCTCGTAATAAATTTACAGACCCTTTTCAAAATCATTAATTACATGATGGCAAATGAAGGGGTAAATTATATATTACCATTTTAAGATAGCATGTGTTTTGATGTCCCTACACTCAAAAATGGGAAACATTGGGTCTTTTGCTTCTCAATTGAGATTGTACAAAAGTACCTCATCATCATTCTTCTCAAGAATTTAAATTTGCTTTAAAAGGAAGCCAAAATCTACATGGAAATTAATCACCAACTCTTCCTACATACCATTATAGATTAACAATCATTATTATAATTTAAAATATCAAAATCGAATAATATTATATTTATCTGTAATTATTTATCCAGTAACAGCCTCAAAATAAATGGTTCATATTTAAATTATTGGAAAAAAATCTATTTAAAGTTGCATATATGAACTTATATGGATAATTTATATTTGTTTAGTATTAATTCACATGTGAATATTACGTTTTTATTTGAATGTATCCGTAATCTTAACTTCAAAAACCTCCTTAAAATAAATATAGAATTGTGGGGGTTGTTGGAGCTTAGATATGGCATGCGTAAGAGGGGTTATGTAATTAGTACAAACTCAGCTTGGGACTCTACTCAAAAGTAGATTCATTTTCAAGACTCCTCTTTTCATGCATTTTCAAGATTTCTTGGTGCACGCTTAAATTAATTCCCTTTATTTAATTATATATAATATTGGGTTGGGTGCGGTTGAGAATGTACGTTATGGTGAAAAGGGTAAGAAAAGATTTCGATCTTTAGATCGATTTTAATTGAAGATCAACAGTATAACGAGATTGTGGATAATTAGTTCTCGTATCAAACTCAGTTAATGTGGTGGGGTGAGATTAAAAGTGATCAAGAGTCCGATTCCCTTATTACGTTTTTCACTTTTATCTCGTCTTTTCACACCATCCTTCGTCATATAATAAAAATGCAATTTTATATTTAAATATATGTAACCTTTGTTTCTTAATCGAAAGAAAACCATTAAAAGTATATAGAAATAACTTTGGCATACATTTTTGGAAATCTTGAAAAAGGTTTGCTTCAACAACTATATTAAACTCTGCTTTAAAATAACGAAAAATAGGACAAAGAAATGAGAAATCGTCAAATCGAAAAGAAAGAGAAAATATAGCATACTTGTTGGAGATGTTCTTAGGTTTTAGTAAGAACATTTTAGTGCCGTCAATCGTTTTAGTGTGATTATTATTTACTTGAAATTGATTAGGTGACAAGGCAAACATAGAGTGAGTTGGGAGGTGCATACTGTACACCGACAAATATTGCATATATCACCTTAGATCGCGATAAGACATGGTTCGAGAGGCAAAGTCCCAAAACCTCTACAGATTTAATGATGATGTTGATTTAGAAAATTATATGTTTCAAAGACAGACTTGATGAAATTCAGAAAGTTGAAATCCTTCTTCAATTAAGCCTTTCTTGAACTCTTGCTTCTAGGCTTGGTGCTTTTGACTCGATATCGTTTATTCAGTTGTAACTGTGATCTAATCCAATCTGTAAACAGCTGCAATTGTTATGTAATTATAAGTAAACTGTTTAATCGTCCATAACCATTGAATACAAATATGTAAATGGGGAATCTGAGTGTATTTAAGGACTCAATCTTAAGGCTTTGAGATTAGAGTTTTTCATTTGGATAATTAGTAAATCCTTGATATCATGATATTAGTAATATTTTTACACGATTTAGAGACGTTGGATTGTCAATTCTTTTGCTTAACGTCTACATAACATTCAAATGTAGAAAAACATTATCACACGACAGACAAGCATATAACGTACTCCTCATTAGTCTAAATTTAGGTTGATCGAACAAATACAAAAACAACATCGATCAACACATATCATCAAGAATCAGCCTTGTAAGAAAGCAGATCGGTAATGAAATTAGGGTTTTTGTTTGTTGATCAATTATTAGACACTAATTGGTTGATTAGAAGCTCCATTAATGACGTCATCTGTTGTAGCTAACGATGATCCATGGAGGAGTTTCTTCTTGCTCTCTTTGATGGCTGGATCTTCCAACACTACAACCTTGTCTTTGTCTCTAACCCCTACCATGTGGAGATGTTCAACATCCTCTCTCTCCTTCCCTTTAAACAATACCCTTTGCTCCTTTGGCTCCATCCCAGTCACCATTGATAACATCATCTTCATTTCTCCTGTGTTTTCACAATTAATCAAACAACAATATATATATATATATATATATATATATATATATATATATATATACACACACACATTAAAAAAGATTGTGTCTTTCTTCTTTACATCAGAAATTGGTATCAAGAATGCCAAAACAAACACATATATCTAAAAGGGTATTCGGTATTTGCCAAAAAAGAACTGTTTCTTTGAATGTTTCATCAGAAAAAATGGTATCATGACCAGTACAGTTCAAGAATACGAAAAGAAACATGAATATATATATATATATATATGTGTGTGTGTGTGTGTGTATGCATATATACATAAAGGGTTTTTGATGTTTCATAAAAAAGACTGTTTTCTTGATGATGTGCATATATGATGATGTGTTTGTTACACACACACACACACACACACACACATATATATATATATATATATATATATATATATATAAAGATGATGATATACCAAAAGTTGAAGTTGCTTGGATGGAAATATCATGCCATTGTGAACCAGTGACAACTCTAACCATAATAACTCCATCTGTTTCTGCTTTTAGCCCTTCAATGTCTCTTTTTTGTACAAGCATCCCACCAGGTCGCAATTCCCATTTGATTTCTCCGACGATTGTTGTACCACACTCCTTGTTGCCACCACCATCGCCACCGCCACCACCACCGCCACCACCACCACCACCACCACGACGTAACTTAGAAAGGCTCCTATGGAATCTTTTTGATCTCAATTTCATCATCTTTGGTAGCTTTAATTCTGCTAACTATCTGTTTCAGTTCTTTGTAAAGGGAGACAAGGGGCAATAGAATTGGAGGTACTTAAATAGTACCAGCCCTAGATAATGGGGTTTAGGGTGGACCCATGTTTAAAGCCAGAAAATAAGGTAAATGTTGATCATCATATCATATGAAATTAAATATTCAAATGACTGATTTTTATGTACCTAATAATGTCATTATTTTATCGGCCTCAATATAAATATTTATAATAAAAAGCACATAATTTTATAACTTTTATAGTTATTATATTCTTTAATTAATTAAGATAATATATGTACCCTTAATAAGAGGAGTTATAATCATACGGTAGTGTTTATAGATTGGATTTGACAGAACATGATGAAAAAAGATGAAACAAGACAAGAAATGACAGGATTAATTGTATGTCATATGTTTGGTACGACTAGAACATGACAAAATTATTAAAATGACTATATTATCCCTAAATGTTGTTCAATGTTATTTTATATCATATAATGATCGTAAATGACAACAAATCAATCAAAATATATTTAAGTTATTTAATCTATGATATCAATATTTTTTTATTAACATTCCAAGACCACATGTAAATAACATTTGTCATACCACAAGTTCTAAATACGAACATAATTTAAAAAGTTTAAACACAACAATCGTATATAACATTTGTCACGCCATCGTCAAAAGTTTAACATTTCAAGAATTGGGGCTGGAATCGAGAATGGAGGCTGTGAAAGTGAAGAAAAGAGGATGCAATTAAATTAGGTTTGTATTTTGATATCAAATAATAAGGGCTATATTGTAATCTCAAATTTAGTCTCATGTTGTTCTACCTTTTTTCGGTGGAACGGAAAAAACTTAAAGAATAGTCCCACTCAATCTTACTTTTGTCTCATGTTGTCTCATCTCGTTTTTTGTCCCATGACACACCAAACATGAGACTATTTATTTTTGTCACGTCCCGTCCCACCCAATCTGCATACCAAACACACCCTACAGGTTGTCACATAGTGGTCGAGACCTAGGAGGATGTGGTAAAATATCACATCTGCTTTGAATTCAATTCAGACGTCTAAAACACTTTTAACCACTAAGTTTAATATAATTTATGCTTTTTTTTATTAACCTGGATATCCAACCCGCTATGCGAGCCGACTAATTCTAGGGCGACCACCTGCTTTGCAGATAGTCCGGAGTCACTGCATTTGAACCTCCGTGACCATAAGAGGATTTTTATAATTAATGTTTTATAGTCACAATTAGGCGGGATTAATATGTGCAAAAAACTAAGAGAGCAATAAATTTATATTTCATAATTAAGGGTAAAATTGAAAATTAGATGAAAATAAATCAAGTTACTTATCACAATGAATTACATTTGTTCGATACAATATTGTCAATTAAAAGATTTAGAAAATAATATAAAGGAAAAATACAATAATTTAAATTAAAATAGAGGGACCGGATCCGAAAAAGTGAATGAAATAATTTCCGATAAAAAATTATAACGTTATTTAAATGACTACTGATTAATTCAATAGGGCCCGGATCCATAGCCCGTTTGTTCTTTTTCGGTTTGTCTTTATTGATCGAAAATATTCACTACTCAGATATTTTTGGTAGGATGTACAACCATCATAATTGAATATTTTGTTAGATTTTAGGTTTATATACTGATAATCGTACATTTGATACATACATATATATATATATATATATATTAAGTTGTTAAATCAAAATTGGATAATATAATACCACTTAGAGAGTAAATCGTCATATCAGCCTTTTTTTTATTAACCTGGATATCCAACCCGTTATGCGAGCCGACTAATCTCAGTGCGATCACCTGCTTTGCAGATAGCTCAGAGTCATCACATTTGAACCCCCGTGGGTACAAGAGGATTTTTATTCCTCCTTCGATTTGAACCTAATACTTTTGACATTTGGAGCCAAGCTCAAACAAATTAGGCACCACCCTTGTGGTTGCCTTTTTTTTATTTTTTTATTATGACACTTATTGAAAAGTGTTTTATATAACACTTCAAGAGTTGTCAAATAAAGAAAAGCTAATATGACAATTTGTTTCATGAAAAGTGTCATCCCAATGTTTTTGGAGGCCCAATTACACCATACTAGAATATATCTGAAATGAGTAATAAACAAAATAAAGTAAACTAATTCTTGTTATATTAAAAAAATTATAAATTAAAACAACAAAAACGTTTAAAATAGGAGAAGAATAAGAGTCGTTTTTGTTTTTTGATCTGTAAATTCTGAAATTAAATAGTCGTTTTTAACTTTTAAAGAAAATTAGATAGGTTTTCATTGAGGTCGAATCACAAATCTATATAACAGTGTAAGTGGCTGTTTGACAGTTGCTGAATGGTATGGTGCAGAATGATTAAGTTGTCAGAATAATTAAGAGACTTTCATGATATAATGCAAAATGAAATATAATTGTTTGATAATTGTTTACAACAAAATTAGGGTACTGAATGGTTAAGGGATGCCCAGAATACAAAATCATTTAGAGGGTTTTAGAACCATTAAGAGACAGATTTTTTTTTTGCCAAACAAGATTCGACTATTAAAGATTCAAATGCTACCTCTTAATAGAACTATTAAGAAGTAAACAAACAACCTCTAAATAATGAATATGAAGCACTTGTTTTATGATCTTCAATTTGGTGGTGTACTGTTTTGTTAAATCAAAGCTCGAATGGCTACTGTTAGTTTGTTAACGATATCATATATTGTTTTGGGCAACAACATTTTATCAAATATTCATTTTCATTCAGCACAAGATTAACGAGTAAAATGATAACTTTACATTATTCATAATTTTGATTCAGAACAGTTTTCAAACGATTATTTTCAATTTTTAACTAAATGATACAGAACTTGTTAATCATTATGACCACTTAATCATTATGAACCAAATGATTCAGGAGCTGCCAAACAACCCCTAAACCTTAAACACAAGTAAAATCGTGTCTCAAATTTCACATGTGAATAGACGGCTTTGTTCACATAAATTATATTAGATTTCTCAACTACGTGCCAATTATGTTTGTCCCAATAGATTTTTAAAGTGTAGAATTTGTTGAAGATGAAGACCAATTTTTGTTGGAGATTTTGACTTTTTAATTCTCTATTTTGGAGAATTTGTTGGAGATGCTTTAAGATAGTTTGTTTTTTGAATATATGTTTGGATGAAAGCTGACTTTTCTTCTATACTATATTATAAAGTATTTAACAAAAATTCTTGAAAATCATTTTTATGTATCAAATGTTGTTTATTAATGCATATAACTTAAAATTCAATATTACAAGTACATTGTACGTATGTACAACTTATTAAAACTCTATATTTGAATTTGTATAACTAACTGCAGATAAACATGATCAAATATTGGATAAGTATCTCATTTTAAATATAAAAAAATCCAAAATATATTTAGGATAATTATTGAATCATAACAAAATATTAATTGTTATCTTTATGAAAAAACCGTATTATTAAACCAAAAATAAATGATTTCATTATTAAATCTGAATTAAATTATAATAAAAAATTGAATTAATAAAATTACATAAAAAAAACTTATACTAAAATCGATATATTTTTTTTTAAATTTATTATACCTTCAAATTTATAATTTATTTAAAAAATAAAGACATTATCGTTATTTCAATACCACATAAAATCGTATTATAACATTGATGAGACAAAATAAAACGAAACATTAAATTCGAGATGTATCTCGATGCATTACATAAATACCATTCTAGTTAAAAATCTAGTTGGGATATCTTATGAGGAGTTTATTATCACTTTTCTAATTATAATCTCAATTATTATTAACTTTTCTTTATTATTAATTACTAACAACTATAATTATAAATTAATTTTAATTTTAGCTTATTAATGAATTTTAATTATCAATGAATTTTTTATTTTATTACTAATTTATATTAATTTCAAATTATTAGTTAATTTTAATTGTAGATTCGTTAATATTAATTATTGATTATTTAATTAATTTTTATCAAATATTTTTATAGTATTATTACTCAATATATTTAGTCGTTGTTAAATAAATATAACAATTTTAAAAATATTTTCGTAAATTATTATTTCAATGATATTCTTTATATAACAAACTGTATGTCGATCAACCTTGTTTTTATTAATATCTATACTATATTACAAAGCATTTGACAAAAACTGTTAAAAATTATTTTTATGCATGAAATATTGTTTATCAATACATACATAAACATAATCAAATACAGAATAAACATCTTATTTTAAAATCTAAAATATAATTAGAATAATTATCAAATTCTAACAAAATAATTAATTATTATATTTATAAAAAAAAATATTATTAAACCAAATATAAATTACGTTGTTATTGAATCTAAAATAAATTATAATAAAAAAATTACATAAAAAATGAGAAATTTTAAATAGTTAATTTGATTCTAATATCGGTATATTTTTGTCAAATTTTTATGCTATCTTCAAATTTATATTTTATTCTAATATAAAAACATTGTCGCATTTTTAAAATCGCATAAGACCATATTATAACATCGATTGGGATAAAAAATAAAATGAAATATTAAAATCAAGATGTATCTCTTTGCATTACGCGAGTACCCTTATATTATATGTAATAGTTATACAAATTCAATTTCTTTTTAACATTATATGAAATAATAGCAAATCAAATTGAAATCTATTAATTAACATATTTTATTATTTAATTTTTAAATATCTTGTTTAAATTAGTTAATACTATATTATTACTGAATTGCTATAAATATTATGAAATATTAAATTTTATTAATTTTTAAACATGTCATATTTTTCAACTAATTTTTATCAAACATATTTAGTTTATTAATTAACTTATCAACTAGTTTGCAAAACGTAACATCAGTGGTTTCATTTACAAACCAACTATTAATACATCAGTGGTTTCATCTAGTCTAATAAATATCTGATTCAACAAATATTAGTTGATCATAATAAATAAAATATAATAATATTTTATAAATATTTAAATCATAACAAATAAATTTTTATAGTTTTTATAAATATTTCAATTGATTTATTTAAATGGTTTATAAGGAAATTATGTTGGAATTATAAGCAAAACTCTGATCAACATATCAATGCATTCCTCCTGTTGTCCAATTGAAAGAAAGGCTGTGAAATGGCCAGCAAAGCACCCTGCAACTAAACTACGACATCCCCATTAATCTCGCCCATACGGAGTCTTCAAGAACTTCAATACCAAATCGCCATTTTTATCCTCTGCTCGATCTTTCTTTCAGGTACAAATTAACCATTTCTCTTTTTGATTGAATCCAACTGCCTTGATTCCTATCCTTTTGTGTTAAATCATGCTTTCCATCTCAATCCCCAAAATTTCAGCTTTAAATTTGTAAAAACGATGCAAACCCTGAGTATATGGCCATCAAAGACTGAATGTTTCTTGAATCTTGAATCCCCCCCTCATTTCTTGAGAAGAAAAAGTAGAAACCCTAATGTTTTTAGGGGTTTTAGAAGTGGGTTTCGATTTAGGGAGACTAGTGATGATTTGGGATATGGGTTTCTCTGCAGATGTTCTAGGGTTAATCTTTATGTAATTTGGGGGCCAAAGAAGCATTCATTTGGTTCATCTGTTGTCCCCTTGGCTCTGGCATTTGAAGAACAAGTAGTTGTAGGTAAAACAGATTCAAATTCTGCAGATGAATTGATAGATGAGGGTAATTGTGAGGTTCTTGATGATGTTCATCAAGATGGAGTTAAAAAACCCAACGATTTGGCCCTCGAATCTAGCAAAAACGATAGCGAAAACAAGGGTAAAAGAATCAATACACGAGCGTTAGCATTGAGCTTACGAGCTGCAAAAACCATAGATGATATAGAATTGGTGCTTGGAGACAAGGGTGATCTTCCCCTTCAGGTTTACTCCACGATGATTCGAGGATTAGGTAAAGATAAACGGGTGAATTCCGCCATTGTTCTTGTTGAGTGGTTAAAGCTAAAGAAACATGGTTCCGAACCTTTTGCCGGTCCAAATCTCTTTATCTACAACAGCCTTCTCGGCGCTGTGAAACAAGCCGAAGAATTCGATCACGTAGAAAAGATCATGAACGATATGGCTATGGAGGGTATAGCTCCGAATGTTGTAACTTACAACACGTTAATGGGGATTTACTTAGCTCAAGAACGCGAAACGAAAGCTCTCGAGCTCTTTGAAGAGATAGAGAAAAAGGGTTTATCTCCATCTCCGGCTTCGTATTCTACGGCATTGTTGGCTTACAGAAGAATGGAAGATGGTTTTGGAGCGCTTGATTTCTATATCGATTTTAGAAACAAGCACCGGAATGGTGAGATCGGGAAGGATGATAAGAAAGAATATTGGGATCTCGAGGCTGCGAAGCTAGAGGATTTTGTGGTTCGTATCTGCTACCAAATCATGCGAAGGTGGTTAGTTCGGACCGAGAATTCCAGCACTAACGTGCTGAAACTTCTAACATGTATGGATCAGACCGGCCTGCAAATAGACCGGTCTGGACATGAACGGCTCATATGGGCTTGTACTCGTGATGATCACTATACGGTTGCCAAAGAACTGTATAAACGGATTCGAGAAAGTGATTCCGAAATAAGCTTATCCGTTTGCAACCATGTGATTTGGTTACTAGGGAAGGCCAAGAAATGGTGGGCAGCTCTCGAGATATACGAAGATTTGTTAGATAAAGGACCGAAACCGAACAATATGTCATACGAACTCATAGTTTCCCATTTCAATTTCTTGCTAACTGCTGCTAGAAAGAAAGGGATTTGGAAATGGGGTGTTGGATTACTGAACAAAATGCAAGAAAAAGGACTGAAACCGGGGACTAAAGAGTGGAATTCGGTTCTTATCGCGTGTTCGAAAGCATCCGAACCTTTGGTTGCCATCCAAATCTTCACGAGAATGGTCGAAAATGGCGAAAAGCCGACAATTATATCTTATGGGGCGCTTCTTAGTGCTTTAGAGAAGGGAAAACTGTACGATGAAGCGCTACAGGTTTGGAAACATATGATCAAAATGGGCGTGAAGCCGAATTCGTACGCGTATACAATCATGGCTTCGGTTTATGCAGCACAAGGGAAGTTCAATATAGTCGAATCAATAATCCTTGAAATGCCGGTTTCTGGGGTCGAGCTAAACGTGGTCACCTTTAACGCGATTATTAGTGCTTGTGCTCGAAATAATATGGGTGGTCCAGCATACGAATGGTTTCAACGAATGGAGGTTGAAAAAATCGAGCCTAATGAGGTCTCATACGAAATGCTGATTGAAGCACTTGCAAAAGACGGTAAACCAAAGGTGGCGTATGATATGTATTTGAGGGCTCGGCTCGAGGGGCTGAGTTTGTCGTCCAAAGCTTATGACACGGTGGTTGAGTCCGGGGTCGGCGGCGGTGCGAGCATCAATTTGAGCTTGCTGGGGCCGCGGCCACGGCCGCCGGAAAAGAAGAAAAGGGTGGAGATTGGAAAGGAGTTGGCAGATTTGGGTGATGTTAGCAGTAGAGATGCAAATCAAGAAAATATGGGGACCGTAGATGATTAAGAATACATCAATGAGGGCTTTTCTGCCCTATTTGTAAAATTTGTCCCAACACTATTTTGATAAATTGATACTTTTTTTCATGACTTTTATCGGATAATTCGGAAAATCATCGTATATTTTGGTAATACTAGAGGGTACTCGTACAATGTAGCTAGATATATTTCGATTTTAATGTTTCGTTTTATTTTTTTTTTCGTCTCAATCGATATTATAATATAGTTTTATATGGTTTTGAAAAAACGATAATGTTTTTATTTATGAATAAAATATAAATATAAAGAATTCATAAAAAATAAAAAATATATATATTTGTATTAGTACCAAACTAATTATTTAAGATTTTTCTTTCTTAGGTATTTCCTTAATTTCATTTTTTTTTATTTTTTGGTTTAATAATATAATTTTTTTATAAAAATAATGATCAAATATTTTGTTAGAAGTCAATGATTATTCTAATTATGTTTTAGATTTTTTATATTTAAAATGAGATATTTATCATCTATTTGATTGTGTTTATCTACAGTTAGTTACATGAATTCAAACATGGAGCTTTAATAAGTTGTACTTATGCATAATTTACTTGTAATCCTGAATTTTAAGTAATATGCATCAACAAACAGTACTTCATGCATAAAAAATGGTTTTTAAGAGTTTTTGTCAAATGTTTTATAATATAGTATAGATGGTGTAAATTGTGATGATCTTGAAAATTGATATATAATATGTTATTTTACACAATTTTTTTGGATAAAATAACAACATACTTTTATAAATTATCTTATTATATTGTTCTACTTTCAGTTTTTCTTATTATAATAATATACTTTTAAAATATTTTTTGTTAGGGTATTATACTTTCAAAAATTTACTCGTTATAACATTGAGTAACCTTTTAAGTTAAATTTATATCAGGTTTCTTTGTCACCTCATCGTCCATGTAGGCTGTCCACATGTATGATAGTGCTGACATAACATTTCTTATTATAACATTATACTTTCAAAATTACTTTATTATAACATCACCAATTTCTATTACAATATTGTACTTTTAATTTTAATATTTTTATAATTTAAACATTGTAAATATAATCAAATATGTTTACTAGAAATTATAATATCATAAATTAAACATGTTTATAAAAGATCATTGTTTCACGAATAAAAATATTCATAAAAAAAACTACTCGCTCATCGAGTTCATAATAAATTTCATGACTTACTTTGTAATGCCAAAAACTAAACAAATGGTACACCTTCCCATTTAATTGCGTCATTGACAACAACCAAGCTACAAAACAACAAAAGAAAATGCAGTTTTGGGAGAGAAAAAATTGCTAAGTGGGACTTCTTTAATTATTTCAGTTTTTATGAAAGTAGAATTGATTTTTACACGGTGATTCTGTATGAACATCTTTACTTGCTAAATGATTCTCTTTTGTCATTTTCGTATTTATATATATCATCTATCTTTTTACACCGAATAATCCTGCTTTAACTTGATTCATTTAACAACATTCTGGGTTGGATTTACGTAAAACCAACTTTTTTTTGTGAGACTATTTTTTTACACTTGAAATTTTATAGCAAAACGTTATGAAGGTAAAAAAAAAATCTAACTTTCACACCAAAAACACTGTGAAGGTAAGTTTTAAGTGTAAAAAATGGTCTCACGAAAACAGGTTGGTCTCACGTGATCACAAGTCACGCCACCCCTTTTGATATAGTTTCTATAAAAAAAATTTACGTCAACAGGGTATTAAATATCTCTTTTTTTTCCATTTTGATTAGCTGAATATTAGACGAATGCACACATCAACTCATATACTTAAATTGGGAATTTGAACATTTTAGAAAAATGCATATTTTTTACGTAGAGTTTTTAAATTATGTATTAATATTAAAGAGATGGTTTAACACGATATCATGGTTTTATCTGTGTAGTACTTACGGGAATGCATCAATTCACAGACAACGAATTTGGGCGAAACCAATTGTATGATTCATTATAATTATCAATTGGACGTTAGAATTTGACAATTAATCAGATTCTGTTAATTTTGGGCAACCAATTTTAAACCAACCCAATAATACTATCAATGAGTATGGTCCAATGGATGATAATAGCAGAAAATGTCGTATATCAATAATAGAGTGAATCACATGTTTGGTTCCCATGATTTACACTTTCAATTGTGTCACATCAGCTTTCGCAATTACCTTTCATACATCTGTAATTCACCTATACTTTTACAAGTGGTCCCCATTATAATCTTTATTAACTATTTTATAAATTATTTATATATACATTCTAATTATTTTTAGTTAATAACATGACATATATTTTTATTTTATTTTAATTCAATGTTAATTATTTTTAGTTAATAACATGACATATTATATAAATGAGCCACGTGGTATGCATGTTCTAACGCTCTTAATCTCTATACCTAACTTTGTTAAAACGTTAACTTTTACTTGAGACCAGAAAAGAGTTATAAGAAATTCTTGATTGACATTTATTTAAATGAAAATATGTCATTAATGGTATTTAACACATTTAAATCCTATTAACATACATCAATTGAGAGATGTGGTGATCGATTTGGTAATGATCAATTGAGAGAAATGATAGATTAAGGTTAATCGATTGAGAAAACGTCATTACTAAAGGTTTCGAGAACAATAAGAGGCAAATAAGAGATCGGTTTACCTGCTTACCAGATAAAAGGATAATAAGATATAAGTGACTTTGAGAAATTAGAAAAAACACACAGTCTGAACGACCCCACCTCTTAACAAATCAGACATAAAAAGCTAATAAGAATTTTTTTTCAAAAAACATACAAGACCTTAGCGTAAAAAAAAGTGCAGGTAGAACTCAAGGAGATAGAATTGTCGGAGGTGGGTTTCGCAGAAAGAGGCTAAAGGTGTTGGTCGTGGGTTTCACAGTGGTCGTGAAGAGGTTCAAGGTTGAAGGACGGTTGGAGTTCGATGGTAGTAGAATTCATCGAAGATGGAGGTTGGAGGAATGAGAGTCGGAAATGGAACCATGTGTTATGTGTGTGTGTGTGTGTGTTTATATATGTAACGATTTTAAATTTTATGATAAAAAAAAAGTAGGAAAAGAAGTAAAAAGACCAAAATACCCTATTGAGTTACTTGAGTTAACATAATCTTTTAAACGGAGTTAGAAACAAAGACCAAGAACGTTAGGACGTGCATACTGGATGGTCCATTTTTGTAAATAATTCATTTTAGAGATTCAAAGTTGTTAAAAACAATAAACCACAAGGACCAATCGTGAAATTCACTCTAATACGCATAAGGAAGTAAATAGAGTATAGACTTTCTATTAAGCCATCGTTGGATGGCTTTATATCAATTGTATAGCATTATTGATTATTTATTAAGTAAACTCATTTAATATTTTAAATTAATTATCTAAACATTTTAACTATTATTTTTAAATATTTTAATTTAAATATTTTAATTAAAAACATTTATAAATAAATGTCTAAATAAATCGACTGACCAAAATAACTTATAAGTATAGATAAATAAAATACCAATTACAAATATCACATAAAATAACATCTTCATCATTGATATTTGATGGTCATTTACTCAAACACTTACCCGATAAGTATTTACCGGTAAGATTTAACATTATCACTTACCTTACCGGGTAAGATTTTAGTCCATCAAAACGACATCGTACGCAACAATTTATCCGATAAGCCCTAACTGAGTAAGAGTAAGATTCTCAATACTTGTCATCGCTCTTAACCGATAAGATTTTTGGTTCTTACCATATATATCAGTAAAGTAATGTGACTTGGTAAGAGCATATCGGGTAAGGTAAATGATCCCTTCAATGATGATTGAATTGGGTTAGTTCAATGTATTGGATTTAAACTATCATTCAACAACTGATCTGTAGAATTTAAATATTGAAATTTGGAATCCAATCCAATGCAATTATGATTTAATGTAACTTAACTGGTAAGACCTTATCCTGCTCTCAAGGAAAGAAAGAATAGTGACAAAGTTAAGTTTAGATTTGATTGTTTGCGGCATGGGAGCAGATTGCCTAAAAATACCTCAGTATCCATCAGTTTGAGTCCGTTTAGATTACTGATAGGTGGGTTTACACCCCACACCCTGATATCTAACCGCAAGTATACAGTGTCGAATCAAGTAATATGTACGGAAGTACGGGCGTCAAAACAGAGGAACTAGGTATTGAGTAACACAATGACTATACTATTAACTGGATGATTTGCTTGAATAATTAAATAACTAAATAAACATAAATAAATCTTGAACGAATTCAGAGAATGGAAAGTTGGAAACTTTATCAGGAGAAAAACAGTTGGGAGTTGGGGTCCTAATGGTTTCCACATAGAATACTTCAGTTGTAATAATTATCAGGTAATTCCAAATGATTGAATACACAATCACAAAATTCACGATTGCTCCCTCTCGAGTTATAATAGATTTGTCCCTGAAAAAGTATATTTTATCTCTCGATCTTGACACACGATTTCAGAAATTCATTAAGAACAAGATCGTAAGATAGTAGTATCAATATGTTACGCAGTAGAACTTATTCTTATTTTGATGATGAATCTCTACGAATACATTATTAATATTGCTTCAAATCTTCAATCCCGATATTAAATTCATGTTTCGTAGCTCCAAAATCGCTCCAGAATGACCTAAAATCGTCTCCCCAAGTGTTCTTGGGCGTAATGTGTCCAAGATGTGGAAACCCTAGCTGAAAATCGAATAAAAATGCTAAAACAGATTCTCAACCGACTTTCCAAGCTACTCAAGTCGCCTCAAAAGTTGCCCGGATTAGAAAGGTCCCCCAGATCATGAAACACGCGATCAAAGTCGCGTGGAACACTGTTTTGGCCATAAATTCTCCATTTTAGCTCCATAAAGAACAGTTGGACTCCTTTTTGAATATTCTATTCAATGAGTTAAACTACACGGAAAGTGGTACAAGAATAACGCTAAAATTGGCGTTATCAATTACATAAAGTTGTCAGAAGTTTAACTTTTAAACCATATAAAATTAATCGAGATGCACGTGATTTGAGCCGTATTAACGAATGTAATGTTTTTATAAAAATAAATAAACAAAAATTAAGAAAATAAACTAAAAAATTAAGCAGTCTGTTGAAAAATCTCGACACCCGACGGTTACTCAACTGCTCATTTTGTACAGAATGTCTTTTTTGGTGGCGATTCCTCTAAAAGTTCCAAAACTTTACCATTTGGAAACACCCCAAGTACACCTTCTCTGCATCAAAATATCTACTTATAATTCAATTCACATTAGAACCCCAGTATTCTGGTCGGCTTTTCTGACGGGTTTTCTTGAGATCCGAAGTTTGTGAAGAGATACAGAAAAAGCTCTAATGGAAACTGCAAGAGGGGTTTTGGTGCATCTACGCAACTTCATCTGTTTCGTGCCTTATTTCATTAGTCTTCTTCTTGTTGGTGTTCTTAAAGGTCACCCTCTTTTCATCTCTTCATCACGTTTTCTGCTTAAAATTCGCACTAAATAACCTCCGATTCAAATGGGTCTGTTTGATTTCAGGAGTCATTGTTGCCCCAATTGTCTGTGTGGTTATGACAATTGGGAATTCTGCGATTGTTTTAGGGCTCTGGCCAGCACATGCTGTCTGGGCTTATTTCTGCATTTTAAGGTGCTCTTTTTACCTAATTCAATTTGCTTCTTTCACATTTTTGTATGTATATAAATCTGTATCTATCTTCTGTCATATGGCAGTGCTAAACGATTAGGACCAGTAATGAAGCTGGTGGTGTGTATTTTGGTCACCCCACCTTTGGCTTTTTGGCCTGTTTGTGTTGTTGTGGGTAGTATTATTGGTGGCATAGCTTATGGCTTTCTTGGACCAGTTTTTGGCACTTTTAAAGCTGTTGGTGAAGGGAAGACCAATAAGTTTCGTCATTGTCTTATTGTAAGTAAAACTAGACATCTAAATTGTTCTAAAAATGTGTCAATTTTCTTTCGGTTTTCTTGATTATGGGGTTGTTTTCTTGAAATGTGGTTATCAGGATGGGATTTGGGATACTATCAAGTGGAGTTTAACGTTTGTTAGGGACTTAAATGATGTATGTTTGTATTCGTACTTCGCGATGATGGATGATCTCCGAAAACAAGACCCTCCAGGGGGTAGAATTGAGATTAGGTTCGATTCATTTCGATCTTGAAAGTTGAAACAGAGTTATTTAGGGTGGATTCTGTGTTTTAAAGCTCGGATTTCGGTTTGTATTGCAGGTTGGTTTATGTTCCTGTAGCCCTTTTGGTTGGGTTGTTAGGATTTGCGGTTGATTTTCCAGTGATCACGGTCATAGCGGCACTGAAAAGCCCGTATATGTTGGTTAAAGGGTGGCACCGATTGTTTCATGATTGTATAGGTCGAGAAGGCCCGTTTCTGGAGAGTATATGTGTGCCATTTGCGGGTCTTGCGATCTTATTGTGGCCTTTTGCGGTGGCTGGAGCTTTGTTAGGATCCATGTTGGCTAGCATCTTTCTTGGTTTTTATGCAGCTGTTATTGCTTATCAGGTCAATATTACAATTTACATCTCGATTAGTTTGACTTTTAAAGTCAGGAAAACGTATTTTCAACCTCGCAATTAACATGAATTCTTTCAGTTTTTGTGAAAGTTCGATGACGATTTTAAATTGGTTAGATAACTATACATCTTCAAAATGTTGATCATGAAGTTGTGGCAAATCTCATCTCAATTTTGAATATGAAAAGAAATAGAGTTGACCTTAAAAGTCTGAGCGGCTAACTTTGTGTTTGTGGCAACAGGAGTCATCTTTCTATCTGGGGCTTTGCTATATCGTAGCTTCGTTATCAATCTATGACGAATACAGCAACGATATTCTTGATATGCCTGAAGGATCTTGCTTCCCAAAGTAATAATCGTTGCTTTCGATATCTGTAGTTTTTAACACTCGTTTTCATGGCTAATATTGTTCATATGAACAGGCCTATGTACCGAAAGAATGCTGGTTCACAACCCGGTTCAAGAACATCTTCTTTCTCGAGGCCGGTTTCCTTCAAAAACCCACCATCTCGGTCCAGTTCTTTATCGAGCCCCATGACCGAGTTGAAGCCATTGGTGGTTAGTTACTCGAACCATCTGCTTTATAGATAAGATATCAATATTTTTGAGAACCGTGAGAACAAGTGAACAACCATTCATGATGAATATCAGATATCCATGATGAATATTTGTGTATATGCGTTATAAATAGTTGGTTCGTACGGTTCTCAAAATATTTACATTTCGTAAATGAACTTTTCTAGTTTAATCTTGATCTGATACATGATTGAATAGTTGCTTGATAGCTTATATCAAGAATGTCGTCGACAAGGGGAATTGATGGTTTTGGAAGGATTAATAACCATTAAAGAGATCGATGATGCAAAATCCGGCAAGGCTAGCGGAAGAGTGATTAGCATCGGTCTCCCTGCATATTGCCTCTTCCAAGCACTTCTACGATCCGCAAAAGCCAATTGTACCGGTATTCTATTAGGTAAAGGACAAGGGAAATAGCCGATCTCCCCAACCAACTTCATTTTACTTTTTAGGCACCTTTTCAATTGAATTCTCATTTTAGCCGGAGTTTACGCAAATGTCCTACGCATTTGCATAAACTCGATTGGTGGGAACAAAAGTAAGCAGATGAAACAAGATTGGTAAATTACTAAACTACCCATATCAAATTGAAACCCTAAAACCTTGCACAATTCGCCTACCTCATTCTTGTCTGACTAAGGGGCCGTTTACCAAACGCTTACTCGGGTGAGTGAACACCAAGTCACAATACCTTACCGGATGAATACGGTAATGATAAAGAATCTTACCCGGTAAGTGAGAGACAATGAACAAGAGTCTTACCCGGTAAAGTGAGGGCGACTACTCTTACCATGGTAAGCGCTTACCGGGTAAATTATTGCATACGATATTGTTTTGGTGGACTAAAATCTTATCCGGTAAGTAAATGGTAGTGTTAAATTTTACCAGTAAGCGCTTACCGGGTAAGTGTTTGGTAAACGGCCCCTAATCCTCTCCCGTGTAGTCCGTTTTTTGGTCATGGATCTGAGTCTTGAACATCGTATCTTATAACTAAAATTACGTGCTTTCATTTGTACTCCAGAGGACAACGTTACAGAGATAACATCCGCAAATAGGCCGAAAGATACGTTCTACGACTGGTTTCTGAATCCTCTTTTGGTCATCAAAGACCAGATCAAAGCTCATAATTTGACTGAATTGGAAGAGGATTACTTGGGCAAACTAGTTCTGTTGGGTGGTGATGCCGAGAAAACGAAAAACTCGAACATTGTCCCGCCGCCCGAGTCCGAGCTCAGACTGGCCGAACTAGGTGCATTGGCTCGAAGGTAATAACATTTCTCATATTGTTTCCAAATGGGTGTCCCCATTCATCGGTTTTGTTCTCATGAATCTTACGTTTCGTATGGAATTAAGACTTCAAGGAATCACGAAGTCGATATCAAGATATCCAACGTACAGAAGACGTTTTGAGAGTAGCATAAAGGCGATATCGGAAGAACTTGAGCGGAGGAACAACGGACGTGGATCGGAAACTACGTTCGGTCGTATGTTTAGTAACCAGAGATCTTTTAGAACAAAAACGAGTAATCGAGAAGATGATCAAGAGGCTGAAAGAGATGATGTTGTATGATTGTTAAATCTTACTTGTATTCTTCTATCTTTTAATCGAATAGATGCGAGGGCAATATTGGTATTTAATATTATAAGGATATTTTAGTCATTTCGTAAGTTAACAACGATTTTGTATTTATACCTTCGAGGTTGCGTTTGGTACAAGTTACATTACGAGACATAATAATATTAAAACTCGTTTCATCAAATTCAACCTTTTTTTTTATTAATCTGGATATTCATCTCGCTATGTGAGTCGATTAATTTCAGGACGACCATCTATTTTACGGGTAGCCCAGAGTCACTATATTTGAACATCTGTGGTCACAAAATGATTTTTATTTCTTATTGGATTCGAACCTGGGACCTCCAGACACTTTTAATCTTTAGAGCTCAAATTCAAACTAATCGGGCACCACACTTGTGGTCACAAATTTAACCCTTTTAGATCGTAACCAACGCAACTTTATCTATACCACACAATTAAATAATCAACGGTTAAAAAAATTATAATGCAAAAAGAGGATGATCCATGGTCAGGATTGAATTTAATTGGGTTGCACTAGTTGAATATTTGAAAAGGTTGCATTTGATTTGCATTCTAAAATTATAATCCTCAGATATTTCGTAATTCTTTATCTGATTATGTTTAATTTCTACATAAAATTTAATAACTTAAACAGGAAAAAGATATTAATCATAGAAAACATTCACCTGTGAATCTAGACATATATGAAGACAGAGTCGTAAATGAATTGAATGTTGAATGAACGAATATAAACACATTTTTGTCCATTTAATCAAATGAACAAAATGAACAATGTCTCGCGTGTTTATTTATGTTCGTGAACGTTCATTCATCTATGTTCTTTTAAGTTTATTTATATAAATATATTTAAATGTTATGACATTAATATATAAAATTATTATTAATTCCTTATAAATTAATTTTTTATTTTTATTTTTAAGTTTACCCAATCTTACATTTTGTTATATTATTTAAGAGGAACAAAATGGTTAGCTTTTTATTCATTTGTTTTATATAAATATATTTATATGTTATGAACATGAACAAAAAAAATTCCGTTCATTTGTTGGATTATAAACGAACGAAGACAAACAAACTCCCATTTGTATTCGTTCTATTTATCTAGGGGTGTTCATCCAAACCGTACACATTGCACCGTAAAACGCAATTTATGACCATTTTATCATTAATGCAATTTTAAACTTATAATTATCGAAATATAGACATAAAGTACAATTATACAAAAAGTATAAGAGGTTGATTGACAATTGCTAAATGGTTTAGTGCAGAATGATTAAGTGGTCAGAATGATTAAGAGACTCTCATGATATAATGCAAAATAAAATATAATTGTTTGGTAATTGTGTACAATAAAATCATGACTCTTAATGGTTAAAGGAGATCCATGATACAAAATTATTCAGAGGATTTTACAAACTATTAAGAGACAGACTTTTTTTTTTACCAAACAAGATTTAACTCTTAACGATTCAAAAATTACCTTTTAATAAAACTATTAAAAGATAAACAAATAACCCTTAAATATGATACGGTATGGAAGTCATATGATGCGGTTTAAACCGCATATACACTCGGGCTTATGGGTGGTCCGGTGGTCCCAAATCGGAACCTGGACACCCGTTGATTCATGTTCATCTACGGCAATTTCAGGGCTCTTATTAATTTTTTTTTGGCAAATCCAAGCTGTGGCCATCTCCACCTTCCCCCTTTTGACTTTTGGGAGGAGTCAGCTACTGGCACTCATCGTCGTCGTCGATGTGTATTCACAAATCATTTTATAATCATGCCATGTTCTCAAACCCCATTTTTCAAATTCATAACTCAAGCTTTGACCTTCTAAAATCATGCGATCCAGATCTCTGAGTCCTTACTCGATTCCAATTGCCGCATGATGGCAGGGTTTCTGGCCGTAGTGGTGGTGTTCTCTTTCATCATCGTCGGGTCGACTCAAGAACCACCGTACAGGATCCACACATTGTTTTCAGTTGAATGCCAGAATTACTTTGACTGGCAGACGGTGGGGCTTGTTCATAGCTTCCGGAAAGCCCGTCAACCCGGCCCGATTACTCGGCTTCTCAGCTGCACCGATGAGGAGAAGAAGAGTTATAGAGGAATGGACTTGGCTCCCACTTTTGAAGTCCCTTCCATGAGTAGACACCCTAGAACTGGTGACTGGTAACTTCCATCATACCACTTCCCTTTGTGAATTTATCGCAATTTTCTTCACATCTACTTCCATGGAGTTGATTAGGTTAAGTGCATGTTGTACCCTGTCACACCTATTTCTAAAGAACCTGATCAAATTAGCCTTAATTTTGTGGTTCATTTGGTTGTTTGCACTTCAAAATCTATTATGATTTAGCAATTGGGAATGTATCTTTTGCAGTCGCGTTACCATTTGGGGCACTTTAAAGTTTGTTTGTTAACGTTATTTGTATGATTGTGGAAGAATATACGGTCAGGTTTTAGGAAAACCGCAAAAAAGTAAAAAGTTGTGGAACACCTAATAACCATTCATCACCACAGTATAGACATGTGCATACAGATGATCTGTAAGCAATTTGTTCGGTATGCATATATGCATAACATGAACACATGCATAAAAACCAAGAAACAGCTTCAATTACTTCTATACACGTGCGCATACCATGGGGATGAACAGTTACCGGGATGTTCCCTCAGTTTTTCACTTTTTTGCAGTTTTCCCCCGAACTTGACCCTATAGCATATGCACAAAAAATCTGCAATAAATTCTTATATGTTAAATCCATTTTCAATTGTTCAATGACTCGTGATTTAGTACAAAACTTTTGAACAGATTTAGGGCCAACATACATGTGTTTTATGTAGCTCATAATGTAAATTCTGTTATCATCACCCACAGATTCCAGAATAGCACATGAATTAACTAAATTGTTATAGGTTCAGCATTCTTGTAGTAAGATTTTAAGATAAAATCTTTGTTTATTTACGACAGGTACCCTGCGATTAACAAACCAGCTGGAGTTGTTCACTGGCTCAAACATAGTAAAGATGCACAGAATGTTGATTGGGTTGTTATACTGGATGCAGATATGATTATCAGAGGCCCGATTTTACCATGGGATATTGGTGCCGAGAAAGGGAGACCCGTTGCTGCATATTATGGGTATAAATAGTCGTTTTCATAATCTTGATTTTTATTTATTAGTTGTTCTTGGTGGAAGTTTGTATGTAATGCCAATAGCTGTTTACCATAAGGATCTTGAAGTAGTTCCAAGTTTCTATCTATTAGAGAGTACCGGTTTCACTTTGTAATTCAAAAACAAAAACCATTTTCAGTTGGGAAATTACTAGAAACCCCTTGTAGTTGCAATAACTTTTTGTTGTTTTTCTCCATAGGTATTTGGTGGGATGCGATAATATACTTGCCAAATTGCACACAAAGCACCCTGAACTTTGTGACAAAGTTGGTGGGCTTTTAGCCATGCATATAGATGATCTTCGAGCTCTAGCACCAATGTGGCTTTCTAAAACAGAGGAAGTACGTGAAGACACAGCTCATTGGGCAACAAATATAACCGGTGATATTTATGGCAAGGGGTGGATCAGTGAGATGTATGGATACTCATTCGGTGCAGCAGAGGTAATTTTGATAGATTCTGTTCCTCTTTGCATTATTGCTTACGAGTTTCCTCTATTTGTTTCAAAATCTTAGATGCTATTATTGGAATCATCAGGTGGGACTTCGACACAAAATTAATGATAACCTGATGATCTACCCAGGATATATTCCACGAGCAGGCATTGAACCTATTCTCATGCATTACGGCTTACCATTTTCTGTTGGGAATTGGTCATTCAGTAAACTTGGACACCATGAAGATGATATTGTGTATGACTGTGGACGACTCTTCCCTGAACCTCCTTATCCCCGAGAGGTAACAAAATTATGAGCTTATTCAGCAACAAAAGAGCTTAATGGAAAGCTGTTTCCAAAGCCCATATAAATTACTTTGAAGTTATCGATTAGTCTTTTTACTTAATGCCCTTGTGTTTGTGTGTTTTTCTGTGTTACGAATGTGTTGATCTTCTTTATCTCGAGTCATCTTACTGCATATAGATACCAACTGTTAAGACCTTGTGCAGGTGATAGCAATGGAACCTGATGAAAACAAGCTGAGGGGACTTTTCTTGAATCTAGAATGCATCAATACGCTAAATCAAGGTCTCGTATTGCAGCATGCAGCATTCGGCTGCCCTAAGCCAAAATGGTCAAAATATTTGAGTTTCTTGAAAAGCAAAAACTTTTCTAAGATGACTCAACCAAAAGGTCTGACCCCTCAGAGCCTGCAGATGATGGAGTCTCATGTTGAAGAACACAAAGCAGATGAACCCGAACATGTTGAAGAACACAAAGCAGATGAACCCGAAAATCTACATACAAAAATCCATACACTTTTCTCCACAGAATGTACCCCATATTTTGATTGGCAAACCGTTGGTCTGATGCACAGCTTCCGCCTCAGTGGCCAACCAGGAAATATCACAAGGCTTCTCAGTTGTACAGAAGAAGACCTGAAACAATATAAAGGTCATGATTTAGCTCCCACACATTACGTCCCGTCTATGAGCCGCCATCCATTAACAGGCGATTGGTAAATTTACGTGCACTACCCTTGTTTTATCTTGTTATTTCAGTGGATTACGATCTGTTGTTTACATGTATGCATGACATTATCAGGTATCCAGCTATAAATAAACCTGCTGCAGTGCTTCATTGGCTTAATCATGTCCAAACTGATGCAGAATTTATAGTAATCCTTGATGCTGACATGATCATGAGAGGACCGATTACACCATGGGAGTTCAAAGCAGCACGAGGCAGACCGGTTTCAACTCCCTATGAGTGAGGCTACCTATATCTATTCTCCCATTTCTCTATTCTACTTCAGACCCAAATAGAAAAACGCTTATTAACTTTAAAATTTACATGAGTATTTGAGTTCCGGAAGAGAGAACATAACTTTATTAAACTTGATTCAAAGCATAAGATAGTAAGATCGTGAAGTAACAATTATAGGATGATATGTTTGTTAAATTTGTGAAAGTACTCTCAAAGTCAAAATATGCAGTAAATCTGATGCAATTTTTCTAAATAATCTCAGCTACCTTATCGGGTGTGACAATGAGCTTGCAAAACTCCACACTAGCCATCCTGAAGCTTGTGACAAGGTTGGTGGTGTGATCATAATGCACATAGATGATCTCCGAAAGTTTGCTCTCTTGTGGTTGCACAAAACAGAGGAAGTCAGAGCCGATACTGCTCATTATGGGAAAAATATAACCGGAGACATCTACGAATCTGGGTGGATTAGTGAAATGTATGGCTATTCCTTTGGTGCAGCCGAGGTAATTTTCCTATCGTGAATTATCAAAAGCAAATTTATCCCCTTGTTCTTGGTGAACGATCCCAGACCCTGGGGATATGACGAAGATAGGATATACTGGGTCAGTTTGGTTTGTTTTTTCTTGGTGATTGATGAATTTTCCATGTGTACCAATTTCTTGTGCCTTCCCTGATTATATCATGGTTTTGTTAATTTCTTTTTCTTTTGCAGCTGAAGTTGCATCATGTTATAAGCCACAAGATTATGATATACCCTGGGTATGTTCCCGAACCTGGTGTTAAGTATCGAGTTTTCCACTATGGATTAGATTTCCGAGTTGGGAACTGGAGTTTTGACAAAGCAGACTGGAGAAATGTTGACCTGGTGAATAAATGCTGGGCTAAGTTTCCCGACCCTCCCGAGCCTTCTGAAGCTGACCAAACAAGCGATGATGCTCAACAACGTGACTTGCTAAGCATCGAGTGCGGAAAGACACTGAATGAAGCTCTTCGTTTGCACCATGAAAGGAGGAAATGCGGTGATCCTACTTCCGAGATCCCACCGGATCTGGAGACGGTCGATGAAGGAACGACAGCTAGGAAATTTGACCAGCTTGAGGAAAGTAATCTTGTAACGACTAACAACTCTGCATCGGTGGTGGACTTGCCCGAAGAATCTAGCCAAACTTTTCTTCATTTTAGATTCTGGATGATCTTTTTATGGGCATCTTCCGTCTTGGGTTTTGGGGTGGTGATGACGGTGATCGTTAGAGGACGTAAAGGGCAGAAGAAAAGAGGGAAAGGTGTAAAGAGTAGGAAAAGATCGTCGCAATCAGGGTTCAGGGACGTGAACGACCAAGATAGGACCATTCGTGAAGCATCGTGAAAGCTCGAAAGAAAATCCAATCAATCTCTAGCTGGTTTCATGACAAAATTTTTAGCATAAATTGGTGGATGGTTCTAGAAGAGATCCTGAGTCTGGAAATCTTGAAATCCTGTCAAGATTTGAATGGCTAAAATGTGTAATCTGTTGTAATGTTGAGATTACATTCAGGAGAATGTAGATTTTGGGAAACCTGAGATTGTAAGAGTTGAAACACATAATTTACGAGATATGAAATCCTTTTGTTGTAATTCCTATCGATGATTTTAGTGTAATTGAAGAGATTGGAGGTGCCAACATTCGTACAACCTTACTTGATTTCAGAACTGACGAATGCCTGCCTGCCTGGGTCGATCGAAGGGGCAGGTTGTGCCCCTTGCGGGGTCTAGGCCCTGGGGGCTGTTGTGGTCCTACAATTTGTTGCTTTCAGCTTCAATGGTTATCTTTAGTGCTTGGCATTCGGTGTTTTGCCTTAGCGTGTTACCTAACGAATGGGTGCCCGTGCCCCTCACACTGATGTTGAGCAGTATCCGTAAGGATACGATGCGATCAATGCTTAATATTTGGTAAGAAAAAACATAACACACAAAATATCCAATTTATTGTTGTTTATATATTTTAATTAATTTATATAATTATATTAAAATAAATACTTTTATAACAAAAATATATCATTAGAAATTTTTCATCAAGACGATTAAAATAACATCAAAATAAAAAGTTTATATAGTTTCCAATTTTTATTTGTACATTTTTCTATTTTATTTTATGTTATTAATACTTAATAAACTACATAAAAATTAACCAAAATATAGAAACCGTGTAAAAAATAATATTTGAGGATACTAAAGTGAAAGTTTAAGAATACAAAATACAATAAGTAGAATTTAAATAATGAATAAAATGTTAATATAAAGACGTATTTGATTGATGTTTTAGAAAATAATTATTTTTTATTTTATTGTTATATTGGTAAACTATGGTAAAATATTGGTCTCTTCCCACATTGTTCCATTGGGTGAGGGTGGAACACCCCTATTCTACTTTGTTCCACAATGTTTATTTGGAAGGAGGTTTGAGGCTATGTCAGTCCTGATAAACTCAGTGACCACAATTATTGTGTATGTCTGGAATCGAACCCTGTGCAAATGGAATATTCCACCACACATCCAAGGCCTCAACCACTACGCCCCAACCCTTGTGGTTTTGTTCCACTATATTTATGTCTGTTTCACATAAAAGTCCTATCAAACATGAAACAGTGATTCATATTCTGTTATGTCATGTCTAATGTACCAAACGCACTCTGTCTTGTAATTGGCGGTAACTACCTAGTAACCACTATCGGTAATCATATGCCTTTAAAAAGGAGTTTCCAGTTTTGATCTTCATATACAAATATAACAAGATCAGTGTTTTTGTTACTGTTTTGCCTAAGAACTAAAATGAGTTTTTCGATTATCCCAAAGTGAACATTGTGACACCCAAGGATTCATAGGGTGGAAATATCATTTTTGAAGTATATTTCACAAAATCCAAAATCGATGGATTACACACTCGGATGTCTAACATTCTATAGATGTACCAATGACAATGTCTTTTCTTGCATATCCATTTTATTAATTATCTTTATATATAATAGCATTTAAAGTATCTATTTTAGGCAGAAAATATCATTTTGGGTCTTGTAAATACTAAACAATTCTTCTATAAAGATTTAATCGTTCCCGTTTTCTCGTTAGAGAAGTTTAATCAAATTTTAAGGTGTTTTACACCGACTACAACAAACACATCCAAAACCTGTCTCAGAAAAGCCGGGCATAGGGATCCCGAAACTTGGTCCAGGCCAAACCTCAAAGCCCGATTTGGCCAAAATTGTGGAGGTAAGTTTGGTCTTAAAAAATATGGCCTGAAAAAGCCTGGTTAAACCCGAAAAAACCCAGCTTGAAAAGGTTAGTCGGGACCTTTTTTTCAACTCCAAAGCATTGTCTGGACCTTTTTCTTTACTCACCAAAAACGGACGTGGGAGGCTCGGGTCTAGGCCTGAAAAAGCCGGACCTTGTGTATATTTCTGCAAGTGCATCGTCTTGTCCAAAAAATCTAATGTTGTTCTACACTTTTATTTGATTCCAAACAAGTAATTTGATATCAAATGTTTTTAATCATTATCTTATTTCATAATCTATATTAATTAAAATTAAGTGATGGTACTGTTGATGTTAACTTATCTTAATAAATCCTTTTTAAATCGAGTACTTATCGAATTTAATTCAATAGACAAAGTGTTGTTGATGCATAAAATACAAGCAATCAGTTTTATTAAACAATTATGACTCCATTATTGTACAGATAGAAACCAGTACAACAATAATACCTTCAATATGAACAAGGAAGAACATGATTTGATGATCCTCCATTTGATCAAATTAATTGAATCACTGAATTTGTCCAACCATATACCATCCATCATCTTCATGCTCATCTGCATCCGTATCTCCCAAACACAGCCCTACATCACAATAACTCATGAAATCATCTTCATCTTCTTCAACTACAATATGCTCCTCTGTTACGATTGATGCAAGTCCAATCCCAATTTCAACGTTACAATTAGTATTATCATCATAATCGTAGCTATATTCATAATCATCAATTGCATTCTCATATTCATCGCCATCATCATCATCATCATCATCATCATCATCATAACTTCCCTCGCTAGCTAAATAAGCTAAAACACCGGTAGCAGAAGTACCACAAGCAATGAGTCCAGGATCAGATCCGATCGATCTGAACTTCATAGTGCCCTTGGCCTTGTCTTTGGATTTACACGCCGGATGAAGATGACAACCAAGGCATCGTGTCTTACCTGCACATTTTCCGGTGAACTTGGATTGATTCGTGGGCTTCCGTAACACCTTGGTGAACACACCTGCAACGGTGGCGGAATCCACCGTCTTCACATATCTCCGTTGCGATAAGGGAGTCGGGAGGATTGCGTAGCTCCGAACAACACCGTGTTGACGACCTTCTCTCTTCATTTTGGATATGGTGGTTATGAGAGGTGAGGTATAGAGGATTACGTTGCGTTTGATTTTATAGAAGGAAATGTGCAGATTATTGGTATAACTTGGGGAAGAAGATGGTTGGGTTGGTCAACTGTGCGTGTTTCACAAGACTTTGACTTCACTTGTACTTTGTGTTTCAAATGTTGTACATTCGATTCTCTTGATTTTTTGGTTATTGTAGAAACAGTAATTTACAAAAATAGTCCCCGAGGTTTATATAAATCCCGGTTTTCGTTTGCTTCCGACTTTTTGAAATTACAAGGTGAAGGTTTCAATTTTATTATGGAAATGATATCTCGCTGTTACCGTTGTTAATTTGTACCTGTTAAGTACTCCATTCATCGATTCAACCCAAAAAAACTCAATGTAGGCTAACCCGACATGTGGTTGACACAAAATTAGGTCAAATCGCATCTATTGGGTTGGAATTAGGTTAGGGTAATTTGGATTCAACTCAACCCGATGAATCTGACGTCTTTCTATACTATAGTTCAATATGATTGTTAAGTTTTTTATTAATGTATGTGAATTAAACATTAGACCAATCCGCAAATAGCTCTATTCAAAATTATATCATAATTTTCAATCGTAATTTGAATTTCTTATTTGCACGAACTTCAATTTTTTTGAGTTTATTAGCCTTTTTTGTACGTTCTCATTTTGACCTTACTTCATTTAAACACAAACGCTTAGCTAGATTGTAAGACGTACCGGAGTTTCAACTTGACCAACCTAACCTAACCTAACCTAACCTGCAAGGTTTGGTTTGGGTTGTAATTTTGCAAACCATAAACATTAGGTTGAGTTGTTTAAATGTTTTATGTTCAATCCGGCCAACTCAACCCATTTGCAGCCCTAGTTCAAGTTCAAGTTCAACAAATGAGAAAGAGAACAATGGGTTTATAGAAGAAGGATGTTGTTGAAGTGGAGAAGGGTACAATTTGGAGAGAGAGAGAGGATCTCAGTCACTAGCGATGGGAGCCGATATGCACGACTGATAAAGAAGGGAGTGAGACGATGTGCAGGGCGATGAGAGTTTAAATTTAATGTTCTCTTAAATTTTTTAACATTTGTACACTTATTTTTTTATATTAAAAACACGCACAATTACCGCCCTCAGGTGACTTGCAAGTGGAGCACTTGAGGGACACGACTTAGCGGCCCTAATGACCACATATGATTTCAACCACGAAATCAAAAGAATTCTAATAACGTTTCTTGTGATTTCAAAAAGTTAACGTAAATCTCAAGGACGGTTTGCGATTTTACTCTTGTAGAAACAAACATCCAAGAAATAATAATTCTATACATTATTGTTTCTTGTATTTATATTTTTATAACAATTTATTTTCACAAACATTAATCTAAAATAAAACGAACATAATATATAAACTTAAAAACAAATTCAACAATAAAATGGTCCATAATAATTCAATTTTACAAGCTCTTCGTTACCATGGCTATCCGGACCAAAGCAGGTATTGTTGTTCGTAGAAAGAGAAACCAAAATAGGGTATTGAACAAAGAAGGGATTAAAAAGCATCAATAAATAAGTAATTTCGTTTTTTTAACAAGAAGCATCAACAAATGATTTTGTATCATGTGTTTTCCTTAATCATTCAATGTCCTAATTTCGTTGTAAATAATTATCAAACAAGTATATTTCATTTTTTTACTATATCATGAAAGCCTCTTAATCATTCTGACCACTTGATCATTCTATATTAAACCATTCAGCAACCGCCAAACAACTCATAAAATTTGAAACGAAGGCCTTATAATTAGAAACTAGAAGGGTACTCGTGCAAAGCAGCGAGATACATCTTGATTTTAATATTTCATTTTGTTCTGTATCTTAGGGGGTGTTTGGGATTGCTTATTAAAACAACTTATGCTTTTTTGTAAAAGTGCTTATTAACTTATGTGGTATCAAACTGGAGTTTTGTAAAAAGTGTTTGGATTAGCTTATAGCGGTACCAAAAAGCAATAAGTTGATAAGTTGTTTTTTTAGTGTTTGGTAAATTTTGCTTATACATGTAAAATGACCAAAAAGGACGTTATCTTGTTTCATTTCCAAAATGTCAAAACACACACAACAGTAACCAAAAACCCTAAATCGAGTTCCATCGTGAATCAGTAACCTCAAACCCTAAATTGTTCTTCCAAATCGAGTTCCATGGTTGAAGAAATCGAGTTCCATGGTTGAATAAATCGAGTTCCATGGTTG
>NC_037528.1:11788839-11799801 GCF_001531365.2 Cynara cardunculus var. scolymus | reverse complement strand
TTGGTTTAATAATATAATTTTCTTATAAAGATAATACTTAATTATTTTATTAGAACTCGATAAATATTCTAATTATATATTAAATTTTTTATATTTTAAAATGAAATGTTTATTCTCCATTTGATTATGTTTATATGCAGTTAGTTACATGAATTGAAACATGGAGTTTTAATAAGTTGTACTTATGCATAATTTACTTGTAATCTTGAATTTTAAGTAATATACATCAATATACAATATGTCGTACATAAAAAATGATTTTTAAGAATTCTTATTGAATACTTTATAATATAGTATAGATACATAAAACAAAAATATCTAGGTGGAAAGCTCGACCCAAAAAAGACCATCTCCTTCTCCCAGTAAGCTTGAGCCTAAAAAGTCGGGTCAAAAAGCCCAATTACATACGTTTTTTTCTTGAAGGCCCGACCGGGTCAAATACCCAGGAAAAATTATGATAAATAAATAATTTGTTTTTTTCTTTTAATAATGAGAAGGAAAAAAAACAATGGATTTTTGAAGAATAGCAATTAGCAAGGCATGAGGGCAGGTTATCGTTACTTGCAACGATTGTCCCTGAAGGCACGCCCTCTTTGTTGAAGGGAGCTCCTCCCATGGTTTCTTCTTCTTTCTTCCCTCCATTTCTTCATCCATCATCAACTTCCTTTCATCCCCCCCATACCATCTTATGACGTCTGTAAGTTCCTCTTATCTCTTAGATATCAATTTGCATTTCTGTTGAACAATCCAATTTTGAATTTAGGGTTTTTTTTTATTGCTTTTCGGATGTAGAAACCTCAGCCATTGCCGAAGTTCGGCGAATGGGATGTCAAGAATCCCTCATCTGCAGATGGGTTCACGGTTATATTCGCAAAGGCACGGGATGAGAAGAAAACCAATGAAACCGTCACCACCGCTGCACCCCAGAAGAATAACAAAGGCCCTCCTCCACCGTCCCAGCAGCAGCAGCACAATCGGAAAACCGAAATGGAATCAACGGTACGGCAATACCAGATCCCCCTTTTTTATCTCTCGTGTTCCTCGAAATTGTTCGCTAATTTCCTGTTTATTTGTTGCAGAACTCTAGATTTTGTTGTTTTTGATGATTGTTAAGGCGCCATTGTTAACAAGATCACGGTGGATGCTGTGTGGTTCTTGATTGATTCATCAAAACTTCAAATGGATGGTGGCTGGTTTGGGTTGACGACGATGATGATGAGACGAAGGTTAGGGTATGTCAATTAGCTTTTACCATTCACTGTGAATCAAAGAACTGCAACAATATCTTGCTTATAATCATCTCATTTGATTAGTGAGTTATAGGTGTAATTAGAATATTAGATCGTTCCATAGATGTATGTGTTTACTTAATTGGAAAATTATAAAGATTGTTCATGAAACATGATCACTATAATTACTTCCATTGAACAAAATCAACATCCAAAACATTGAACCTTGAAACCACTGTGAATTAAGCAACAAAATTTACAGAAACAACTTGTAGGTCATATGCTTTTTTGGGAGATTTGTTTCTTGAGTGTATAAATCCTATAAACACATTCCGAACCTGTGAGATGTTGCCTTCAACCAATGAACTAGGCCCCTGCCCAATCGACCAAAAGTCACTCCTGCACTTGCTGGATCGTGGCTGCATGCCATGCAGCTTAGGTTGTCTGGCTAGTCGCCCCAGCCTCTGAATGCACGGCCTTCAACAGTAGCTCATGCATGATACCCGTGCTGCCTCTGCGACCATGGCTTTCAGCCCTTGTGTGGGGGACCGGCTCTCTCATGCAGGCTATGCCGCCCCCATAATGTCGCTTCTTGGTGTGTGCTGGGTTTTGGTAGTGCTGATTTCAATTAGATAGAAAACCCTTGTTCTCTCTAAAATTCTCTCCCCAAGTTTTCAAGAACACCTTTGAATGCTTAATTGTATCATCATCAAAGTGATAGTGGTTGTCTTCTTCCCGTGGTTTTTCCCTTTCTGGGTTTCCACGTAAAAATCTCCGTGCCTCTCTTAGTCTCTTAATTGGTGGTTGATTGTCTTTGCATTGTCAATCGTATTTCCGCTTAGTGTCACGATTTAGAACTTTAGTTCATTGGTTCTTAGGTTATTTGTGTTTTATCTTGAACCAACTATTGAGCTAATGCTATTTGGGTCTCGGTAATATCACAACAGAACCCGTTGGATGGAACTCGATTGATGTAACGAAGAAAACAAGAAATAGTAGTTGTAATAAGGAAAAAGAGTCTTGATTACGACTTAAGGGAAGAAACGGTAGTCATTAAAACAACCTAAAGTTGTAATAAGTTCAATAAACATAATTTACGTTTATTAAGTGGTATCGAACAATGATTCTTGTTCTATTAATCATTTTTCTTCTGTCTGGCATCAGATTCTAAAGATAGAAATTTGAGAGATAATGAACGAGAACCAAAGAGTACCAATTCGAAGATTTTTTGTTTTACAAATATTGTATTGTCTGGAATCAAAAATTTATTGGTTTTGGTGACAATATCTCTTCTATGTTGTGATTACTTGCGGATGTTTATAGATATTGTCTCGTCAGTCAACCTTGTGGGATTAGCTCAATTGATAATAAGGTTCGGGTCTTTAGAGCTCCTTCTTATAGGTCATAAGTTCAAGTCCCACAAGGTCACATAGGATCTTATTGTTGTTCTATAAGCATATGATTAGTCGAGGGGAGCACAAGCTGGTGACGCTCACGGTTAGGGGTGTAAACGAACCGTGTAGAGTTGAGTAACAAGTTATCATGCTCGAGCTTGAATAACTTTTTCAAAGAAGGGTTCGAGCTGGAATATTTTTTCTATGTTTAAGCCTGAACATGATGCTACTTTATACATTGTACCTAAAATTCCAGCTTTACAAGTTTGTTTATGGCTCAAACTCGAGATCGAGCTGTATATATCGAGCATATGATTTATGTATATATGAATAAGTTTGGCTCGAAAAAGTGTAGGCTCGAATTATTTGGCTCGATTTGACTAATTTTTTTTATCGAATTTCCAAACGAGCCATGTTGAACACTGATGTTATAGAGATTGAATTAGCATTATTTCATATTCGAGATTGACTAAGTTCTCAATTTATTAATTGTTAAAAGCTACAATCATTTAAAATGCTTAAAAACCCTAATGAAAAGCTGGAATCGTTTACAACGCTTAAAAAGACGTTAGTGTGATTGTGGATTGTTGTTTTTAGTATGTGGTAATTTTTAGTGGGTGTCAAGGATTGCTTATTTGAAACAATTTATGTTTTTCTATAAAAGTGTTTATCAACTTATTATAAGTTAGAATGGTTTATCTTCTTCAAAAAAATTCCTTATCACCGGTTTGGCACTGGTATAAGCTGTTTATCCAAACACTCAAAAGTGCTTATTACCGGTGTCACACTAGAATAACTGAATAAGTCAATAAGTTGTTTTTATAAGCAATCTCAAACACCGGTTACTATTTCTTCTTATCCAAGTCAAGTAATTAGTGAGTGAGATGATGACTAGCAGTATTGATTGCTAAATAGGTAATTGAAATTTTAAATTGTTTGCAAATTTGTTTCAAGATAAAATGATAAAAGCTTGGTTTTTTAATAAAATAATCAAAAACTGATGCTATTTTTATTACAATTTATATTTTTGATAGAATATGCATATTAGGGGTGTTTACTTACAACTTAACGAGCTTAATGGGTTAAAGGGTTTATTCGCTCAGCCAAAATGTGGTGTTTACTTAAGGATTATTCGTACAGAAAACAGAAATGAACTTATTCGCACAGATGGGAAAGAGCTCTTGTCTAGGTTCAACAAAAAAAAAAGACAACCCTACCACTTCACGCCTCCTTTTAGATCGCATCTCAGATTTCGCTTTTTGATATCATTTTCGCTTTTTGATTTCGTTTTCGTTTTCGTTTCCCGTCTTCATTGAACCACACTCACAAAGCTGACGATCTTTAGATTTAGTGACGGTACTTGTATGCTTTTCGGATTAATGGGTTTTATCTGGTTCCACGAGTGACTTTAATCTACTACACATATTTTTTGATTGTTGTATGTTGTTTCGTTGTTTTTGAAGTGGGTTTTGTTCTTTCCAGCTAATTAACGCAGTTTCGAAGGTTTGTGTATGTGGGTTTATTGATGATAAGTGTTCATGTGAATCAAGGGTTTTAGATCTATGAGCCTAAACAATACAATTTTGGGTATTTTTTTCTTGTAAGAATTTGCAGACATATGCTGCATGCATTGGCATTTTGAAGTGGTGGTTTAATTTAGCAGAATGTGGTTCTAATATTCGTGTTTGTGGTCAAGGGCTTATCTTATGAAGTGAAGGGTAAAATGGTCATTTCCATCTTTCAGACGGTTAATTCAGTAAAAAAAGTAAATAACAACAAATTTTTATCTAGACAGACAAATTTATCCATGCAGGACTTAATGTAAAATTTGGTAAACAGCTCCTTACATTGTTTTCGATTTTACCATTGTATATTTTTATCAAGTATCTAAGAAAAATCAATGACTAAATTACCGTGTCGACCACGATATGTTTAATATCGTTACCTTTTTTTCACTTGCATAAACTAAAAACAACTATCATTTGATTCTTTTGTTTAAGCCCTAACATTTTGATCATTAAAATGTACAATTGTGCATTCAACTATTATTTGATAGAATTAAATGGAAAATGTCCAAAAAAATCAAATGTCCTTTTTTTATATTTTGAACGAATAAATTTATGAACTTGTTATTGATTGATGTATCAATTCAAAGAATTAAGGGGTTGTTTGGCAGTTGCTGAATGGTTTGGTGCAGAATGGTTAAGTGGTCAGAATGGTTAAGAGGGTCAGAATGGTTAAGTACTGAATGAAATAATGTTGTTTGGTAATTGTTATCTGAATGACAGTAAATTACCATTTTAACCCTCATTCACATTTTCTTTGAAGTTGAAGTTGGATAATGTGTTAGGGCCGATTAACCAATCTGCTTTATCGATTCAAGAATCAAGAACGAAAACCCTAACCAATCTGCTTCATCGATTCAAGAATCAAGAACGAAAACCCTAACCAAAATCTGCTTCATCGATTGCCAATCTGCTTCATTAATCATAAACAAAAAAAACCAAAACCCTAACCAAAATCTGGTTGGATTCAACTGGGTGTGTACGTTGGGTCCAATTTGGGGCTCCCGAACGCTGGGCGACGAGTTCGTGAAGGCAACAGGTGACCGGCGATGGCGAGGGGCGATGGCGAAAACGGGGACGGAGATGGTGGAAGGCGACGGAAGACGGGGACGGAGATGGGGGAAGCTGGGAAGGCGACGTGAACTCAGTGAAGGCAACGGAAGCTGTGGACGGTCGCCGGCGATGGAAGCTGTGGAAGGTCGCCGRCGATGGAGATGGGGGGAAGGGTAACCGGCGACGAGAGGAAGGAGAGGGTGGGGGAGGAGCTGTGAGCGACGAGGAAGGGGGTAAAATTGGAAAAAGAAGGATCTGAATGGTTGAGTGAGGTACCAGATGCAAAATGGTTAAGAGGTGTTTGTAACCATTAAGAGGTGGTTTTTTTTTTTTTGCCAAACACTTGCAACCTCTTACCGATTCAGCGATTGGCTCTTAATGTAACCATTAAGAGCCTACCAAACAGCCCCTTAAGTCTTACCCCAAAACTCTTTTTGAATTAGCTTCTATATATATAACACACACATATATAGAGATGGCTGATCAAACGATAACATGATTAAAATAATAAAGCATAAAAACAGTCAAATCATATGTGATCATTAAACACGATGAAAGAAAGGGTGTCCGAGCGACTTGGCTTGTGACCTAGGTCAAGGTCAAGGTCAAGGTCGTGCGTGAGTTTAGCGTAAAATTAATGTTATTGGTAATTATCGTGTTTTCTTATATTGTCACTGTTCTCGTTTGGACCTGACTCTATGTATGCATGTATATATGTATACATTTAATTGACATGAATTTGAAATTTCTTCATATTGAACCATCATTAAAATTTGAGTAAATTCTAATATTGGCGTTTGAGGTTTAGTGAAATATTTGAAAGTGGGACCTGAACTTTCATAAATCTAGAAATCTCCCTTATAGTAACAGAGGTTTTGATTGAGAGTAAATGATGAGATAGTTGCTTTGTTTTGTTAAATTTCATTCTATTTTTAATTCTTTCGTCCACTTTGAATACTTTTCTAAAAATACAAAAAGCCAAAATACCTCAAACTGCTCCTTTCTACTTTTAGTAAATACAATTTTGAGCAAACGTGTTGTTTAAAATAAATGTCAACATTTAAAAGTAATTGTATCCTTAATTGTGAGAAGAAAAAGATTTATTCTAGGCATCATAATGGGACGGGGACCCCAATCTCCGTCCCCGTTCCTATCCCCACCGGGAAATTTGATCACATCCACATCTCCGTCCCCAACAGGGAAATGGAGATTTTTTTTTCCATTTGTGTAAGTTTTTAATAAATCAAATGTGTGAGACGTTACACATGTTTAAATCTCACATTTTTCCAGTAAACCTAAAATCAAAAGAAATTTAATTTAATACAAAAAATATACATCATCATATAATAGTTAATAAATTGGGAACCAAAAGAAATTAAATTTAATCTAAAAAAAATTAATGTCACATGTACCAAAACATATCGAATAATATCCAAAATATATTGAAATGGAAATAATTATTTACTGATTTAATAGAAATAAATAATATATAATATAATTTACTAATTAATATATAGATGGGTACGGGGCGGGGAGTGCGATACCCATCCCCAGTTTGAGCCAAACGGGGATCCTCGCCCCGGTCCGGGTTCCCCGACAGGACGGGGCCAATTCCCATACCTAATTTCTCCGTGTAACTAGGGTAAAATTGTTATTTTGTTAATTAATAAGTGTAGTCATTACACATACCTAAAATTGTGTGACTTTTTCATTGTGAGCATTTATTTTGAGACGAAGAGTGTAATAATTAAGTCTTTCAAACAAGTAAACAACGTTTTTTTTTTTTTGCCTTCAAATTATCAGCGAGTGGTAGAATACAATACATAGAAGTTGTTTGAAAATAATCAGTCGCTAAATCTCTTGTTAAATGTTGTTGATTTGGTAAGCATCAACTCGGTCGTCGATTCAATTAAAAAAAAATTAGTCAATGATTGCTTATTCAATCTGACACATAATTCTTTTTTGGTAAATAATGTCACCTCTTGTGGTACAAGAGCCTCATTGATAAGAGGCAATAAAATGCTACTAAACGGGCCCGAGTATGCTTAAATCTTTGCATATGATTGGGTATGTGAAGCACTTGTGATCATGGGTAATGATAAGTAAACTGGTGGAACGAAATGGACCTCGTTGTCAAACGTACACCTTAGGATCTTTCAAGTCCTGATACGCCACATATGTGTTCTACAGACTCTAAGTATGTGTCAACTGATCGTATACGAAGTATATTCCAGCCTTTTTCTAGAGTAATACGTTTTTCTGGATTACTTTAAAATTTTAATGAAACTGCTGGTCTTTTAGGATAAGTTCAGGAAATTAAGAAGGGTTTCGATTGAATGGTCAAATCTTTGAAACGTTTTGTTGAATGGTCAAAGCTTTGTATAAAAGGGGTGTAGACCTCCCTCATTTATAGGGAATACACTCGTAGATGTACTCTTTTGCAGATAGCTCGGAGTCACCGCACTTGAACCTCCGTGGTAACAAGAGAATTTTTATTTCTCCTTGGATTTGAACTTGAGATCTCCAGACACTTTTGACTCTTGAAGTTCAAGCTCAAACCAATCAAGTACCGCCTTTGTGGTTACAGTCTAATTTTATGATAGGTTAGATAGAAGATAAAAATAAGTAATATAATAAATATGATTACAGAATTACAGCCTTTAATAAAAGGATAAAATGATTATAAATAGTTAAACATGCATTCAATGATTGTTAAATCATTTAATTCGTTTTATTTTTAGTAAATATTTTTATTATTAGTCCAGTTTGAAATAAACACGAAACCCAAAATAATCTATTTTTAGAAATATGAATCCAAATTCTGCATTTTATTTTAATTTTATTGCCACAAAAAACTAAACTAAAATAGTTACTTGAAGATAACATTAAAAGAGTGTACACCTCAAAACGTTGATTTTTAATTTATAGTTTTATTGAATTTATGTCGTATTAATTCGAGTTAAATGTCTGAATGTATAAAGATGTCGGTGACGTCTTCAGTTGCATAAGGTTTTGAAATGGTTGGAACGTTGTTTCATAATCAAATATGTATCTTTAACATGTTAAATGTGTGATGTTGAACTGGACATTTTATCAGAGAATGTAAATTTGTAGTCCACTTCAATGTCTCTCTCATTCACATGTGAAGATAAAAGTAATACGTCTCATTACCACCTCTGTAATTTGTAAATATGTATCTCAGTTTACAAGAGAATCAAAAGTTTTAGGGGTAACAGAGCCTCCAAAAAGATCGTAACGTCTTTGTTTATTATCATAACTTGTCCCTCATGAATATAAGGAGTTTGAATTCTTTATAGATTTTAAATCGTGCATCACATATAATTCTCACCATATTTTTAAGTTGAATTTAAAGTTACTGAGTTAATATATTGTTTTGGGCGTTAAGGGTCGCCATCCTCACTTACCGGGTAAGACTCTTCATCATTCTCATCACTCTTATCCGGTAAGATTGTAGGTCCTTCTCATGTTCATCCTATAAAAAAATTTATCCGGTAAGCACTTACTAAGTAAGTGTTTAGTAAACGGCCCCTTAATTGGAGGGATTACTCATAATATATACCCACCGTCCTCATTGTTCGCAGGTGATGTGTAATTCTCATGTTACCCACAATATATACACAACATCTTCAGTAAAACTCTTTGATTTACAAAATCTGATATATTATCGTATTCTTTATAAAAGTTTTCAAAAGTAACTAACATATTGAAGTAAGTGATTAAGTTGTAAACCTAAATCTGTACGACTTAAACGGTCCAAGCACAATTGGTAGTTTGATTGTAGTCAATGTCACTGGACGAATCCAATGACATGTCACACATAAAAATGAATGTGGTTGAAGGGTGTTTTATAGATAAGTTATTATAGGTTCGATATCCAAACTGATAGTCTTTTTTTCTTCTATCGCCATCTTTATCTCCTAACATCGACAAGTACCTTCACAGCAAACCAATTTTGACCACGAGCACGAATTTGCATTTCATCGGATTTCTTGCCATGTCGTGCTGCATAGGCACTAGATTTTTCACATGTCAATTTTAACACGGAGTTTCCTTGAACCATTAGTGGATGCCCACATCTTTGTATTGTCGTTTTCAGCCAACAATGACGAGGTTGTAGATTTTCTAAACACCTATCTATGGTTGGTTGGCAATAACTTCATAGTTTTTTGAAGTGGTTGACGGGGCATAGAAAAATCCGATATTACTAGTGCTTTGGTGTTATGCTATTTTTGAAAATTGATAAGATCAAAACTTTCAATAATATGAGAACTGTACGAATACAAAAAAAATTATACACAAAAATCCCGAAGAGAGCTTCAATGCTCGAGAGTTCGTAAAAAAAATGGAAACCTACATCCCTTACTTACACTAGATAGCAAAAAATTAAAATTACAGTAATGTCTTTTAAATTAGTTGTTATAAATCGTAAACAGACATTTTAAATATTAACATTAAAAAATAATAATAAATTACAAATATCCATAGAAAATGTAAAGCTCTTTTTTACTCATTTTTCAGGCATTACACCTGTCATGGATTATTATTTTTTCCGGTTCTTCTTTTTACACTGCAATGACTACTTTGACTAACGTTTGACAAGATTTTTTTTCGGGCCTAACCGGTTCTTGACCCTATTCAGGGTTTTTTTTTTTTTTTTAATAATTGGCCATGAGAAAGCTTTTCGTTGGAAAAATGAGTTTGATTGGTCTTTTGGGTCTCACTCTTAGGTAACCATGCTGATTTGGCGAGTGATGATTCATCTCATCACTCGCCATATCAGCACGGTAACCGGTTAATGCTTCAACTGGTTACCCGGGTATTTAAATACTTAAAACTTTACGTCTTAGGTAACAAAATGAAAGTTTTTAAAGTACGTACTTAAAATAGGAATCAAGTTAAAGTACGTTACTTTGCATACAATTTGCCCAAATATATATTTAGAAAGTTAGCATCTCCAATAATTATGCTAAAATAGAACATTTAAGAACTTTTTTTGCTCTAACAATTATGTTAAGGTGGAAATCCTCAAATTTAAAAAAAAATCTAAAACTTTATAAATAAATAAAAAAGAGATAAATAATACCTTAAATTTTTATCCATCAATATGAGTTATTGAAATTGAACGAGTAGAAGAGAAAACATATATTTTATTAATATAAGTAATGTTAAAATTATTAAAAAGAGTAGCTGTTGAAATTCGATGTCAAACTTTTTATTGACTTTGAATTTTCATTCTTTTTCTTTTTATTTTAGAAAAAAATTAATATAACTGCTAATACAAACTTTTTCTAACTTTTCAAAAATTCTAAAATAATATAGCATATGAACTATTCATCACATATTATACAATTATTTTTTTTTTTTTTGCAAAAATGAGCGTGGCCCCACATTTTGACTGTTCAAGCAATCTGTTAGGCCACCCACACAAGGCTTTCAAAGCCAATTGCAAATCCTTTTTTTGTCAGAGATTTTCATCCACGTAGGAACCCACTTGCAACATTTGCAAGTTATATTGAAAGGCCACGTAGGAGCCAACTCCTCACCAATTTCTTTTTTTTTCTTCTCATTATTTAAATTAATTAATTTTTATAATATTAATATATGCATTAATTACATTAATTATTCTCATTTAAAATTATTCTATGCATGTATATATGTTATTTAAAAAAATATAAATATAATATAACTAAATTAATTTAA
>NC_037528.1:11734097-11787813 GCF_001531365.2 Cynara cardunculus var. scolymus | reverse complement strand
TTTTTTTTTGTAATAAAAACCTTCTTGGGCCTTTAAATGATTTTCTTTATTTACTGATATCTTTTATTTGATGACGATTTTGTTAATAAATAAAATTTTAGTGGCACAATTATAAAAGAGACCAGACTTGCATGTATATATATATATATATATATATATTTATATATTATAAACCTTTTTTTTCCTTACTATTACTCAATAAATTAATGATATTAAACATTTTAAACTATGTTATATACTAAAATCTAAAAAATAAGATACTAAACTAAAAGGGTAAAAAAAATTAAATATCATGTTATAAAAATTAAGCACTAGGGAATCGCATGCTAAATACTTAACGTGACGTTAGACATAAGTTTTAAGCCACGACCAGGCCCTGTCCAATGGTTTTGGATGCCCTGGGTGAAGAACCAAAAAGAATGCCCCTACTCCAATGAACCAAAAACTCAAGAAGACACAAATATTTAAGGGGTTTGGAATCTAGTCAAGCTATGCGGCTCATCCCCACGTCAGTTATTATTGAAAAAAAATTACTACGGGAGGACATAAACCAAAACCCCGAACAACAAAACGAATATAAGATTACCTATTCATCTAAAACGGTGCCTTCGTGCATTTCGTGAAGCAAAATCTTCAATTAATCTATCATAGTCAACTTTTACTAAAAACTTACTTTGGATGCCCAAAAAACTTACAGGTTATGGGCAGATTTAAGATACTATCATACTAAGAGAGTAAGATCATTATTGATAGCATAAAAGTTGCTAGAGTATATTAATAGATGTTATTTGTACCTAAACTGTAGTCAGTTTCTGATATAGAATTTCATCACTACATGATGCAATATTGTAACCTGTTTGGTTTAATATTTAATGGAACATGATGCAATTTTGTTTCACTTGTTTTTTCATGATCCACTCAGTTTCACACTTACAAATGGACTCACATTCCATAAGGTTAATTTCAATTTTCACACTTACATGAACAATTGAACATGATGCAACCTGTTTCATAATCCTTTAATCCCTTGTCTTCTGTTAAACAACTAGAATTCTAGAAACCAACCATGAACCATCAGCTAATACTCTGGTTTCTAATCAGTTCCATAGGGAGAAAAATCAGGACGATAGGACCAATTTGAAGTATTATCTTGAATTAACTACCATTCTACCAATATGGTTTTACATCGAGAAATGGTAAGTTCTAGAGATTGAGAGGGAATGCCGATTAGGGAAGGGGCAGACCAAAGACGGAGCGTCGGAGCGGGAGCCAGGAGGGAAGAGGAAGACGAGGACGAACGTAGGACTGGAGTCTGGAGATTAACTGCCGATCAGGGGAGATTGGATTTGGACCGAGGAGGTGAGACTGGAGCCAAGGAGGCGAGGACTGGAGTCGAGGAGAGGACTATAGTGTAGCAGATTGGGCCTAGGATGATGCCCCTTGGGCTGATGATGCCCTCGGTGACAGCCCATGTCGCTCATGCCCAGGGTCGGCTCTGGCCACGATGGCTATCACGACGAGTTTTTTAGAACACCGACAAAAACGAGGGCAATCAGCTTTGCCGCATCAAAAGAGATCAACGATCTAAAAGTATTCTCACACCTCTCATGAAAAAAAAAGTCTTTAGAGCATTTTTAACAGATTTTATAAAATGGAGATTTTGATTAAAAAAAATTCTAACACATTACCCAAAATAAAGAAAATATGAAAGAGTGAAATTCTCCAAATTTAAAAAACTCCAAAAAATTAATTATCATGAGAAAAATACATTCCGCCAATAAAAAAAATCTTAATATTAATTTTTTATTAGAGAAAAATAATATTTTATTAAATATAAAAAAGAAAAAGAAAATCAACGACTATAATATATTATAGTCTTCTAAATATAGATATGGTTGAAGTGGAATGGAATTATTTTTATATAATCTCCATTTTCCTCTAGTCACCCAAAGATGCATATAACATTAAATTAAAACCATATAGAATACCAGTTACAATTATTTTAAAAAACAACCAATTACGGAAACTCTATATTAATTCACTAATATTATTATATTATAAAGTTTTGATTGAAATAAATATAATTTAATTTGATCTAATAATAAAAGTCTTATTTTATTTTATTTTAATCAACAAAATAAGAAGCCATTTGAGTGGGCGATGGCGATGACAATGGCAATGGCAATGGTATAAAGTCCTTTCACTCTCCACAAAGATTTCAATTTTCTACAAGATTCTCGAGTGTTTGTGTTGAAATCAACACCTTAATTTGTGAGGCTTGAATCCCTAATCCATCTTTATGTGTTTTGCTGCTCAGTTTCTGATCATCTTGAAGCTTTTATCGCCATGAAAGATCGCCGGAAACGTGCTTCTCTGCTCCTCATCTCTCGATGCGCCCTTGCTCTACTCTTCTTCTCCGGCTTCACTCTCTCCACTCTTCGACTTCTTTTTTCAGGTAACCAGCTTCTTACCAGTTTTCTTTTCAATTTTTCTTTAACTTCTTTGAGCATCAATTACTTGCTTGTTTAACTTTGGAAACAGAGAGCTACCATCCGAGCTTGATATCTTCATGGAGAACGTCACCGGCGGAAGCTATTTACAGTGATTCACCGGCGTCGAGGGGTTTATCCGTCGGAGAAACGGTGCTGTTTCCAGACCAGGTATTGATTTTGCTAAAATATCCTCCATCCAGTCGTCTGTTGACGAAAGATGAAATCGAGTGCGTTTATTATTCACCGAACACTTCCCGGCCTCACCTGAGGTCGTCGCCGTTGTCAATCGGCGGCCAATATCTCGATCACCAGATCGTACGTTGTGGGATTCCACCACGTGGCACGATCGTATCCGTCGCTTTGAAAGCCCAAGGTGATCTCCCGCCCGGCCCCACGCACGAATGGAAATCGTTAGCTTACGAAGCTATGATCGACCGAGACAACACCACCATTGTATTCGTGAAGGGACTCAATCTACGGCCAGGAAGAGCCTCCAACCACTCTCGGTTTCAATGCGTGTACGGCTCCGATTTCACCAATCGGAAGTCGCGGTTGAAATCAGAAGTTGTCTCAATCGCTCAAGAGATCGTACGGTGCAGGACCCCTTCGAGTCTACTGGGAAGCCCACACAGTCGTGGTTCCATCAAAGTTTCGGTCAACGTAATTGGCAAAGGGATTTTGAGCTCCATTGCCCGACCCGAGTTTTTGGCTTCACCCGACCCACCCGTTTTTATTCAACATCGAGTCTGCATATGCACCATGCTCCGGAACCAAGCCCGGTTCTTGCGCGAATGGGTCATGTACCATGCCCGCATTGGGGTCGAACGTTGGTTCATATACGACAACAACAGTGACGATGAGATCGAAGACGTAATAGAGTCGTTAGCGAATCAAGGTTTCGAGATTACCCGACACTTGTGGCCTTGGATCAAGACCCAAGAAGCCGGATTCGCACATTGTGGTTTACGAGCTCGAGACCTTTGTGAATGGGTTGCTTTTATTGATGTGGATGAGTTCTTACACCTGCGGACCGGGGTTCATTTAGGGAGCATAATCAGCAACCAAACCAGTAGGCCCGATGTTGCAGAGTTACGAATATCATGTCATAACTTTGGACCATCGGGTCTGAAAGAAAGCCCACGAGAAGGGGTCATGGTGGGATACACTTGTCGGTTGAGGCCCCCCGAGAGGCACAAAAGTATAGTCCAACCAGAGAAACTAAACCCCACGTTGATCAACATGGTGCATCATTTTGATTTGCGAGATGGGTTGAATTACGTGAACATAGATAGGAATTTAATGGTGATTAATCACTATAAGTTCCAAGTGTGGGACGAGTTCAAGGAGAAGTTCTATAGAAGAGTGGCTACGTATGTGTCGGATTGGCAAAAAGAGGAAAATGTTGGATCTAGAGATCGAGCCCCGGGTTTGGGGACTCGAGCAATTGAACCGGCTGACTGGGCTAGCCGATTTTGCGAGATCAATGATACAGGTTTGAGGGATTGGGTGGTGAAGACGTTTAGTGACCCAAACACAGGTTTACTACCATGGCAACAAGAAAGAGTTTTGTGAACTTTTTCTATTATTACTAAATTAGGCATTGGATTGATCAAGGTCAAGCTATATATATATATATATACACACTTGATATCATGGTATTTAATCATGTAATGTATATTTTGATTGGTATAAAACATGATTATAGTATATGCATATTCAAAGGAAAGTTCAATTGCAAATATTCTTTTCATTGTTTATCGGGGATAAAAGAGAGGGTGACACATACTTCCGGTTGTGAGATATCTGCGAATGCATCATGTGCTATTTCATATGTTTTTATTTATTTATTTATTGTTAGAATTTAATGTAGTTATCAATATAAAATATATATAGGAGCAATCAAATACAAACCACCTAATTTGTACAAATCGTGCAAACCACTCTCATTCGTCGATTTCATTGTTTAATCTTATGAAATTTTTTCAGGAAATTATTTAATCTTGTGAAATTGTTTCATATAATAAATTTTTTATGAAATTGTTTCATATATGGTTATGAAAATTTTCATATAATACTTAATGAAATTTTAATAAAACTGTTTCATGTATTTATCTAAAATTAAAATAATGAAGATGATAATATACATGATTAACACCCTCTATAATAAAAATGATTAATCAACCTCTCATAATTACAAAAAAATGAACAAAATGAAAAATTATGATTGGTTGAATGAGGTTTGTACGGTTCGTATAAATAACGTGGTTTGCAAAGTAAATCTCTTCTCTCTCTCTCCCCCCTCCTCTCTCTCTCTCTCTCTCTCTCTCTCTCTATATATATATATATATAGGGGTGGGTTCAAATAAAAACCACTCAATTTGTAAAAACCGTGAAAACCTCATTCAACCAATCATAATTTTTTATTTTGTTCATTTTTTTTGTAATTATGAAAGGTTGATTAACCATTTTTATTGTGGAAGGTGTTAATCATGGATATTATCATCTTCATTAATTTAATTTTAGAGAAATACATGAAACAGTTTCATTAAAATTTCATTAAGTAGTATATGAAACAATTTCATAACCACATATGAAACAACTTCATCAAAAAAAGTATTTATGAAACAATTTCACAAGATTAACAATTTCATGAAAATATTTCATAAGATTAACGACGGATGAGAGTAGTTTTTACGGTTTTTACAAATTTGAATGGTTTTCATTTGATCGCTCCTCTCTATATATATATATATTTCAGAGTGTGTTTACTCGGTTCACAATGTGAACCTTTTTGATGTGTTTGTGAAACAAAAAATACACGTAAAAAAGTTTTATATTACGAGTCAAATAGATATAAAACAAACACATTGTATAAAGATATATGTTAACCAATACATTAAATACTATACTTAAATGGAAAACAAAACCTTAAGGTAGAAGTTTTCACGGATCTCATAAATGCTAAAGTTCTAAATGATTAAGCCACTATACAATGGTTCAAATGAGAACACTTTCATCTTACGATAATGCAAGAACACTCTTTTGCTTTATATTTCATCACATGTGTACTAAACCATATATGTGGACAACCTTTATAGGGATTTAGGTTGTAGGCTAAGTTGCCTCTACACTAGTAGGCCCCTCACATGTATTATCACATATGACAAGAGTGTTATTGATGTGATACTATAAGCCATCACATGTGATAATAAATCAAAGATGTAGACGACCTTTGATGTGACCTATGTCGTTGGACATGTCGTCCACACACCACCAGGTCCCTCACATGTATTTCACGTGTTGTAAGGGTGTTGTAGCATTTTCGTAAATGAATGTATTATAGTTTGAAACTCCACCCCCCCCCCACACACACACACACATATATATATGTATATATATATATATATATATATATATATTATATCAATACAATCTTGTTTAATAAAAGCAGTGTGAGTATCTGTGGAAGAATTGAAGGTAGGGGTGGATGTGTGTCCTAATCTGATATATGGAGCATCTTTTGCAACTTGTGGAATGTCTTTTTATTAATTTAGGGGGTAACATGTAGAATAGTAATTGGTGGATATCACATGATAATGTTGCTTTGGTTCCACCTTTTTACCCTTTCTGAAAGCAAATGAAATCTATGAATAGATGTGGAAGAAAACCAACAAAATGATTTTGGTGTTCAATGGTACAAACATCAAATTATTGCACGAATTAAATGCATTTTGATGCCATCTTGTAAGAGAACAAAAAACCGAAATCAACGGTGCATGTTTCATCTGACAGCATCATTTCAAAATAAAAGGAAACATAACCGTATAAATATCAAATCAAACCAAGAAAAAGCAGTACATTCCACTCAAAAGCAGGTTGGAATATAAGCAGTACATAAACTTAGAACATCCATATGCTAATTGCATCCAACTCTAAGCATCTCATATGACCTAAGATGTGTGTCAACTCCATAAAATATATCAAACCAAACAAACCCAATATATCCCACTTAAAAGCAGGTTCTGAGACGGGTGAGATGTATGCAGTCCTGACCTCTACCCCCTAAGGATAGACCGGTTGTTTCCATGAAACGCCCGACTTGTGCAAAAGGGTGGTGAGAAGGAGAAGACAAGGACAAGAAGGATATCAAGACTAACACATATTAAGCAACATAAAAACCAAAAGAAGAAGAAAAGGAGAGAAGGTAAAAAGAAAACATATATACGAGAATTTCCACCCTCAACTGTCTACTCCCTCGGTATGCACTTAAACCGAACATGTAAACATGAAAGACTATAAGGGGCTGTTTGGTTGGTTTTCCATCAAGTTCCGTATGGATTAAGCTGTCTGTGTGGATTAATCATTCTGTATGGATTGGGAAGGTTTTTGTTTGAGAGGGTTTTTTCATAGATGGAAGAAACATATTTCTTACTTGGAAGGGGCAGGTTAGGAAAAAACTTGGTCATCTGCATAAAGCTCCCCCCTAGAAACTTACTGAATAACCCACTTTCTATATCATTAAGCCACTACCAAACAGTCATGTATAGCTGACAGAATAAGCCGTGAATCTCATTAAGTTCATTAAGCTACTAACAAACAGGCCCTTAGTCTACATGTGTAAACTGAAAAGATTATAGAAAGAGAGATTCATTGGATTTAGAAAAAGAGATTCATTTAATTAAACCCATCTGCAACCAATTGTATGTATTGATACAACGAAAAAGAGAAGTCTGCTAGAGTGGATCAATCAACATGGGGATCTCATAACTCACCTAAATCCTAATCTCCTGCAAATTGTCTATCTTACAAAAAAGGGACATAACTAGAACATGTATTTGCAAAACTGAGGCAATCAATCCAAGAATACAGAGATCAAAAGGACAGCCCAGTTATGCTCATGGTCACAATTCTATCCCTCTCTTCAATCTCAGTTGCCAAAAGTTGGCCGAGTTGTTATGTTGCTTCTGCTAATAAGAAAACTCATGACCCCTAAGTGAAATGTATTTCTTTACCCAAATAGAAATATCATCAGCACATGCCTGTGCTTCAGGGGTCCTAAGAAGCATGTCAAGAGTCGCAAATTCATGAACACAATCCTTGTAATCCAAAACTGGTGCATCAACATTTACCTTCTTAAGCTCCTGGGAGTAAGCAATCGCACGGTCCCTCATCCAATCATGTTCTGCTACAATCGTCAACGTAGGAGGCATGTTCTTCAAGGGTGGCCCACCTCTGTTGGGAATCAGGGGGTTGGCTGCAGGGTGGTCCAGACTAAACTCCTCCTCAGGGAGGAAGAGTCTCCATGCAAGTATGCACATAGCCCTATCGAAGAAGTAAGAATTCGACAGCTTTATCTCGGAATGTGTGGGAGTATTTCCAATGAAGAATGGATACATCAACACCTGAGCCACCACCTTAACTGGGTCCAATAGTTTGCCAGCTTCTACAGATTTGCGGGCCACATAGTCAGCAATGTTTGCACCACAGCTCACTCCAAGAAGAACACATCTGTTTCAGTGTCCTCAAGTTGAGTTAAAGATGATCTAACATTAAGAAAATTATATCATTCAGGTCATTCATGTCATACAAATAGGGGAAAGAGTGAGTACATATAGAAACATGATGGTTTTCCACACGGGTCCTATGGTTTCTGCCTTTAGTTAACATGTGACGGTTCTTCATTATTTCACACTTTGAAGCATAAATGATGGAATATCCATGAAGGAGTCCAGAAGATCAATCCAGAATCTATACCCATGAGCCAAGCTCATTTAATGACTTCATCAATTAAACATATTAATCATTTCCACCCTCAAGTAACTTATTTTGAATTCAGATTGTTTCTTCTATGTTGACTTGTAATTTAAGATCACCGCTTATAAACTGATAACTGTAACATATATGTGGGTTTCCTTCATCATTTTATAGTATCATCACCTGGGGCAGCAAAGACCAAACTCACACCAATATTTTCTCATCGTGTCTTAATTCTACAAAAATCAAAAACTTAGTCCACATTGTATCTGCACACAGCAAACAACTAACAGGTTACTGTGTCCAAAAGTGCAATGTGCATGATAAGCACCTTCGCGGTAATTGCAGTTTAGGCCCATGGGTCCGGTAACAGACTGCTCTGGGGTTCTTGTCCCATTCAAATTTTGTGCACATATTCTTTCTGATATATAGATCCGTGAATCCATATTTTTTGCTTTGGCCATGAATTCACGATGACCTAGAGATTTAAGGAACAATCCCAAGATATTATTTAGAGTAGGTCAAAACCGCTGCCTCATGGATATGCTTAATTGTGTGATGAATCTAAAAGCCTCATGGTTATGCTTAATTGTGTCAATCTAAAGGCTCCCTTATCATAGATGTGTAAGCATGCCATCAATCAATGCCTTCTTCCCCACCATTAACCAGGAACTGAGAGCAACTTAAGGTGTCAATTAGGTAGATCTTTCTTAATCATAAAACAGATAGTAAGAGATGCTAAAGAGTGCTCCTTGATTACTTTCTTTACGCTTTATTTTTCAAGAATCGCGGTTGGCTCAGCATATAATTCGACACACAAGATAACTTTATCCTCAATTTTGTCCAAAGATATTCCTGTGTAGCATGCCTAGCACATATACAAGTATATCATTATTTCAGTTTTGTCTCAGCACAACCCTCTAATGAAACAGAGTTCAAACAGTTATGTGTTTTGCATCTAATTTCTGGATGATCTTAGTCCATGATTCCTTCTTTAATACACAACAATTGAGGAATCACTATCAACTATAAGTAAAACTATATGGTGAGAGAAAGCTACCTTGATGGATCTCCATGGGCAGCTAGCCATGGCTCTACCAAAGAAGCCCCGAATGCATCCATGATTTGCCCTTGAGAATCCGACTTTTTCGACTCAGGCGTTCTCCCTGATGATTTGCTACATTCTGCCAAATTCACTTGCTTGGCGAGCCAATGCAGAGCCTTCATCCCATCCTCAAAGGCTGCTGGATACTTATTCTCAGGCGCTAGCCTATATCCAACCGCCAAAACGATCACATCACACACTTTAGCAATCTGCCGACAAAAGAAATCGTTGGCCACAGAATCACAGCTCCCTGCCACAAACCCTCCTCCATGAAACTGAACCATCACTGGCAGTTTCCGACATCGGCGAGTAAAAGGAGAATAACCTCCGTACACGCCATTCTCCAATTTCAAGCTGATATCATCAGTACTGAGACCATTTCCATAACTATTCCTCCGATTGATTGGAGAAAGAGCTGCTGCTGCTGCCTCAGCGGAACCATAACTGTTACGCCGGGGAATACCACAACTCGAGTTGGTTGGAGTTGAGTCCCTCTGAGATCCGGGTCTCTTAGCCGTAACCCTAGCTTTAGAATGGGGATCCGTGGAGACAAGACAAGTTTCAGGGAGGAAGATACGGAGGGCAAGGGAGGTAGAAGTCTCTATGTGGATGTCTTTGGTGGCTACACCGTCAGTGAACGAAGGATTAGCGGCCGCAATCGACTCTTCGGGACGGGATGTAACGCCGAATGAGCTGTTCTCATCGTTCAAATTAGGGTTCTGGATTCGATTCTGTAACCGTCGCTTTAATATCAATTTGAAAAACACACTGTATAATTTCACAGCAACGCTTGGCATTTCTCAAACACATACACACACACCCCTTTTCTATCTCACTTTTTAAATCCTATTTTACTGCAACAAAAACCTGTAATCCAAAGTTCCCCCTCTCTCTCTCTCTCTTATGTTTCAAGATCAACAAATAATGGGGACAGATCATGACATCTCATTAGGGTTCTTCTTGATCAGTGAGGAACCCTGTCACCAGCCATGGAAGATTAGCTTCGATCGGATGCTTCAATGGTGGATGTCGACAGAGAGGGGTGATTGATTGTGCCAGGTGCGCACACTTTCATTTCCTGTGTTTTTTCTTTGGGATTCTGCTTTCTATTTTAGTGAAGTACAAAACTAGTCCCTCCACATATCCTTAATTTACATTTATTACTTCCAAGTTTTACTTTTTAGCATTTTTGTAGTCTAGAATCATCAATTTTATTCCAAGTAAATGGTCTCTTGCATTCGTTCAACCGATTTGCAAATGTAATCTTTTTAATAAAAAGTGTCAGTGATACTCTGAGATATTAGAAAATATACCTAAAAAGTCTCTCAAAATGAACCTAAAACCCCAAAAATCTCGAAATCAACCAAACACAGTCTCTCCATAATAAATTAAAAAAAATACTTGAAACCAACCAAAAAAAAACTTCAAGATCTCTTGAAATTTGACTAAAAACACATCAAACGATTTTGTACATCTTTGATCCATCTTAAAAGTACAACAAAAACCTCGAGCCACCGCTGCTAGCAAGAGCCCTCTTGTCACTTTGTTTTGGTATAAAACCATTTTCGGTCAAGTATTTTCTTAACTTGTACGTCTTTAGATACCAGTCAGACTTTTATGGAAATAAAATGGAAAAAAAAAAAGATCCTCAAGGATGGAATCTGTCAATTGAAGATTGTTTAGGGGCTAATCTTGCACGACAAAAAGGGTGTTAGCTTGTGATGGGTATGAGTGCGATAATTATGTAAACGTGCTTTATGTGTTGTAGAAGGAATGAGATGACTTTGGGTTTGGGTAAGATGACCACAAATGGGAGAGATTATCTTTTTTTTTTAAATAGGAAAAAGAAGATTACATTTTTCGAGGGTAAATTCGTAATTTGACAGACAAAATCTAAAACCGTAATCTAACTTTTGGTTTTTCAAAATCCATGTTTTTCTTGTCTAAGCGAATTGATGGAAACAAATTAAGGGCATGTTAATTTTTTGTAAATTGACTATTAATATCTCTGAATTCTGATTCATTGAAGGGCGTTTGTTTTTTTTTTAAATAACAGTTTAAAAACTCTAAATGTCCTCTGAAATTTTAAGTGGTAAAGGCTCTCTACCAAATTGTTCATATTCTGGAGGCTGGAAGATGTTTGTTAACAAAAACTATTTATCTTTTTATACTTTTGTAGAAAACTACTTATCTTTTATATTTTTTGTATTAGTTTGACCGATTCAGATTTCAGACTTCAGACGGAAAAACAAACAGTATTACAGCTCCAGATTTCAGACTTTAGCACCACCTCTTATAAATCAGAAGTGAAAACAGACTTCAGCACTTCTTAAAAAACAAACGTCACTTGAGAGGGTGTTTGGTCCAGGCAGAGGAATGAAAATGAGAATGAATTTTCATTCTCTGAGTTTAATCAGGAATGAAAATTTAGGTTTATGGAGGAATGAGTCTATTATATTATATAAAACCAAATAATTTCTTTTATTTCCAGTCCCATTAATTGTTGTTTAATACCTCAAACCAAACAACCACTAAGAAATCTCTATATGATGATAAGTAAAGAAACATGAACATTTATAAACCCATACCTTAAAAAAACCGCAAGTTGCGATTTTTTTTTTCAGAAAACGTAGTTTTTTAGAAAAATTTAACACTACAAGCAAAAGATGGCTTACGATGTTAGTCTAACGGGTCAATGGACAAAATTTAAAATAAAAAAAAAAGAAATCCATTGGCTAATTTGTGGGTGTAATTAACCAAATACAAGATAGCTATTTGGTTAATTACACCCACAAATGGTTACCCTTTTTATTGCAAATGCTATTTCTATTTTCATCTCCTTTCAAATCAATACAACAATTTTATTATTTTATTTAAGATTTTATTTCTTATTATTACTTATAGAGTAAATTACAGTTTTGGTCATTTTGTACGATTATGTTCATGGGGTTTGTTATAATTACTATGGATTAAAAATGTTTATGGATTAAGTCCTTGATCCCAACGTATGTTTGTTAGTGATGCTAGTTAAGTCCTATCATGTGAGGACATTTTGGTCTTTTTATCATTTTTTTTATCTTATTTTTACTTGTTATTAATTTTTTTTTTAATATAGATGTTTAAAGCATGTGTACAACTCTTTATCTCTCTCACACGCACACCCACACATACAACTCCATTAACGGTGAAACGCTTCCCATTTTCGTTGATCCCCCTCTGAATCACATGTTTACAACGCATCTCATTGAGAGAACACGCGTGAGTGGGCCAAAATCCTTTTGGGTTTTGACGATAAAACCTTCATTCATGGGTTCTCTAACTTGAATTATGTTTCTTTTCTTGGTTTCTTGATTTGTTTTATCCTAAAATCCTTCTGGGTTTTATGAAGAAAACGGCACTAAGCTTTGTGGTTTGATTTATGAACGATGGAGATAATTCATGGTGGTGTCCGATTTAAGGCTAGTGTTTTGGAACTTCAACAAACACATATATGTTTTAAGAGCTATTCATCGTGTTCCGTCACTAAATGGTTGGTTGTTAGGAAGGTCAAAGATGGACACCGCCATTTTACTTGTTGAGACCACCACCAATTCCCCTGCTCTTCGTTTGCTATCACAACCACCACCTACATCCCCCTTCGGTTAATCGGACAACAACAAATCACCACCACCACCACACCACCTTCTCATGTTCAGGCTCTTTCTTTTCGACATCTCTAACGGTGTAAATCGAACCATGAAGAAGTGCGAATGAGCTTTAAGTTTTTGATCAAGCATACATGAGTTTTGTATTTTTCAAATTCTTCTAATGAATTTATATGGACTTATTGTATATGCTCATAGTTTTTGGATTTGAATTTACACAAACTCCTTTGTTCTTCTAGGCTTTTTGAATGTTTGGTTGAAGAATGATCAACTTTTTTGGCTTTTTGGTGGTGTTATGGGTTTTTCAACCGTGGAAGAATGTTTTTTTTTTTTTTTTACTGTTACTCAATGAGTCCACGATATTAAACACTTTAAATTAGGTTAAGACATACACTAAAAGGGTAAGAAAAACTAAATATCGTGTTACAAAAACTATCCATTAGGTTATAGCCTGCAACAAGCTTAACGTGGTCTCAGATACAAGTTGTCGCCACAAGCCTTTTACAACACATTCTTCGCCACAAGCCTTTTACAACACATTCTTCAAACATTAGTTTTTTTTTTTTATTAACCTGGATATCCAACCCGCTATGCAAACCGATTAATCCCAGGGCGACCACCTGCTTTGCAGATAGTCCGGAGTCACCGTATTTGAACATCTATGGCCACAAGGGGATTTTTATTCTCCTTGGATTTGAACCTGAGACCTCCTGATACTTTTGATCTTTGGAGCTAAGCTCAAACCAATCAAGTGTGGTTAAAACAAACATTAGCTTTTAATCACACCTATAACTGCAATCCATAACATCAACACATATATATATTTTCTTTTACTACAAAATGAAAACAAAATACAAGTGGATCAAACAAATGAGAGATAAAAAGTAATATGATACACATTAAAAATAAAAAATAAGGAAGGAGTACAATCATAGGATCAAATCAATTCAGAGAGGAAAAAAACAGAAACAAATTCCTGGGCAGGAACTCCCTTTTTGACACCAACAACAAAATGGTCAAATTCAATAATACCCCATTCCATATCTATATATATATATATATATTTATGCATATACACATTCTTGGAATTCAAATCATACCCACACCATCATCACCATTTTTGCTGTTTCCTTCATAACATGTAAGAATGGTTGGTCACCTTTACCTTGCATTGGTGGATGATCTCTTTGCAGCAATCTCTTCTAAGCGTTTCCATATCGCTTCACGTTTCGCCTTGCTTTCTTGCTTTCGGGATTCGTCTTCTTTGAACTTTTGTAAGCATTCCTCGAAGAGTTCAGGGTCTGCATCAGAGAAGATCTTTCGAACGTTTAAAGTAAGGCTTCTCACGGCTTGGTTCCAGTGGGTTTTGGTGTTCCTTTCCAAGGCAGGGAATATGATGGGCAGGATTACTTTCCGGTTCTGTTTTATTAGGTTCTCGATATGATCATTGTTCCACAGGAACAATGCTCTTTCAGCCACCTACAAACACCATCAATCAAAGACTAATCAACATACACTCAGAAGTTAATACCCCCTCCATCCTATGGAAATTGCAACATTGCCATTTTTGCAACCTTTTAAACTGAAAGTTACATGCCCATCATTGTTACAAAGAATTGACAATATCCACTAAAACGACTGTATTCCCATTGTTGGAGAGTAGTTGAAAACATTAGACTAATAAGCGTCTGCTTGTTGGCCGCTTAATCGTACTCAACTTATTTGGTCAGCTATACATGACCGTTTGGTAGTGGCTTGATGATATAAAAAGTGGCTTATTCAATAAGCTTCTAAGGGGGGCCTTATGAAAAAAGCCAAGTTTTTCTCGGAACCCGCCCATCCCAATTAAAAAACACGCTCCTTCCATCTATGAAAAAACCTTCCAAATCTATTAAGAGAGACTAATCCAAGCAGGATTAATGGAAAGCTAACCAAACAACCACTATAGTCAAATACTTCCATTAAACTATATGTCCGCTAACATGTTGAAATTTCCCTTGGACTGAAGTAGCATTTGTAAATGGCTATGTGAAGAGGCCGAAAGCTACAACAGCTTTCACCACGCATATATACATGAACTCATAAACAGTTTTCCAAACCACATGCCTTAGTTCGATAATTTGATGACTAGTTGAAAAGTATGTGTATTTTCCACACAAGTGTGCAGGGGAGGATCCAGTATTGTGAAATTTCTACCGAATATAGGTGTCTTTACAAGTAAGGTGTCTTTACAAGTATGGTGTCTTTAAAACTGGCCTCTACTTTAGACACAAAGATGTTATAGTGTGCCAAAATTCGTGATTATTTATCAAAGACAAAAGTTAAATTTAAGAAATTGGCTATATAATAATTACTGTACAAATATGCTTTGGGAAAAATACGTCATGGAAGTGTCAACACTTCGAAATCATCAAATGAGAACATATTACATCCCAGGTGAAATTTTTATCAATTTCTGAACATGGGTAAATCATAATAGATACTTATAGCATCAGACAAAGACTAATGCCACAACTGATGGAAACAACCACCTAAGAGCATTAGGTAGACTGTAAAGGGTATGATAGACATGTACCTCTATATATTTTCGTTTTCATCCTCAGAATCAATTTAATTTTCTGTGATTCCGTCCTACAAAAATTTCCCCTATAATATCCTTTTTAGCTTCTGAAAGGGTATGATATAGAAATTTTCCTTTATACATTTACCCAGGACACGAAAAGGAGGAGAGAGATGCTTATTTTAACCTTCATGTGGAGCCCGGTTGTGGTATAAGATGCTGTCTTCACAACTCACAGAAAAAGAATCACTCTCACTCTCAACAAAAAAAGAAAATGATATTTGGCCGATAGTGAACATACAATGGCGACCAGACGAGCATTTCCCTCTATTAGGTTGAAGCCTCGCATGACTAAGAAAGGTCCGTCTGACTAGGCTTGCCCAAGCGGATGACTTGCATAGAAAAATCTGGAAGTCCTAGGTTCAAATTTCACACTTATGTATTGTCCAATGAATTACTCGAGGTACATCAAAAAGGACAGCTGGCAGAAGTTTCACCCTCTTGGGAGTGTTTTCAAGGTCTTCTGAATAAGGACTTGCTACTTGGGAAGGTACATGATACAAACTCGTCAACCTCATGTGTCTACCATCCCTACTAGGCGCAGTGTTTCTTCTTCTTTTCTTTGCTTTCAGTAAATAAGTTGCCTAGTACAATATGAGTCTGCTGCTAATTAGTAGTGAGGTAACATAAGTTGTACAATTTGCTTCAATAATTTGTACAGCATTTGCAAAGTATATAACTCAATATTCACTGTGTCTCGATATATTAAGGATGTATACAATAAGTTAAAAAAATTATAATATTCAATCTAAACCTTCGGTTAATCTTTAAAACTCTCATTCTTTTGTAGCTTAGTGGCTGTTTGGTTGGTTTTTCATCAAGTAATGTATGAATATAGCTGCCTGTGTAAATTAATCTATCTGTATAGATTGGGAAGGTTTTTTCATAGATGAAAAGGAGCGTGTTTTTTAACTGGGAGGGACAGCTTTGGGAAAAACTTGGCTTTCTGTATAAAGCTCCCCTTAGAAATTACTGAATAAGCCACTTTCTATATCATTAAGCTACTAAAAAACAATTACGTATAGCTGACTGAATAAGTTGAGAGTCCCATTAAGCTTATTAAGCTGCTTACAAAAAAGCCCTTAGTCTTGCAAGGCCCTAAATGGCTCGTCTAGCCCTGGTGCTTGAACCAGCTTTAAAATGACAAGTCCACCTCTTCCAAAGGGTACTCGTCTAGAAGGGCATAAGATGTATGCTATGAAAGAACTCTATTACAGTTAATGTTTGATGGTTTCCCAAATCCATTGTCCACACCCTTTCTCTTTGTATCTGCCCGCTTTTTCATTTTCTTGGCTGCGTCATAGAGATAAGCCCTTGCAATCGCAGCTTGATCCTGCGAAGATTTTGCAACGTGGCACTTAACTGCATAAGAGGATGATCGGGCTGTAGGGATTGGCCATGGGTTTTCCCTGGTACTTGACTACGTTTTGAAAAACAACCAAGCTACTTCTTAGGTCAAGCAATCACTTGACACTTGAAATAAGCGTCCCGTACTTGGAGAATTGATCCATAACCACCAAGATAAGGCCATCAAATTTCAGTAAGCAAGTCCGGTTAGACACTTTCCACAAACATGAATAGGGAGTGGCTCCAAGAGTCCAATCAGTCCCCTTAGCTCCAACTTGTCTTGTTGGCAAACAAGACTTGTCAGTACGTCGGCATCTACATCATCCCACATGTTGGGCCAATAGTAGCATCCCCTCCTAAGTCCTAGTGCACAAGTACTTTGAGCTCCGACGTGAGTCAAGGGTGGACCTATGTATGTTAGAGCGGGCTCCCGTGCACCCGTTCAACTTATTTTTGCAAGTAGGATTTTTTTAGGTATGAAAGGTGCACCCGCTAAACTTTGAGAGGTGCTCCGAGATATTAGAAAATATAAGAAACATCAACCAAAAAACCGAAAAAAGTATCATGAAATCAACCAAAACAGAAAAAGTCTCGAAATCGACGAAAAAAACACAAAAAGTCCCCAAAATTGACCAAAAACTTAAAAAATCCCTCGAAACAATGGAATTCGGCTAAAAACCCATGGACGCCTTTGCGGGTCTTTGATCCACCTTAATTGTGCACCCACTCAACAAAAATCCTAGGCCCATCATGTGACCAACCCAAACCAATCCAGTTTAAGTCATGGCGTTCCTGAATAGCTTCTGGACGTAGTCCACTCCACCATAACACTTAAACCCGAATTCCCTTGGTGAAGAGCAAGCCTCTTTTCTCTCAGAATCTTCAAGGCTTCAACTTCATCTATGCTTGGCCACATCCATCATGCTTTTGGCCATGATACCATGGTTGAGATCTTCCTTTATCTAATCTAGCAGTGACGCCTTAGTTGGTATTGAGTTTGAAAATAGTTTGTGGTGACGTTATTGGTCATCACCAACAATCATGCATCCAAGAGATAATTTCTCCAAGTGCTAGGCCAATTGATGGCCCCACTATCTCCTTTTGGACTGTATACTGCTCGTACCTTTCAAATTTTCACTTTCATAGGTTATTGGGTGTCGGTCCCACACCAATAGCAAAATCTGGATATGTGCCTCAAAAGGCTTGAACGTAATGCTAAGATCGACTCCTTGGTAAGGAATGCCTTTAGATCCGCAAAGGCCTTGTTGCAACGTTTGTCCCACTCCCATGTATAGTTCTTCTCTAGGAGACTTGTAGTGATGTGATTCTTGCCAAGTATGACTTGATGAAGCACCAAGTCGTGGACTAGTCTCCTTTGGCAAGTCCTACCTGATAATATCCCGAATGAAGATCCAAGTTGGTAAATTGTCGAACCTTCCCGAATCGGTCAAAGAAATCTAGAAGGGGTGGAATGGGATATTTGTTCTTCATTAACACCTTTTTAGTGCCAAATAGGCGGTCCTTTCTCTAGAAAGATGCTAATGCATTGTAAGGTGCTTTTGATGGTAAGGCGTTTATTGGGTTGCTTACTTAGTTCTTCCATATGACTAATGCTCATATCTTACAAGACAACTCCATCCAAAGAACAATTTTGAAGTCATCTATGGGTACAATCGAGAAGTCCACTCGTCCCCTCGATTCCCCGACACACTTGTGCTCCTCATGTTATTTTGTAAAGCCTTTTCTTATGAATTGATAGCCTTAATGGTGCCCCCTATTAACGATCTTAACTCTCAAGTTGTCAACCATTGATTTTCGTTGTGAGGTTATGAGAGACACCTATACATCCCAAGATGTTTAAAGTATTTTTTTCTACCTTAATGTCCACATGTACCAACCGCTTGCAAGCAATGTCTTGGCATCCATAAATTGAGGACATGTAGCACTTGCATACAAGCTTCACCTTGCATCTCTTGATGGACAATAGTGTGAAGGTTGTGGCCAATCCCACAAATATAACCCTCTGCACAAGAAATAATCACTCTTGGGTTTATGTTCTTGTGCTTGTTAGAAGTTTCGCCCTTGACTTTCTTTTCCTGCCTCGTGGTGGCTCCCCATTCTTTAGAAAGCTACTCTTTTTTGGCTCTCTCAATTTTGATAGCTCCTTCCTCAAATTCACCACAAACTTGGCTTGGCTTGGGCAATGACGCTTGATAGATCTTGGACTCCACATCTACTAAGCTCAATGTTTGCCTATTGTTGTAGCCCATCCATGAAATAAAAAAGTAGATCTATTTCTGGCAAATTGACAACCCCAACGTTCATTGTTCTTGACTCCCAAGTTGTTGACCATTGATATCGTCATAAAACTATGAGAGGCCTACGTATCTACCAAGGCTTTTAAGGTATTTTTTAAATACATTCACATGCACAACCCCTTCAAGCAATGTTCTTTGACTCCATGGAGTTGCGGACATGTATCGCTCCCATACGAGCTTCACCTTATATCTCGTGATAGCTTGCTTGTTTGACAATAGCATGCAAGTTAGGAGCAATATTGCATCCAATTACTCCCTCTACACAACAAATAATCCATCTTGTACTTCCACATCTCTATGCTCTTGCTTGTTAGAAGCTTTAACCTAAGACTTCCTTTTCTTGCCGCAGTGGCTCCCCCAAGCTACACTACATGGATCTAAGAATTTTGATGGCTCCTTCCTCGAATCCACCATTGACTCAATTTTGGAAATGACGTTCAATACATCTTGGACTATGTCTATTGAGCTCAATGTTAGTTCATTGTTGCAAAGCATCCATGATATAAAAGAGTAAAACCTTCTTCGGACATTTCCAGGATTTTTAATGCAAGGGCCATGAACTTTTCAAGTGGTCCCTAAAAGTGTTTGTTTCTTTGAGTCAATGGAGCTTACATTGTGCCTCCTTTTCAACATTTTTAAGGCAGAATTAGTTTAGTTCATGAACAAAAGGCCAAGAATCCATGGTGCACGTAACTTTGGAAGACTTCAGTCATGTTATTAAGATACAATGCAACAATTTGGATCTTATTCTCATCCAACATGATCTTAATTATATGTAAATATTCCACTCCCCAAATGAAGTTGTCAAGCTCCTTCGAGTTCCCGTTGTCCATATAAGCTTTGGGATTAGAAGTATCCACCTATTAAGTTTGATTGGAAGTCCCTTTCCTAATAGAAAATGCCTTCTCGCAAACGTAAACATTTGCATAGGCCTCAACTAGTTGTTCCTTCAACATGACCAACTCCTCATGTTGTAGATGCATAAATTGAGGTGTCATACGAGGGAAGAATCAAATTTGATTGACTATATCTTTGAAGGCTTCAATAAGAGTCGAGTCTTCCGCCCTGTTCTTGAAGTTTGTTCTCCACAAGCTCCAATTTTGACCTCGGTCATTGCTAAAAGACTCCACCTCTCGACTTATCCTTCCAAGTAACAGCCACGTTCTTGAAGCAACCCCTTTGACAACCCTCCCGTTGCACCTGCTATTGAGCCTTTGATGGAACAACTAATTGCTCGACCTGGCATGTGATTGCAATGTTCTTGTCCTTTCCTTCGTTATAGGGTTATTGATTTGCCTAAACCACATCAAGATGCTAAGTCAACCACTTCCAAAGAGCACTTGCCTAGATTGGCCAAGTAAATCAAGATCTAACCCTCAAAGGATCAAAGAGAACAAGAATGCAAGTTTGTCATGATGGAACCATCTATAGTTATGTTTACAAGTGAGGGTTCCTTATAATTCTCTACAGAACATAAAGAAAAGATGGGAGGGAGGATTGCCATGTAAGGTGCATGTCCTCACCAAATAAGTGTCAACTTGCCCAACATCGAGTTAGTTGTGACATTAGGATTCTTTTTGACCATTTACCATTTTCGTTTGTTTCCTATTTATGTGGTGCAAGGATTAATGAAGATATGGTCCTGGTGAAGTTCACTTGATTGGGAGAAAACAAAATAAAGTATGAGAAAATGTTAAGAATGAATGAAACCTTAGTTTCATGATCCATTGGTCATCCATGCAATTTGACATCACCATTTCCAATTGTTCTATCATGAGGGGATTACTTATCAATTTTAGGGAGCTTTTCTCATGTCATCATAACTAGGGTCTTACAGACATAAAGCAATACTGGAGGAGGTCCAGATGTGATTTTCCCATAATCAGTCTTAGCAATTGTATATCACAAGTTGACTCCGAATGTATAATCTTTTGAAGCAAAAGATCACAATTCACTAAACTGGGGTTCTGATAGGCAACATGATTCACGATTTAACGCTATGCATATAAATTAATATATCGAAACATGTAAAATTTGCAAAGCAGAACTCAGCAAAAGTTTATATAGCAATGATATGAACCAGCAGTAATAAAGAATGAGGTGGCAAAACTAGTTACCTGAAAGTGTGAACTGCTCAAGCAGTGAGCGATCTGGCGAAACAAAGGCACCATACATCTTTGAAATTCTGGAGGCTGAGTAGCTTCTAAAACTTCCTCAAGCTCACTCAAGAACATCACCTCTTTGGAACTGTTTGTGATAGGCCAATACTTCAATAAACCTCTAATAACAGTATCAGCAAGTTTGCAGTCTTTTTCAACGAATTGGGTGATGCAGTAAGATAACTGCTGATGGTACATCGGTATGCATTTTGGCTTGTGAAGGGGTATTAGTGCCCTCACAAGAAAGAGCTTGTGCTCTTCCTTCAACGGCAAAGCAAAACCATTAATAATGCTGCCTAGAATCTCTAGGAGCTCTGCAATTCCATTATGTTTTTCAGTTTCAAAAATGAACCGAAAGAATATATTGTTGATGGCTTTCCTGATATATGGACGGTGTACCATGAACTTTCCATACATACGATGGAGTACAAATTTCAAGTACTCGCGTTCTCTTGGATCCTCAGAGTCAAATAAATCCAGCCACCTCAAAATAAAAGCATGGTCAATATACCTTTTAGCCAGCTTCGCATCTGTCTCTGGTGATGCTACAAACCTTAGAAGGAACTCGTACACTAGTTGCAAATGAGGCCATGCTGGATCCATGGACGGCTCCTCTTCTTCCCCATCAAAAGTTTCCAACACTTTGTTATCACGAGGTTGTGGAGTGAGTCTCCTAAATATGTTTATTGACACCATCTTCACAATTTCTTGCATGACAGTTTCTGAAAATTTCCCATTTGCAGAAGAAACATAATCGACAAGTTCAACCAAAGTCTGTCTTTTGATCTCCTTTTCTTTTAGATTCTTTGTTGTGTCAGTGAAATCAAACACAACAGAACACATATTCAACTTTCTGATGAACAAGTTTTGCTTCTCAGAGTTTGGAACATCTTTGAAGCTAGGCAAAGCCTCGTAGGCAGTAGAAACTGCCGGATTGCCATTCAACTTTGAATTCAAAGCATGGTCAAGCTTGTTATTGCCATGATTTAGCCCAGCTAGCCCAGTACCTGAAGCAGCATGAAGAGTTTGCCCATGACCAGATGCAGGATTCGAGCTACCAGATCGACTTAATGCTGCATCACTATTTCCCCTTGAACTGGTTGATGCATTCGAAGATAAATTAGAGTTTCCTCCATCTCGATTATCGGTTGACTTATGTGTCTTCCGGGGGATCCTATTAAGTATCTGTTTGATCATCACTTAAATGACAAACTACAATGTCCTTGGCTTAACCTAGACCAAAAGAAATTGCTCTTGGAGTTGAATGCTTCTTATAAATAACAAAAAAATGGCAGGATAACACCTATGGAACAGCATCAAAGAACCACATGCTCTTGAAACCCATCACAAGTCGGCTTCATAACGAAATCAGCATCCAAAACACCAAAGATAAAATCTAAATGTGACCTAGCCAAAGCTTGAAAATAGACTCCTCCTGCGAGCAAACAAATCCAAATATTAGGTGCGGAAAAAAAAATAGATCCAATAATGCAGAGACCCTTGAAATCAAAGCTACGATAATTCATTGACCAATTCCAGTTAATCAAGGAAAACAAGTAATCATAGTTTTCAGAAGAAAGTTCAATTTCCGAACCCTAAACCGAAACGATTTTCCTGTAAGTCGTGAGGGGGATATGGACATATCGTTTATTCCTTATCACAATTATTCCGAACCCACTGATTTAGATCAAAAAGACAACAAGATCTGGGCATGATCCAGGATACCCACATAGCAATCTTCATAAAGAATCGCGTAAAAGATGAAGAGGATGAAGAAATCAGAAAAGGAAAAGGGGATGATGATGATGATACTTACGCGAGGTTTGTTGTTGAAAGCAGATAACAAAGAATATGATGAAGAAAAAGTCAAAAGAAGATCAGTGAGGGAATTGTGAAAACGATCTTCAATTGAGGAGAGAAAGATGAGAGAGAAAATGGGTTATGAGAAAAGCAATCTCTGGTTCTGGTCTAATTGTGTTTGGTTCGGTAACAAATTACAACCATTTTTTGGTTAATTGCTGTCATCTCTCTTCCCCTCTCCTTTTCCAACAACTGTTATATTACCTTAAAATTTATTATATTAAACTCTCTTTTAAAATACAAAAAAAAAAAAATTATATATATATATATATATATATATCTTACATCTGGACTGTAATGTTTTAAACACATTATTGATTAGAGGTGTTTATGGATTGGATTGATCGGGTTTTTAAGCACCCATACTACTAATCCTTTGTTTTTAAAATAATACATTTATATAGACATAATTAATCAAGAAATAATTCAATTTGAAGCAACTCGATGTCTAACTGAGTTGTAAAAATTTTCAATCATGGGTATTGGATTGATATTAATTTGAACTGAACTCAACTCAACCCGATATCTTTTTATTTCTTGGAATTTAATACGATTGTTGAGTTTATATTAATATGTACATTAGACAATTACATTATCACGTACTCTCTTCGTATACACACATATGTTTAATCTATTCTCCATCTCTATATAATTCATTCATATATATGTTTAGTAACTGTAAACATATATATATATAAATTAAGAAAATTAATTGAATGTGATATACGTAAGATTTTAAAGAAGTATGGATAAGTTAAATCAAATGGTTATTGATGAATAAGAAATTATGAGTAAGTAAATAACATATTCAAGGTTAGAAAAATATTTTAATATATTAAAGTATTAATCCGATCAACTCAACCCATAAACACCCAACTTAAACATATATTACTATAATCTTGGATTTAGGAAAACAATTTTAAGAAACAAATCAAACTTAAGACTCCCCAAGTTATGGGGCTTTTTTTATTCTCACTTGCCACTTTCATTCCATGTATAAAAAAAACCTTTTGAGTACTTGTTTTTTTAGATGAAGATTGTGAAAAAAATTGATTGAAATTTGCTTTTTTCTAACATGTCACATTTTTTTTTCCCATTTTGTCACACAAACATGTCAAAAGCCACTTGGTTTCAATTATTCACGTCTTACATCCACTTCCGTTTAAAAGTCATCACAGGTGAACCTCAATAATCACAAAAGCTATTGTAGCGTCTGGATTCGAACTCAAGGTGAATGAGATTTTCCAATACATCCCCTTAGACGACTAGAAATGACCTAGTATCGTCGCAAGTGAACCTCCATAGCCACAATGGCTTTGATAGTACCCGGATTCGAACCCAAGGTGAAACTGATTTTTCACTACATCCCCCGAGGCTTAACCAATACGCCACAACGCAAGTGACAGCACTTCGAAGCCATTTCGAATGAGTAACAACAAATCTTACACAAAATCCATAAAAATTAGTGCAATCAGTAAAAAAAAATCTACCCCAATCCATAACACCAAATCTTCCACCAAGATATAAGATTACAAGTATACTTTTTTATATTTCTCCATTGGTGATTTTATTTTTTGGAAGGTCGTCCAAGACTAATCCCGACAAAATGCAACCGTAGCCACAACCCTTGTGATTATGTTACAACAAATTCAGTATCCCCATTATAATGATTGTGTAAAATTCAGTATTTGATGTGTTTATAAGAAAATTAAGAACACTTGTATGTGAATTTAGGTAAATATAACATCTCATGTCCAACCACTGATCCATAAAACCAGATAAAATGACCACCTCAAAAAACAAAGGCAGTGGCAGCATAAATTCCCACTAAAATTATACAAACAAAGAATAGAAGCTTATACCATTTTCACAACTTCATCTCTTACTTGTAACATTACCCAACCAAAAAAAAAAAAACAAAGAATCAACCACAGATTTTACAAACTCCAATCTTGTCTTCACCTTCACAAATCAAATCCACCCACCCCCTTGATAGCAGCTTACTTACCTCATACAAGATTTAGCTTAGCTTCTGTTGTATATGCCATCACTAGACACAACCAACATGGTTGTTTAGTTGGTTGGTTATGTTGTGAGACTTAAAAGGGCATTAAATAAAATAACCTACCCCCAAAACCCAAAAGAACACCTCTAGCTTCCCCCATTGATGACGGTTGGAAGAGTGCGTGAAACCGAACAAGCACCGGGTATATTTAAATGATTAGATCACAACCCATGGAATCAAAACTAGACCAAATTATATCTTCTCCTCAAGAATACAACACCAGAAATCTTTCTACTAATGCTCCATCAAGGCCGTTTCAGTTTCCGACAGAGGTGCTGCAAATAAAAATAGTATCAAATTTTCGTAGAACAATATTTTTTTACTTGATTCCTATAGGGAAGGGAATTGTTAGCTAAGGAAAACATTCATATTCCTTTTGAGCCAAGTGCAGAAAAACAAGATGCACAAGCATGATCATGACCACTTCCATGCAGGTCCTAATTTTTCAGTGTTAAAAAAACTATATGAAATCAAATCTCATCAGCAAAAAGAACTACTGTGTTGCATTACATGCAGTAGGGGGCTATCCAATTTCAAGATCAATTCTTGAATAGTAGAATGTATAGGACACGGATGCAGTTGTCATGATGTTCATTAGCTATAAAGGTAATGACATGCGTCAGGACCCTAGTGGGTGAAACGGACTGATGGAGATAAGGCTACACCAAAGATGGCACTAAGTCCACTTTGCCTTGATTTTGGATCAGATTTCACCGAGTTAGATATCAGTGCCTTGGGTAAATGTCTACCTTCGAAAGAATTTTATGGAAGGGTCATACAGTTTAAGTATGACTATGACCTTGGAACCCGAAAATCTTCCAATGTCGATCCTAAAGAATTTCTGACGACAGAGACCAGTAAAAGGACATAAACTGTTCCAGATCGAAGACATATTTAGATATACACGGTTACCAAAAGTAACTAAGAAAGAATCAAGCAGCAAACTTTCCTCCTCAGATGAGAAGCGGTTTGTTTTGCCTCTATCTTAAACCAGATTAAACCTCAAGTCCTTAACGTATGGAACAAGAAGGTTTGTCGCTTTGGGCCATCTTCTTTCTCCTCGCTCTTGGGGTGTGTTATATGGTGTATGTGATTTGCTGGCGACATTATACTAGTACCAGAAACGAAGAGAGAGATGAATGCTAGGATTGAGCAGTGGAGGGTGGCATTGGAGACTTGGAGACTCGAGGCTTGCGCATTAGTCGATCCAAGACCAAATACCTTTGGTGCTATTTCAGTAATTAGTATAATGAAAAGGAAGCAGATGTCAGCATAGGGGAGTAAAGGTACTCAAAATGACAGCTTTGGTCGGTCCAAATATCTAGGCTCTATGATTCAGAATATAAGTGAGATTGAGGATGTTACTCATCGCATAAAGGCGGGTGGTTAAAGCTGGAGGGCGGCCACAAGAGTGTTGTGTGACAAGTCCTGCTAAAGACGAAAGGCAAAGTCCACATAGTAGCAATTAGACCAGCTAAGTTGGATTGACAGAGTGCTGGGCAATAAAGAACGTGCATGAGAGGAAGATGGAGGTGGCCAAAACGAGGATGCTCAGATGGACATGCGACCGAACCATGATAGTCAAGATACCGAACAAGGTCAATCGAGCTGAGTTGGAGGTAGCATCTATCACGGGTAAAATGAGAGACAGAAGATTTGCGATGGTTTTAACACGTGCATAGGAGAAAGCTATCATGGGATGCGTCAGGATCGAGAGGGTGAGGGGAAAGCTGAGGAGGACGTGAGAAAAACCACTGAGACCAGACAACAGCTTTAGGCATTTCGAAATACATGACCTCAGGTAAGTGTCCGTCAAGACGTAGGACTAGAATAGGTGGTTAATGGGAACAGGAAAAGGGGGTGGACAGGTAGATGGGGGTTGGGGATGGGTTAAAGAGTCAGCAGCTACTTTGTTCTCGGTTTAGTGGTTTAGTATCTCTCATAGGTATTGGTGCACTAGGATGATCAAATAGGTACCAGAGCCGTAGGTTGAGGGATGGTTATAGTATCAGCAGCTACTTTGTTCTTAGTTAGTCCAGTGGTTTAGTACCTTTTCTTCGTCCCACGCTCTAGCCTACAGTTTTCTTTCTTTTTCACTTTTTTCAACTTTCCTAACTTGCTTTTCTACCAATCTTTTATCTCGTTCCTCTATCCCAAACTTTTGTCTAACTTTCAAAACTGAATGTTTCTCATAGAATCATGTATAAGTCAGAGGTCTTTGCAAAAACATTTGAGGTAAGGTCTGCATATATCTTACCCTCCCTATATGTGGGTCTCACTAGGTTCTTTTCGTTTGGTTTGTAAGTTTTATGTGATATGCGTAATGGTTGATATGAGGTTTGCATATCCAACAAAGGGGGGGTGTATATATAGAGAGAGATTAAGTATAAAACTTAACATATGGACTTTTCCCAGATGAACATACCAAGTAAATCCTCAAATGAATCTCCCGACAGAGATGCGTCCATGAGGAAAGGAGGTGAGAAGACTTGATCTTGAGTCTCATCCAGGTCATAGAATGACAATCGTCCTTCAGACTCTGCATAATTCGAAGCAGCAGCAGATATAAATCCATTTACCCCATCATAGTCATTCAGCATATCCAAGTTATTGGACGTGTCAAGTGTGGCATTATACTTGTTCACATCTGAAACACGATTCCCTAGCAAGGAAGTATTCATTTCAGGTACAAACAACTGTTTACTTCTCGATGGAACTGATTTTTTTTCTTGGCCAACTCGAGAAAACCCTGTTCCTGAAAGAGGCACAAAGAAATGTTCAGATCCATCATCAGAATGACTATCTTGTAAATGGCCCGTATTGCTGGACCGCGTTGACAAAGCTGCTTCTCTGACAGATTTCTTCAAGTTAAGAACATAATCATTCTCATCATCTGCAGAACATTAAAGATTTGAGTTACAAAATACAAACAAAATCTTCATACTTAACAAGTACACCTGAAGGAGGGATAGAACCATATATAACCTGTTTGTGGTGTATTTACTTGGCTATTTGATACAGTTTGTTCGAGAGGCAAGTTTTCAGATACATTCTCCAAATGGTTAGTATGACTTTGAGTCTGTCTCCTGTAGAAGTTCCCACTTTTTGCAGTTGAATTTGGTGTCAAACTAAATAAAGGGGGCAGTTTTAAAGCAGTTGAACTAGATGAAACTTTATCAATATGAGTTGTTGATAATCTCGAAGTAACATCCGCGACCTCATCACTGCTACTTTCCTGGACATGAAATGTGCATTAGTACTTAAAAGAGAATTAAAAATATTTGGTAATCAACAAAAAATGTGTATAATGTACAAGAGAACTACCATTGTCCTTCCAGTGCTTTGTGCTTGAACAGGTGAGGTAGATCTACCACAGTGGTTTGTCACTTGAGGAAGGTTGGAAGAGATACTGTTCACTTCCTCACTGAGCTCCGATATTGAATTCTGTATTGCTGGGGCAACACCTTTCAATTGATTAACAAGCACCTGCACAGGGAAAACTGTGAATAGGAATACATTTTTCTTCATTTACTGCACCCAGAAGCTATTTAGCAATCCATAAGGTGTAGCCTTTCTCTTTTAACAATTTTTGAGGAAAGTAATATCAACAAGAGCGCATTCTGATAGGTGGGCATATCCCGAAGTGACCTGGTAAAAATAATACAGACTCCCAACATCAACTTATACTTCCTCCTGTGGGTATCATGTCCAGCCTAGCACTGACTACTTAAATATACAGCCTCTAATGTAATCGGGAATTTAGTTGTTGACAGGAAAATAGAATTATCAGAGGACCCTGCTGATGATGAACACAATGTCACAAAACTGGATAGAGCTATCTATATTTGAAAGCATGACAAAAGGACATATATGACCATCTTTGAGCTTTATTAAAATATTACACCAATTGAACAATATCAGACAACCAAAGGAAACACATTTGTCATGAATAGGAGAATAGAACAAACTGATAAATAAAGATACAGAGTGGAAGGGCAAGATATTAGAAAGAAAGAACTGTGAATGTGGAACTTAATTTCAAAATTTTCATAATTACAGTTTGGCTCAAACTAAAACTGATCTTCTAATCTACAGTCTTTGACAACATTGAATATAACCAGTCATAACCATTTCACATGCAGATATGCTCCCTACGTTCAATTAAATGTCCTGATTTGACTTTTGAGAGGCAAACAAACACCTTCCACTTCAAGCTTGATATAAATGTATCTCTTCTGATGCATAACACCATGTAAGAAGAGCCATAAATTTACAAAAATGTAAAAAAAATGTTCATATAATTTCAAATTTTAGAAGTACAAGGTTTGGCATTTAAAAAATAGAAATCACTTATAATGGAAAGCAGAGAGTACTATTAACATGCCTGTATACTAGCTAAATGTTGTCGATGTTCAGCAAGTGTTGTAGCTAAAGATTCAGCATGGCCATTCGTACCGCCATCATTTGCACTTCGCAGAAGATCTGGACCTTCACCATCATTTGCTTTTGCCTATAATGAAGTCAAATGTTACTTTTATCATATATCACTGAACAAGATGCATTACTGCTTTTTGATGGCATAGCCAAATCTTAGATCGATAGATGACCAGAGAAATAGATTGTGAAATCCTATATGACAAATGTAGAATCATAAACTTGATGAGGGGTCAACAGAAGTCTAAAGCAGGACGCTAGAAGCTATAGATGCCAATGGCCTTGGTGAGCCATGGTGCACTTAGAAATGTTGTATGTGTGTGTAATAGCTAGATGCTAAAAACAGAACTCAAACTAAGTCTCAGATTGGAACCAAACATAAAATTGGCACTAACCACTATACAGCAAACACTAAATTCTCTCATAATAATTCACATATAGAAGGCCTAGGTCCTTATTTGACTATCAACGACCCAATATAGCATTGAGAACCAACTACCCTTTGTAGGAAGATCATGCATTAATCATTATGATCCATGAAACTAAGTGATCGACAGGAACTTGTAGACATGATCAATGTGCTGAATAATGATGATTCAGAAGGGTGAACATGGTGGACCAAGCTCATTGGCTTTGAGAAGGTTGTCTTGTACTTAACATTTCCTTTTGCAATTTGAAAAGAGATTCTTTCCATTACTCGAATGTGTAACCTTACGATGATTCAGAAAAGTAGGGAAGTGGTCATTGAGAACAAAATGTACTCAAAATAAAGAAGAAACATAGATGCATCTAATATAGAATACCAGGTGAAGCGACTGTTTATGTATACGCTGTAGGGCATGAGTCCAACGCCTCAAAACTTCTGCTATATCAACTGTCGGCTGACCTCTTCCACTTCGATCATCCACCCTAGATGTTTTTTCATCACTGGCTTGAGGTTGAGAAGAACTCAAATTTTCGTTCACATTTTCTCTATTTACTTTCACTTGTGATCTATCAGCTTGTTCCTTCTCTAGATCAGCAGAGGAGACTTGATTGCTTTCATCCATAGCGGCAAGAAGAGATGATCCAGAGATTCGGTATCTACCAAGCAAACATCACAAGTATATGAAAAAATGCCACTAACAGAACCAAAAAGAGTGACATATAAGAACTGATTCAGGGATAAATACCGATGCTCCCGATGTGCTATCAGATCCTCAATGGGGCCTGAGGCAAGAACTTCATGTTGACCTGCATCGAAACATAACTTAGATTAAACTAACTTACAAAAACGTATGGACACTACAAAGTTCGAAGCTAGGAAATATATATGTTTTATATTGGTAATTTCATGAGACAGCTCTGTGCTATTTTCTCAGTGCATCCTGTTTCCCAAGAAAAGAATAGAATGGGTTAAATGAAAGATCCATTAGAAATTCAAAAGTTAGTTGTCAGAGACAGTGCAAGAATTTTACACTGCCACAATACATATAAGCTATAAACTATCGACATACTTTAGTTCAGGTGCACGTGATTACATGAGTGTTTATTCTTCACACAACCACTAAACAAGTTAATGTCCAAGGACTCTGAAGCATAACTAATAGTTACAGGGTGCATAGTTTTCTAGAGCAATTCAATTATGTTGCACCTACAGATCTCATATGGAAAAAGTGTAGCACACTGAACACAATAGAAATGTTCACATTGAACTTCATTTTTACCAGGACACTTCTTAAAACAACTATACACACACAAAAAATCCTTTTGAGAGGTTGATGCACAAAGAGGGTGACAAACAGATAAAATCACAATGACAATTAGGTAACATGCTCCAGGTAATTGTGGAAGGATGTTGATAGGGCATGTACCAGATCATAATTAATCTCCTTCCTTACTCCATAGAAATCATTCTCACTAGTCGTTAGTCCTTTACCTCTGTATCATTTAACTATCATTACTTTATTGACATATAAGCTACAAATTTCTGACTACAATAATGTGGTCATACTGAGGCATAAACTGCATTTGACTAATTAACGTACCTAAAAATTACATAATGTCATGTTGATGGTAAACCACCTCAGGAGTCAATTAAAGATCAAGAAAATTGAAGCAAGGAGGAAACTGTGAGATGATTTCACTTACTCTTGCGCGATAGTAGAGAATCCCACAAGCGAGTAGCCCTCTGAACCAGATGAGAATTCTGACTTGAGCTAGATACAAGTTCATCCCATGGTTCACCTTCCATCTTCACTTTGTTCCTCAGGTCATGTAACTTCTCCAACTCTTGCTGCAAATATGCCTGAGCTCCAAAGAAAGGAAGGATGTATATATTACACAAACTATACATGATGTCATGATCTTTAAAGATTATTGAATGTCAGGGTGATGTCTACAAACTGTCATGTTTACCTCTTCAGCACAAAGACCGCGATACTCTGCTGTCATTTCATGAGCCAAATTTGACCACATAGCCTGTCTCTGTACTGCTGTCTCAGCATTCTTCAGAAACCTTCTTCTCTCGAGAGCTATTCTAGCCTGTTCAATGAAGGAAGCAAATTTAGGCTTCAGATAAACTTGCTTATAGGCATCAAAATGCAAAGGAGACATCAAAATGATGTATCCAGTCCCAATGATGAAACAAGCTTTGGAAATCACCAGCCTTTAGAAAACTGATAGCTCTATCTTAGCAACCCTGAAAATTTAGTAACTTCTTTATCGGCTTAAACTTCAAAGAAAAGCAAGATCAATAGACACCATGGCAGACCAATGGCCTTACAAGATCGGTAGTGGCATACGATAGATATGAGGCATAAGTATCCATGTTTTCGTAATATCAATACATCATGTGAGCAAGTGCAATTAATACAGGTGTGACATTGAATGGCACAAATAACGACTCAGGCTTACTGCCTCTGTCAACGAAGGTATCTCCAATGTTAATAAGCTTGAAAACTTACTTTAAGGTAAAAAAATACATATGTTTAAGTGTTTTTATATGAAAGAAACAAACAAAACGAACTTAGTATATCCTACTTGGAAGTAGGATCGGGGTGGAATGTACGCAACCATTCCTCTACCTAAGGGGTAGAGAGGCTATTTTTGTAGAAACCCCTTCTTGCAAAATATTATATGATAGGAACCAAAATGTAAATATGATGTACCTTTGTTACAGGAAGAAGAGTAGCTGCATGTGAGAAAGCTACATCGGTCAGGGAAGCAGGTAGCGGGTTTGAGACTACATCTGCTGCATATGTTCGTCTATGAACTTCTCTCAAAGCATGCAAAGAGAGTTGCCACAATAGTTCCACAAATCTGCAAACGTCATAATTTATATCAAATTATTTGTTGGTTTCAACCTGCCTGTGTAACACAATTAGAACAATTCCATTTACAATCAGACAAGCAGGAGAAATACATTCATCAAGACAACATACATGTAGGATGTTAAAGAAACAAAGTTTGGGGATGTCGTTTCTTAGTGAACCACTTCATTTACAACTTAAACCACAGAAATTATGTAGCTGACGATATGTTCCTTCATCCTTCACTTCCAACTTACAGGGATCTATTAGGTACAATTGAGACTGCAATTTCATATTACCACCTTACTTCCATTTCTAGTTTGTTTCCAAGATAGGAAGCTTGGACATGAAATTGAAATCTTATTTGACCAAAATTTTATGGAGGAGCTCAGAAAACATAAGCTTCCAAAGATACTTTCCTGCTCCTTCATTACTTCTCCACTAGGTTTTTCATCAGAAAAGCAGGATACTGGCTCTAGTTAGCATGATCCTTTCTGGAACCTTCATGAAACTTAACAAGCCGGAGATATATCTTTTCAATTTTCTTTTTCCAGGAACATGAAGTGAAGTTAATGATATTAGATTCAGCAGCAACACAATATGACCTTTTAAGGTTTGAATAAAGACAGATTAGGGTGCCTACCATGCAATTATCAATAAAGAAACTGAAAGATCATATTTGAAAACCCTATAAATATAGATAGGCACTACTTGTAGTTATGTATAGCAGTTACCTAAGTATTCTTTTACTGCAAGCTTATTATTTATTTCCACAGCAAAACATGGGAATATGGCTATAATACACCCCCACTTTGCAGAATGATATCATTTCCTTTTTTCCTGTATGATAAGCTGCGCAGTTTACTTTGTGCACTCCAAAAATCTTTGAAGGAAATTTTGATGTATCTACAATTATTACTGGCAATACTAGTCATATACCACAAAAACTAAACCCAGCAATATATTACTGGATAACTTTCCAACTTTCAGGATTAAATGACCAATGCCAATAACTTAATCCAACATCACATAATTGCCACCTTCCTGACAACATACAGCAATAACAGTCTTATCCATCCACCCCCCAACATTCCTTCAAAAAGCTTTGTGATAAATAACACATAATGCCAAGGGTTAACATCATGTGGCATCAATTGAACACAAGCTAATAGTACTAAAATTAAAAGTAAATCCATGGACAGATGTAAGAACCATCACGTCACCAACCAACCTCGGTCCACAACATGTAGCCAGCGATGAAACCCTCGAATTACTTCTCGGGAGCGCCCCTTGCGATTCCAACTCACTTATGATGCCTTGTACAACCTAATAACAAAGAAACCCCCCAAATATTAACATCAAACCTACTATTTAACGGCTTAAATCCAACAATTGAACAGAAAAAATACCTTCCGGAAATCGCGAGATTGAGTAGAATCAAAAATCGGCCATACTTTATCAAAATCCTGAAAGATCGATCTCAATGTCAGATAAAACAAAAGAAACAGATCGTGATTGTACATAAAATATAATCAAAAGCTGCAACGAGAAACGTATGTTAACGTGCCTTTGGACCTCGGAGAGAGGACAATATAAAGTATAAAAGCTGTTCACCCAATTTAGGGTTGGAGTGTCGGAATAACCCCACCCGAGGAGTACCGTTATTTGCTCCGACACCGATGATCGACGGATCAAGCCCTAACAACAAACAGTTGGTATACATCGCACTCTCTAGTTCTGTCTCTCTCTCCTTTTCTCGGTCCATCGTCATCAACCATAAGCTTTCGCCCTCTCTCTCTCCCTCTGTATATATAATCTCTCTCTATCTCTCTACATCCACAGCCTGCTTCTCATCTCTCTCTCTGTATCTCTCTCGATTTGATTTTTGCTTAAGAAGATTTAGTTATGTTTTGTTACAAATCAGGTCCCTCGTAAATAAAAAATGTTATAAAATAGCCCCTGTTTTTTGAGTGCTTTTGAATTTTGAAAATGTTAATGGTGGGACCGGGTTGTTACATAAGGTTGTCACGTTTGCTCGTGCCGGACGGGTAGAATTTCAAATGAGACTGTCGTGCTCTAACATGCGCCGGGGTTGTTTTAAAACTCGATGTTGCCGTCCAACAACAATTGTTTTATGCTGCGTACGTTATGGGCATTTCAGCCATCGGTGTCTTTTTTTTTTTTTTTTTTAATATAATCGCACGTATCCAAATCAATTTATGTAGAGTTAGATTAAGGGGACGTTTACCCAATTGCTTACCTTAAGCGCTTACTGATAGGAGTCAACATTATGATTTATTTTGATGTGCAAGATTTTAGTACATCAAAACATATTGAATACAACAATTTACTAGGTAAGAATCGTCATCCTCACTTACCGGGTAAGACTCTCCATCATTCTCATCGCTCTTACCGGATAAAATTCTTGGCCCTTTTCATGTTTATCTGATATTACCAAACAAGTGTTTAGTAAACGGGCCCTAAGGTGGTGTATGTTTTTTAAGATGTGCTCAAGTTTGATTTCATGCCTGATTTATAAGAGGTGGTCCTGAAGTCTGATTTATAAGAGGTGGTCCTGAAGTCTGAAATCTAGATTAATAAGATTGTTTATTTTTACCTCTGAAATCTGAAATTTGAATTGGCCAAACTAGTTCAAAAACATAAAAGATAAAAATATATATATATATATATAAGTATAAAAGATAAATAGTTTTTGCTAACAATTTTCTTCCAGCCTCCAAAATATGAACCATTTGATAGAGGATGAATTAGGATTAAGAGGTATTAAGGGATACATTTACCACATAAAACTTCAGATGACATTTAGAGATTTTGATCTCTTATTTTAGAAATAAAACAAACGCTCTTAATACTCAAACGTCTGAATGAATCAGACTTCAAAGGTATCAAGAAGTAAATTTGAAAAAAAAAAAAAACAGACTCTAATCCCAACGATATTGAAAACAGTTACAAAAATTCTCAAAGACTCCAACCGAAGTGGTTGACCAAGATGGCACGGGTCACCGCTTCGTTCCTCTATTGTAGTGTAAAGAATTATAAAGTCGTGAAAATTGTCATAGTATCAATTTGTTGTTTTTCACCGTATGTATTTTAAAACTACAAATGAAAATACAAGATTCTTTTGGTAAAATTTGCTTGCAAGACTTTTCTTCCACCTTAGACCCAAGTTTGAATCTCGTTAGTGTTTTTTCTTAGTTTTTAGTTTTTAATTTCAAATTTATTATGTTCATGAAGGGAAAAAAAAAGTTGCAACTTAAAACTTGAACACATATGAAAAATAATTAACTAACCAACAAACTAACGATTTTGGAAAAAAAAAATCCCAATATATGTTTCGAGGTATGTCTTTGTGATTGACGATTGCGTTTCTTTTCTTATTGTTGAACGAAAAAAACAATTAATTTATTTATAATTTTAATTATTAACAAATTTTACATGAAAGAATTAATGTTTCAAACATATAAAAACACACTTCATATAAAATGTGTTTTAATTTTATTGACAAAAACCATAATCATGTTTACAAGATAAATATGTTGAAGAGGGTTATTTGGATACTATAAAAAGGTAAAATGTATTAACATATGGTGTTATTAAGCCTATACAACCAATATATTATATTGATCTTCATAGTTGAGAATCTAAGAACATATGCACTACAGCAGTCCAATTAAATCTAATATATAAGATTCACTTTGGAAAGTGTGATATTATAAAAGTAATTTTGGAAAAATATAATTTAAGCAAACCTTTATGTTTTAAATTAAAAAACATTATCCCTATTTAAAAAAAAGATTGTTCCATAATCAGTTTCTGATCAAAACTACAGAGGCGGAGATGTTTTGGATCTAAAACAAAACCACAACGAAGTTACAGGTGCCACGGTGACAACAATGGAGGACTAGGCAAAGGGCGACGGCAAGTGGTGTATGGTGATGAGATTGAAACTTTGGTGAGCAGTCTCGAATAAGGATGTATTTAACAAGTTTTTAAAAGTCCAAAGATTTAGGGTAGTTTTTTGAGTTTTTTTTTTATTTGTAGTTTTATCTTGGAGTTTATATTTCTAAGGGACTGTTTGACAGTTGTTAAATGGTTAAGTGTTCAAAATGATTAATAGACTCTTATGATGTAGTGCAAAAAGAAATATAATCGTTTGATAATTGTTTAGAATGAAATTAGGACGCTGAATGATTAAGGGATACCCAATATACAAAATCATTCAAATGGTTTTAGATCCATTAAGAGACAGACTTGTTTTTTACCAAACAAGATTCACCTCTTAACAATTCAGAAATTGCCTTTTAATGAAACTATTAAAAGATAAATAAACAACCCTTAAGTAACAATGATGTATTTAACAAGTTTTTAAAAATCTGAGGATCTATTTATCATATTTTAGTAAGTCCAGTGACTTATTTATTGAAAAAACTGTTCAATGACTTGATTATTTACAACAAAAAAAATCCATTGAATTCCTTTAGATTTTTCCAACTGTGACCCTAACTCGATGCCACCTTGAGGCTTAACACTTAACCGGTTCACACTAGCATCAAAAGTTTTAATTTTCCATTCTCATTTCACAATAAAATATTACGGGGTATTTTGAATTGCTTATTTGAAACAACTTATAATTTTCTACAAAAGCATTTATCAACTTTTTACAAGTCAGAAGGGTTTAATTTCTTCAAGAACTTCTTATTACCGGTTTGACACCAGTATAAGTTGTTTATCCCAACACTCAAAAATGTTTATTACCAATGTCACACCAGAATAAATCAATAAATTGTTTTTATAAGCAATTCCAAACACCCCTACATCACGTCCTATCCCACTAGTAAATAACCAAGTCAATCGTCCAAATTTATTTATTTTAATAAATTATCTGCTACAAAATAATTTAACATCTAAACAAGTTATAATTCTTTTTCTAAATAAAAAGTTATGTTTCTATAAATGAAAATTGATTTATCGAATGATTCAAATACTCTCAATCTAGCCGAATAATTCTGCAAATTTTACACATCAAAACAAAATAAGGAAAATGTTGATAGTTGATTGATTCTAAACATTCTGTAAAAGATAAGATATCTTTAAATATAAAATTCAACATCAATTTCTTCTATGTAAGTTTAGGTAGCGACTCTTTATAATGACCTAGAGATTCTTAGTTTATATTTATATATAATTACTAAATTATTTTTAAAAAAAGGTGGGAAAAAGTCGTGATAACAATATCTTAACGCCTAACTAAATAGAATTTTAAAACCTGATCAGAATGAACATCAACAACCTCTACGTTTTCTCAATGCTTATAAAATCGTGTCAAATTTTATGATAACTTTGAAAGAAAAGAAACCCTACAAATTTGCTCTTCTGGAAACCATGCTTCATAAGATTTGAAGTTTGAACATCTTTACTTGGCTCGGTCTGGCAAGAAGATCTGGAGATGTGCCATTTACCGAAGGCCTAACGGGTAAGGGTAAGCGTTTACCGACAAAAGACATCACCCTCACTTACTTTATTGTACAATATTTTCGGCCATCAAAACGAATTGTCGGTATGCATCTTAAACCAGGTAAGAGTCTTTCCCCCACTTATCGGCTAAGACTCTCGGCCCTAACTATACCTCTGACCAGGTAAGATTGCCAGTCCTTTCCGTGCTCAATCAATGAGGTAAGTGATATCGGTAAGCACTTATACGGTAAGTATTCAGTAAACGACCCCTAGATACCATGAGGATTCATGCTAACGGCCACACAAAGTTGCAAAGGAAACAGCCTAATCATAGGAAGCAAAAGAAAACGATAGATTCTATCTATAATGATGTCATTAACTCGAAGGCATTACACCAAATTTGCATACCCACAAGTAATCCCATCAACATAGTCCTCTGAATGCAATTGCTCTTGTTATTCTCTCACAAAAAAGAACACTTCCTAAATGTCTAAAAATGTGCATCACAAATTCAACCAACCCTTCACACAGAATAACTCCTGTCACCACATGAAACAAGTAAGCATTCAACACAAGATATTAAATAGCAGTATAAATCATCCATTATACGGGTTTCCAGAAACAGAATGAAACATCACATACAAAACCTATCTATCCAAATATACAAAAGTGTAAACATGTAGTTTATTTTCATTGACGTATCAAGCTTTGATAATATTTATTAATTGATGATTCCATTTTAGCATGATATTGCACGGTTCCACGTATCAATGAAGTTTGTTAAAACCCATTTCTCACCTATTCCATAAGGTTAATATACCATGTTGTACTCCATGTGTATGTTCATTCATATTATTGCATCATATAAAAGAGTTTTGGCATGAGATAAATATTCATGACACAAACAACGTTGTGAATAAGAAGTGAGATTTGCAAGGTATGTACTATGTAGTATTTCTTGGACACCCTTTAAAATTGGTGAATTATAAGAGTTAGGACTGTTTGTTAGCATCCTAATGGGACACAAAGCTTATTAGGTCAACTATTAGATATTGTTTGGTAGGGCTTAATGATATAGAATCAGTAGCCAAGTTTTTTCCAAACCTGCCTCAATTAAAAAATACACCTCTTCCATCTATGAAAAAGTCCTCCCAAAAGAAATTCTTTCCAATCTATACAGACAGATTAATCCACAAAGACAACTCTATCCATACATGACTTAATAGAAAACCAACCAAACAACCCCTTAGACAAGACCTTCTAAAGAGCATGAGAAAGTCACACATCATTTAAATTCTAATATAAATTCCATACTTTATTGTTAATAGATCGCTCTTATAGACCGTTGAGCTTGCTCATGCAACTTTTATCTATATTATTTTCAAGGTCTAATAAGGAAGTTTCAGGTTCCAAGACCAAGGATGTGGTGTTAGAATTTGCTGGACTCCTAATATCTTCGTTAACGACTAGGGATTTTTACAAGTTTGTTTGTAAGAAACGTCAAGTTAATGGATTGTAGTAGTGATCTTTTTGTGGACAATCCTTATTATGTATGAAGAAGAAGTTAAGATATGCAAGTTAGAAATTAAGAATGGTGCTTTTTGGCGATTGTGATAACTTATATGATGAATGTGCAACAATGACTAGGGTTGTTACATCAAAAGCCATAGCTACCATAGAGTATATGATCATATCAGCATTTCAAGTACATAACTACATATCACACTTGAGTTGCAACTTACAAGCCACAATTATTATATGGTATTTTCCCCACATGTTTTTTAGATTTCTAGCCATGCACTAAAATTCAAAATGAAAATTGAATTCAGAAATGTTAAAGAAAGCCAATTTATGGCATTGCATGCATTCTCCTGTACCAGAGGTGTTCATCGGTTGAAATCTTATGTATTTAAATGGATCCGATCCAATCATCCAATAGATGTTGGATTTTGTCACCATTGGATATTACTATTAGTTATCCATCTGATCATATTAGATTCATCCAATAATTTGATACAATTTTCAACCAATTAATAGACCGTTTCAACCAATTATTCATAGCTTTTCATAATTTATTAAAAACCACTACGTATAAATATCAATTAAAAGAATTTTGTTAAATGTTATTAATTATATATAGTTATTAATTGGATGGTAGTTGGTGGGTTGGTTCGGTTTTATCGTATTCTAGATTGTCATCCAAAAAATGACCGATCCATTTTGGATGTTGAACTTTTGGATATTCGATTATGGGCGATCGGTTCTAATTGAATCCGTTGGTTTAAAATGGATCGAATGACTTTCTACATACCCTACCAGGAACATTCAAACTATAATGAATTAAGCAATATAGTAAGAAATACAATTACAGCTCATAATGCATCTCTTTCACCAGCTCAAGAAGCTTAAAAATGAAAATTAACTAGTACTTTAAATTACAATTTACACAAGCCTAAGGATAAACTGAGGTTCCATCTAAGTATACATGACCCACCCAAAAAAAGGATAACGGCAATGGCTTTTGCTATTATGATAAGTACTGTTACTTGTTCGAACAGTTACAAGGACTCAAGAAGCACATTGATAGCTTGAAAATCTTTGCAAGCAATGTGGCAATTACACAGAATATATATCCTTTCAAGAATCTAGCGATTCACAACTAACAGAAACATCAGGCAAAATGAAAAGGCCAGCGCCAGTTGGTTTTCATAGAAGGAGACAGCAAAACAAAAAAAAGCGATTATTGGTTTATTGTACAATGCTTCGATCACTTGTAACATTGAGAAAACAACATAGAGAAACACAATGACGGTGAAGTAACAAATAACTCAAAGAGTCAACTACATTAACAGATCATCATACATAGATCAGTGTTTGTCGGAATACATGATAAGATATTGTCTTATGCATCAACCGGATATGATGCTGCATTTCAGCACAGTTTATCGTTCGCAGTAACAGTAAAACTGCATAGATTTGGTATTCTTCAATTAAGCAAGATTCCTTTCCAGATCACATTTCCTAGATGGTGCTCTATTTTTTTCTTGTAGGGGAGGNAGGGGGGAGGTAGAACTCCTTCATTATGGAAGGAATAGGAGAAACATTGTTTTGAAACTGAATTGCAAAACAAAAGATCACTAAAAGTATACTAGCACAAACTTCAAAACAGCCATGTGGACTAGAAACTAAGAGCGCAGATGTTATATCATAACCACAAGGAGACATAACGACATGAATTTGAATGCTAAAAATTTGTAGAAGCTATATGGTTCGTTTATGTAAATGATTTTTAGGACTTTTTAATGCAATTACATGCTCGAAGCGGAGCTAAAAAAAAACTTCAATTTATTAGAGGGGTGGATGGATAGATGAGCTCAAAAGGTTGTATGCAAATAGTGATTTTTGCAATTTTCACGGAACTGAGGCTAAATATATCTTAGAACCAAATTAAACAAAAGCAATAGTAGAACAACTTACTCATTTAGCGAGAAGGATTAAGCCCTAGAAGCATCTGGCTCCCGCTATTTGGAAGGTACATGACACCGTTGCTCCTGGCCAATGTTGCAGAGATCTCCCTGGACGCCTCGATTCTCCTAAGCTCGATCAATCCCATACCAGCAGCAGATGTAGCATCAGAAATGAGCTTAGCGGACTCACTCTCTCCTTCGGCCCTAATAATCGCAGCTCGTCGCTCCTGCTCCGCTTTAGCAACCACAAACTTTGATCTCTCAGCCTCTTGCTGAGCCACTTGCTTCTGCTCCACGGCTTTGGAGAACTCAGCACCGTACGACAAGTGAGTTATCGCCACGTCATCAAGCACGATGTTAAAATCCTTAGCTCTGCGGATTAAGCTATCACGAACCAAAGCCGAAACGCGCGGACGCTCAGTGAGAAGCTGATCTGCGTTGAATTGAGCAACAACGGCCTTCAAAACTTCATTTCCGATCGAAGGGAGAACCTTCTCGTCGTACTCAAGACCTAATGTCTTAAAAATTGCAGGCAACCGATTAACTTCGGGACGAGATAGCACACGAAGGGTTAGGTTAACCATCTGCAGATCCTTGGTACCAGAGATCGAAGAGAAAGTGTGAGGCCTGGTACGAATATCAAAGATGAAGGGTTTCTGCAGCCACGGAACGAGGAAATGAGTGCCTTCACCGACGGTATCGTCCATGACTCCACGGAAACGATCGAAAAGGACGGCGCGTTGGCCTCCGTCGACGGTGAAGAGGGAGGAATTAAGAACGGTAGCGGCGGTGCCGAGGCCGAACGCAGCGCGTGCAATATTGGTGAGGAAGGAGACTGCAGCTTGGTTGCTACCCATGTTGCCTGAGCAAAGGGAACGCCTTGACGAGTGACGAACGACTGAAACTGATCAGGGGTTTTAGAGGCGTGTTTGGTTTGTTATTGGGCCATGCATTGGTTAACAAATTGGCCCATTTAGCTTATAATAAGCCCATATTAAAACAATTCAACGTCGTTTCAGCAACTTATTCGGTAATTCAGTTACATATTTTGTTTTTTTTATGACCGTTTATCAAATGTTTATCTGCAAAATATATCACGTTTATTTGTCTTATCAGTTAATACTTTTAACTATTAAAATGGATTTTTAGTAAATAATTTTTACTCTTAAGCGTTTACTGGGTAAAACTCTCACTTACTGTCTATCGGGAAAAATTATCGTTCATTGTTATGTTTCTTACCGGATAAAATTTCAGATTCTTGTTATGCTCACTGATAAAAACTTATCCAGTGAACTTGTGTTTTATATATTTTTATTGGAGGATTCCTTACACATATCTACGGAGACGGACTTGTAAAGTTTTTCAAGTAGTGACATCATTTGACTATAATAAATAAAAACATGGATATCTTTCACAAAATCAACATTGATCTAGTGGTTGGCTCTGTGTTCATTGTTTTATATACATGATATCATGTGTTTCAGTCTTTTTTTGCGAGTTTTTTAGAAACATAATAAATTTGAAATAAAAAATAAAAAAAATGACACTAACGAGACTCCAACTCAGATACGGTTGGAAGAAGAATTTTGCAAACCAACTCCTCAAGGAAAACTGTGTCCTCATTATAGTTTCAAAATATATACGATGACATTCAACAAATTGATACGATGACATTTTTCATGACCTTATAAGTTTTACACTATGACGATGAACGAAACATTAGCCCGTACCACCGTATGCACTACAATCGATCCGTCCCTGCACATTGACGTCAAAACTTTCTTTTACATTTTTAATATATAATTTTACATGTATATAAAAACACACTACAGTTTTAACGAAATATTGTAGGAGAAACGCTCTTAAATCTTTTCTGGCATGAAATTTTTTAGTCGGTAAATTTTAATTTGAATTAAAATCTTAAATGAAAATAAATCATTTCACTTCTCTGGTTTTCAATTGCATAAATTAAGTAAAAGCGTTCATCAATCGGTTTTTTATAATTTGGTGATTATATCAATCATATTAGTTTCCTTTAATTTGGATAAATCAACCAATTTAAACAGTTCAAGATAACAAGTTTAGAAAAAAAAAATGTAAATAATAGGCAGATATCATTAAATAACAACCAATGCACTGTCTGACAGTTGTTGAATAGTTTAGTGAAAAATGATTAAGTGGTTATAATGATTAAGATGCTCTTATAATGTAGTGCAAAATGAAATATAATTATTTAGTAATTGTTCAGAATGATATTAGGACGTTGAATGCTTAAAGGAGACTCATGATACAAAATCATTGTGAGGGTACAGAATCATTAAGAGACAAACTTAATTTTAATGTTGAAAAAGTTAAATATCTTCACAATTTCCCCCCTGCTAACGGCTACAATCGTCCACTTGTCTTCCCAACCGACCACATCAAACCCTCATCAACAATAGTCCAACACCTGATCACTGCCTCTGTTATTCTACATAAAAAAGCATCTTCAATGTGAAGCTTTTATAAGTAAAAAGTGAAGTGGTTTGTAGAAAGTATCATTGTGTAAAGTTCTTATAAAAACCTCACCCTCTTTGAGAGTTTCTGTATAAAAACTTTGGTTCTTACCATTAATTTTGTTTGAAATGACAATTTCCTAATTCTCTTTATATATTTTATTGACTTTACAATTATAAATATGATATATACAATAATTATTGATCTTGAAAAGGTAATGGGACCCACAAAATATAAGTACTTGTAAAAACTATCATTGTAGAGTTTTATTTGAGTTCTTAATTTGATGAGTTGGAGGCGAGGTAACAACAAAAAATGTAAGAAGAAGGTTCTTCTAAGTAGGGGTGCTCAAAAACCCGATGAACCCGACCAACCCAACCCGAGGTAACCCGATGCATGATCGATACAAAAAATTAGTCAACCCGATCTTATTGGGTTGGAATCGGGTCAGGCCCAAAAAACCCCGACCAACCCGACAACCCGATGAACCCGATCTTAACTTTAGCTTTGAATTGTAGATGACAATCATGACATGACCAACCTCAACGTCAAGAAAGCGAAAGCATGGGGGTTCGAAACGTCTAAAACTATTGTTGTTGATTGATGTATTCTCATTTGGTTTAAACATTTTTATTGTAATATCTAAATATTTGATGAACTTGCATATTATCTTGAATAGTCGGTTGTATTTCAAATGAAAGTTTCCTTTATTTTGTGTGATTTTATATTGTTTGAACATAACCCGATCAACCCGAACGGGTTGGGTTGGGTTGGGTTGAACTTTTGTTTGGGTTGAAAATTTTCAAACCGCCAACATTGGGTTGGGTTGTTAAAACGGCTCCAAACCGATCACCCCGGACCGTGAGCACCCCTACTTCTAAGAACCTATTTTTTGTACTTTTGTTTGCAACGTCATTTCCACCTCACTAAATTAAGATTTTTTTTATAAACCATCACAATAGTAGTTTTTATAAGAACCCATTTTGTGAATTAAATGTATTTTTTCAACATCAATAATAATTATAAAGTCAATAAAATATATTAAAAAAAAAAACTAACAAGAATGTCATTTCACGCCAATTAAGGTTAAGAATTCAAAGGAAATAAGGTTATTATAAAAACTCTATCCAAAAAAACCACATTTTTTGTTTATCAGAACATTGCATTGGATATGCTCTAAATAAGTAAAAAAAAGTGTAGTTTCTTATAGAAACCAACAGTGTACAAAAGTGCTTATAAGAAACTCACATCCTTTTAAGTTTTTGTACAATACATTTGGTTCTTACCTTGAAGTTGCTGTGGACTAATAATTTGCTAGTTCTTTTATATATTTATTTATAAATATAATAATTACTGATTTTGAAAAAATGAATGAGATTCATGAAAGAAAATTCTTATAAGAACTATCATTATAGACTTTTATGTAAATTCTTAATTTGTTGAGTTCACATAATAAAATAAATCATACAAGTTGCACGCTGCGGTATTTTCTTGCATCAAACTTCACAACTTAATTAAGTTGTGAAGGGTTTTTAAATATGCCCGCTTTAACTTTATAGTGTGTATTATGATCAATTATTCTATCTTACTTAAGAATAAACATAAGGGTCGTTTATCCAAACACTTGCACATAAATATTTATCGGTAAGAGTCAACACTTCTACTTACTATATCAAATAATACAACAGTTCATCAAACCACCATAGTATGTAACAAGTTATTTGATAAGCACCAATACTTATTATCGCTCTTATCATGTAAGATTTTCGGTTAGTGTCATATTCATTTGATAAAGTAAATCACCCGATAAACACTAATTGGAAAACATTTAATAAACATCCCTTAAACCAACTCTAAAAGTTTAGTGGCCAAATATGTATAAACATTAATGATCAATACAGATATTTATAAAACTTAATGCTATTTAATAATACCAAACAAAAAAGTTGATACGTAATTTTCATATCAATTTCCTTTTTCTATTTTGTTGATACGTTAACAACAAAAAGTCAAGCGGTGATGTGTCACGAACTAATTAGCAGGTGAATGGTTCAAAGCGTGTCATCCGAGAAAAATGAAGCATCTTGCAGAAGTCTTTATCAGAGCTTTTTTAAATTGTATAGGAACAACAATCAATTTTAATTCGAATAGTTTGCAGTGACATCCTACCCTCTCTAATCCTCTTGGTAAACCAAATGCTACAGGTCTCATTAATTCTTTTTATATAAAAAATGTTTTATGTAATTTAAACGTGTATAACAATATTATTCAATCTTAGACGTTACAATTTTCTTTAAAGACCATTTTATATTTATCTTAAAAACAAAATATATAAACCAGATCATGTCAAAGCAAAGATGAACAAGACTACCTGACCAAGAGTTCAAATTTTAAGTTAGAGACATAAGAAGGAATTGTCAATTTGTAGTCATAATTGGGAATCTGACGAGTTAGCAAATCTGGTTGAAGAGGGAAGAGATTAGCGCATTGGGATAAATTGCTTAAACATTATTATTATCAAATGGTTTATAATATACGAGAGAAGGTTGAAGAGATTAAGTTAGAATATAGGCTCAAAATCAAAATATATAATTAGGTACATGCTAAATATATAAACATTGGGCCCGAGGAAAATTAGGGTGCCAAAAACTGTTCGGAATATCGCATTGGTACACCCTACAACACAACCCTGTTCAACCTGGTAAAATTAATCAGATATATTTATTTTCTCTCTCTTACTTTCTTTATTTTTAAGGATGTATTAGAGCAAAAAACTTGTCTAAAATCTCGATTTTGTCAAGCTCAAAGAATACGTTAAAAAATTGTAACCGATTTATTTCTCATGCTCTTTGTAGCTGGTGTTCACGGTTTGAAAGTTTTTTATTACAACCCTTTTTGTACAAACTAGTTGTGTACCCGTGCAATGCGGCAGGAGTTGTGAATTTTAACGATTTTGAAGTTTCACTGATTTTATATTTAACGATAATATAACTTACACTTGGTATTTACATATTAATACAATTTGAATAAGTAAGAGTTATGGTTCCAATTACAGTCTATCGATGAAAAAAATTGTATGACAGTTTAAAATCCAATATATATAAAATGGAACATATTTAAATGACTCCACAAATGTATTCGATTTATAACAAGAGGAAATAATCAAGAGATCGAGAACGAGACAGAGAGTTCTAAAACAATTGAATGAGTAGAGAACTTTTAATGGTGAATATCAGTTTGAATCTCACCTTGGGGGATGAGGAGAAGACATAGATGTATGAGAAGGAGAAGACATGAGTGAAAGATGTCAAAAGCATATCGGGAACATGAAAAGAAAAGATAATAATGTGCATTGGTAATTTGTATTATATGTTATTTTAATTGTAGATTAAAAGATTTTAAGACTGAATGCATAAAATAGTAGTACGTAATGCATTATGAGTTATTTTTAAGACTTTTAAGACTTTGTATATAAGTATATAATAATTTATGCATTAAAAACTATTTTTAAGACTTTTAATAAATCTGGTTTATAAGGTAATATAGATACATGTAACCCTATTGCTATATAACTAAAACAATGAGGTGCCTACTCCACATAAAAACAATACTTGCATATTATTTATATTGTTGATTATGTTACGTGCACAGTCGATATTTGTTTGGTAGTGTTGGAAAATTCTACAAACGGTTTCAATTTTGCAATACTGTGGTTTTTCAGTCAACCATGATCATTGAATTCGGTTTTTTTTAAGAGTTTTATTTTATATAAATATATTTAAGGAATAAAACAGGTGTTAGCAATTGACTATTACATATTTGAAAATACAATAAAATAGTTGTGTATGTATATCAAATAATGGGATATATATAATATATATATATATATATATATTATTAATCTGGATATCTAATCCGTTATGCGAGCAGACTAATCTCAGGACGACTACTTGTTTTGCAGATAGCCCAAAGTCACCGTATTTGAACATTCGTGGCTACAAGGGGATTTATTAATTTGGTGTCAACAGATAATGAAAAATCAATACAATTCATCTAAAAAATCGAAAATTAATGAATATTTCATTAAACATACCCTTAATGTAAAATATTTTCAAAATAATATAAAATCATTTATATTTCTTAAATAATTACTTTTTGAAAGTTCATTCACACCTTTTTTTTTTCTCCTTTCTACGGTTTGAATAGAGTTTTAGAGAATATGACTTAAAAGTTGTTTGTTTACCTCTTAATAATTTCATTAAAAGGCAGTATTTGAATCGTTAAGAGATAAATCTTGTTTGTTAAAAAAAAGTTTGTCTCTTAATGGTTCTAAAACTCTGATTTTGTTCTTGTGTCTCCCTTAACCATTCAACACTCTAATTTCATTCTGAATAATTATCAAACAGTTATATTTCATTTTACACTATATTATAAAAGTATATTAATTATTTTTCACCAAACCATTCAACATTTGTCAAACAGTCCCTTAGACAAAAATTCAAAAATCTCTTTTTGAAAATTTTGTTAGAAATGCTCCAACGTTGATCTTATTTTATTAAAGAAAAACATAAATTAAAAGAGTAAAAGTCCTTAATCATCTTATTATGTTAATTACGTGTGATAATTAATTGACCATGTGTTAAATTAAAACTTGAGATAGCGTGATGGGTTTGCTAATAATTTTCAATATAACATCTTACAAATAAATTTTATATTATTAAATCAAAACATTAAGGGTTCTCTGTTTGTTTTTTTCAAAATTACCTTTTAATACCTCTGAAATTTGATTCATTCAAACGTTTGGTATTAAGAGTGTTTATTTTTTATTTTTACAATAAGAGTTTAAAAGCTCTAAATGTCCTCTGAAATTTTAAGTGGTAAACGTATCTTTTAATACCTTTTAATTTTAATCCAGTCTCTATCAAATGATTCGTATTTTGGGGGTTGGAAGAGATTTGTTAGCAAAAACTATTTATCTTTTATATTTTTGTATTAGTTTGACCGATTCAAATTTCAGACCTCAGACATGAAAACAAACAATCTTATTGATCCAAATTTCAAACTTCAAAAATGTGAGTTCATCTGAACGCAAATGCAGATACACATTATCGAGATCGGAAGGCAACGTGGATATCTTGACAATACGTTTACGGACTCCACATTATTGGAAGTCGTGATATTGTAACGCATTCCAGCGAAATATGCTCTTGACCACTTAGTTTTGTCGGCATCGTCAAATGTTTTTTCTTGCACTGACTGGTAGAGCTTGACGAAATTCGGCTAATTTTTGTTCAAAATCCTTCACCGTATAAGCTTTGCAGGTCCTCTAAAACATCTCTCCCAACAACCTGTTTTTTTTTTTTTTTTCGTTTTTTCGTAAATTCATTTTGAGGTGTCGACAACAAAACTCGTGATTTNTTTTTTTTTTTTTTTTTTTTTTGCGCTAAATCGTAAATTCATTTTGAGGTGTCGACAACAAAACTCGTGATTTGCGATAGAAAATACAGATTTAATCACCATGTTTATGGAAGAAGTCCGATTAGATATGATGCACAATTTTTCCGGCTCATTGATGCATTCCTTCAACCTGGATAAAAACCATGTCCAGGACTCCCAACTCTCTGTCTTACCTATCCCGTAAGCAATAGACAAAATTTGATTGTTTTCGTCCATGCCAACTGCCAAAAACATGGTACCTAAGTGAGGACTTTTCAAATGAGCATTGTCTATTATAATCAGAGGTCGTAAGTGATTCACAAACTATCGAATTTGTAGAAAATGAAAAAGAACAACAAAATGAGTATATATAAAAATAGTGTATATATATACATATAATTTCAAAAAAAAATATTTTTACCACACAACCAATGGCGACAAATAAACGTTCAACTCGAGCCCTTTCATCCGTATCAATCTTCGTTACGGCCCCTGAATTAGCCTTTTTCAAATTGAAGCAGTATACCAGGAGTACGGATAATGATTCCTCCGGGTCACCTATTAGGAGGAGACTGATATAACACTTTGCACGCCAAACTTGCACACAGCTAACTGAGATTTTGTAGTTGTTCTTCATATCGACGATGATGTCATCACTCTTGTATATTCTACTTGTGTCATTCATTCAATCTTATAATATATGACCTGACACCTTCTTGTTTGTTTGACGGTGATTGGGATACACCATGTGTGTAAGTCCTTAAATTTACGAACATGTTACACCGTCGTACCATTAATTACGGTTGCTCTTATTCGTCATTTGCACTTTTCTAATATACATACTGGTTTGAACCTAGATTGCATGAAGCGGGTGGTTTTTATTTGGTAACCCTCTTCAAGACATTTCAGTCCTAGGGCTAGTTTCAAAGCCTTCTTTACTCTTGAAAATTAGTTTAACTTTCACTCGTTTAGAACGTTGATATTTGGGTCTGTTCTTTAAGCTTCACAATAGGGACTGTCATTGATAATGGGGGAGACATGTCCCAAAATAAAGTACAACTCACCAGAGCACTAATATCACCCTTACCAAGACCTTCTATATCTTCCTTCTTTGCTCCTTATTTATCTTTCGTATTTGATTCGCTATCACTATTATTTGACTGTAGCCTCATATACTCATCTGTATTGGGATGATACAAACAATCCCTCGAGACAACCCTATAATAAGGATCAAGATCAACCTTATATTTCTCATATGCATTTTCAGTGTCATCAAAATTTGTTTCATATTCTTCAGCAAAAATTTTAGAAATACGAATGTCATAGTCAGATGGTAGATCTTGGTATTGGTATGTTGAACGATTTTCATATGACTTATATGGAGTGTTATACGATTGATATGGAGTTTCATACATCCCCTGACTATGAAACGGGTGATACTAAGATTGGTATGTTTCAAATGGAGTTTGAAACGGTTGATATTGAGTTTGGTACAAATAAAATGGAGTGCTAGGAGTTGTCTCATCACTTTGAAAGGACTGATATGAAATAAGTGGAAGTATGTTCTGGATGGAACCCGGCTCACATTAGTTTGGCACATACGGAATGAGTGGAAGTATATACTGAGGATGCTCGGCTCCATACACAGTGGCTAGGACAATCTCTTGGTTTGAGTTCGATTGATCAATTTCAATACCAGAATCGCAAACATACAATCTTAAGGTTTGCGGCGAGATATCCACACCAATAACCAAAAAATATCTCGTATCATCGGTATCAAATAACTCGACAATTGCATCAGATGACAGAGATTTATATTTTAACTTAAAACGATGGTTATTTTGTTCAGTTTATAAATTTTAAGGTTAAAAATGTAACTTTCATATTCTTAAGGGTTATTTATGTCAGGTTCCCCTAGTTTGTGCTTTCGTGGGGTAATAATCCCTCACAATAAGGCGATTTCAGTAATTAAGCAATTTCTCTATTAAATATATCTGAAGACTACGTGGACCAATAAAATCACAAGACAAGTGAAATATTCTCGGCTAGTATGCGACAACGTGTCCAATTTTAAATGTCACCACATTATTTTATATAATGTAAGTCAAGTATGTTTTAAATAATAATGTTACTTTCTAAATAAAAAAAAAACATTTTTTAATAATAAAATTCGTAATTATTATAAAATATAGTTACTTTCTTCTTCATTAACTTTAAAATTCAATCCACTATTCGAGCCGACTAATCCCATAACAACCACATGCTTTACGGGGAGCATGGAGTTACCGTATTTGAATCTTCGTGGTCATAAGGGCATTTTTATTCTTATTTGGATTTAAACCTAGAATCTTCAGACACTTTTAATCTTTAGAGCCCAAGCTTAAACTAATCAAACACTATTTTTATGATTAAATTTTTTGTATTTATATTATATTATATTAAAGTGGATTACATGTTTGTCCATGTGCTTTTTAAGAATTATGGATTTTGTCCTTAAATAAATAATTGTGATTTACATTTTACTATGGATTGGTTTTTTTGACTCCATTACACATCCTCCTAGTAAAAGATAATTTAATAATATTATTTTTCAAAAAATAAATATTAAAAAAAAACAAGTTTATGAATACTGAATAGTGGTGGCTTGAAAGAGGGGTGTCTTCCTTAGTCACGCTTCTCCTCGGTCAAAAAGCATCCTATTCATGTTTACCATTGACTTTCATCACGTTTATTAAACATACAAGACTCTTGCTTCGTGTTACGACTCTTATCAGATAATATTATTAGTCATTATTATTTTTAATCAATAAGGTAAATGATATCAGTAATGTTTATCAGATAAGAATTTGATAAACAGCTTTTAAGATCGATTGTGATCTTTATACTTGTTTCATGATTACAAGTAGTTGTGGATCCACAACCACTGGCATAGATGCACAAGGACCATATTTTTGTGCCTGGTCCAATTAGTTGTGGGTCAATAAAGACATACACAAGTATGTGCACACGTGCTCGCACATACATAGACAGAGAGAGGGGAAAAAGTTAGACCACCTTTTTATACTTGAAACTTCACAGTAAAACACTGTGAAGGTAACATTTACAGTGTTTTTGCTGTGAAAGTTCAACTTTTTTTTTTAGCTTCACAATATTTTGTTGTGAAGTTTTAAGTGTTAAAAAGTGGTCTCACGAAAATAGACTGGTCTCACGTGATCCCAACCCTATATATACTTGGGATCATGTGAGACTAAGGGTTTTTCGTGAGACCCGTAAGACCAATTCTCAACTCTTGGATTAGATCTACAATATGAACATTTATAATCACAAAATTGCAACGAGACTTCTTAATAATCACAAAATTGTCACCGTACAACTTTAGACCATTAGATTATTAACTTATAAAGTTGACCAATGAACATAAATTGGTCTTACGTGTCTCATGAAAAACCTTTGGTCTCACGTAAACCCAACCCTTATATATATATATATATATATATAAGCTCATGGATGTTCAGATTGTAGATCTAATTCAATGATTGAGAATTGATCTTACGGATTTCACGAAAAACTCTTGATCTCACATGATCCCAAGTCTATATATTTATATCTATACTATATTATAAAGCATTTGACTAAAACTCTTAAACCCGTTCATCCCTAAACGATTTCATCCCTATCCGATTTCATCACATATCTGAATTCGTGTAACTAACTGCAGATAAACACAATCAAATACAGGATAAACATCTCATTT
>NC_037528.1:11723009-11733222 GCF_001531365.2 Cynara cardunculus var. scolymus | reverse complement strand
ATAAAGAATAAAATAAAATATTAAAATCACGATGTATCTCGCTGCATTGCGCGAATACGCTTCTAGTATATATATATATATATATATATATATATCACATATTACTAATTATTACTATATTATCAAAAAATTAGTTTAATCATTGAACTGTAATCCATATTTTATAAAAAAAAAATCAATTGTCTAATATTAATATACAACAAATACTCTTAACACGTATCAAATTTGATGGGTTTGAATACTTGACATATAGGGGTGTCAGATTTGTACCAAGACAAACTAACCAATTTTTGTATCAACCAAATCAATTTAGTTGGTATCAATCTAATTGGTTGATAGTATCGTACCAACAATAAAACTTAGTTGATACGTGGTATTAGAAATTGTATACAACGATAATACTATACCATACCAATTTATTTATTTTATTATTTATGAATTAAAATTTAATCAATAATATAAACACATTTGATTTTGATTTTTTATTATCTTATTTTCGATTTTGCTAAATCACAATACAAATGGATATACGGAACTTGATTGAATTCATTCGTCTAAAACTAACAACCTTAGTTACCCGTCCATACTTGCATAGTCCACTGACGCTCCTCAATAGCCGCTTGTATTAGACTATTAGTGAACATTTATGTATAGATATACTTGGATAAGTATGAATAAGTGGTACAACACATATCAACATGCTATTTGAATGTTCTGCGTCTAGCAGATCTAGATATAGTTGGTAAATATATCAATATAAATAAATTTGTAATTTCAACATTTGCGATGTTGGTACAATACCAACCAACTATAGTTAGTTGGTACATGATGTAAAACTTTACATATCAATTATAATTGATTGATACACAATATGTGGAAAAAAAAATGATACTTTACCATGTTCACCTTTATTTCTTATAAGACAGGTTTTTCCAGTATCCTGATTACAGGTAGACCAATGATTTTTTTTTTCCTTCCCAATAATGTCATTTTCTAGATCGACATCGAGTTTGACTAAGATGGAGCAACACCAAATATCATGAGCAAATGTAACTGGGATAACATTGTTTCGTAGAAGTTGCGATGTGAAATCAAGAAATTACTAAATAGAATTTAATTCAGAGCCGTTTAAAATACTTTTATAAATCCATTAAATGTTTATCTCAAATTTTAACAATTTCACATTTTGATATAATATAAAATAATTATTGTTTTCTGTTTGTTAACTAAATTTAAATGCATTTACTATTTTAAACTTTTGCAAAAATATGATAAAAATAGTAACAAAATAATGTACGATATAATCGTAAGAATATCGAGAGAGGATTAAACGAAAAGACGACCAACTTGTAAAAAGCTTATAAGTCTGACTTATTAATAGTGATTATTTAATATCAATCAATTCCAAATATTAGAACCAATTTAAAACAGTAATTATCTTAATTTTTTAAACAATTTACTATTTATTATTTATGACTAGAAGGGTACTCGCACAATGCATTGATATACATTTCGATTTTAATATTTTGTTTTTTTTTTTGTCTCAATCAATGTTATAATACAGTTTTATATGATTTTGAGAAAACGATAATGTTTTTATTTTTGAAAAATTAAAAATACGAAGATATTATAAAAAATTGAAAAAAAAGATTGATATTAGTAGTAAACAGACTATTTAAAATCTCTCATTTTTTGTGTATTTTTTTAATTCATTTATTATTATTTTTGGTTTAATAATATTTTTTTATAAAGATAATAATTAAGTATTTTGTTAGAACTTATTTTATATTTTTTATATTTAAAATGAAATGTTTTCTCTATTTGATTATATTTATCTGCAGTCACTCACATGAATTCAAACATGAAACTTTAATAAGTTGTATTTGCGCACAATTTACTCGTATTCTTTAATTGTAAGTAATATACATCAATAAATAATACTTCATGCATAAAATATTATTTTTTAAAGTTTTTATAAAATATTTTATAATATAATACAAATATTTTCAACGAGTTACGTGATTCATAACTTTACGACTGTCTTCAATTTGAACCCGACTTCGATGAAATATAAAATAATTTATAAAACAATATTAGTAAGTTTCCAAAATTATCAAATCGCATGTTCATAGTATTGATCCTACAAGTCAAAGCAAGGGGTCGACTTCAATCTGCCCTCTTAATTCTCCCTCTCACACCATCTCTGTGACTCCAGTCTCAACGGCATACCTGTTGCTACCATCTACTTTAATTCTTTATATATACCTATTATATCCACACCTTCCTCCTTCAATTTCCCCCCTCGCTCTGTGTACTGTTTGCTTTCTTCACCACTCAGATCGATCTGTTTTCATCTAGTGCAGCCATGGGAACGCAAGCTCAAACTCAACAATTCTATAGCGATAACAATAGCAACAGCAACGACAAGGTGCACTTCAATTCTGAATCTATGTTTTTATTTATTATATGAATTTAGACGAAATATTTTGTGTTTTTGTTCGATTGATTGATCCTTTTTATCGAGAGATTAAACGTAATAGAAGCGATCAGTCTGTGAAACGTATGGAAGAAGATAAAGATGTTTGACGGTAGGCATTGTACGTATGAGATCTAGTTTTTGTTCACGTTTTCACGATTTGATCAACGACGACGTGATGGCAGCGTGATCGATTTCCTCTCCGAACTGTTGGTCAACTGTGTTGACCAAAGGGAAACGAGGAGAGCATGGGTTTCCATGTCCGGACAAATATATCTGTTCATGGGCCTTTAGTTCAGATGTCAGATCCGTATCTTCTCCAAAAGTGTAGGATGCTAAAAAGCTACTTTTTGTTTATGACGAGGGGGTAAAATGTACATCAACTGTAAATTTGGGTACCAAAATAGTACAAACTTGTTTCTACATGACCTTTTAACAGAAACAGAAAATTTGTTGCTGCACATGGATAAGTTAAGATTATTGACCCTTCCCTGTAAGCATATGGATGAACGACCCCTTAGTTGAACCTTTTGAAGTTGACTCGAAATTTTGAGTAAAGCGATTTTCGATTAGAGTTTTGTAAATACTATCAAAATTTGATGGGTCAATTGATTTTTTCGTTCATTTCGATATATTAACCATTAATAAAAACAGTTTTTAATACTATACAAGTTTTGAAGGCGATATAACTCTGCATTAAGCATCACATCTTTGATATTTTAAGTTAAAAGATCAAAATATCTGTTTTTAATACATTTATGATATTTTATTACGTAAAATCTTATAGTAAAAATGAAAACAAAATATTTTGTGTTTATGTAGGATTTTGGTAAATATTTATTAAATGATAGTAAATAATATGATATATTTAGAATAGCATGTAATACTACTTGTTAGTTGTTACCATTTACCATCGCAATAAATTACTTTAATTACTTACGTGATGTAAAAATCTTACAATAAAAAGAATGATTTCCCACATGATTTGAAGATTATCCCTCTTTTAAAGAAATCTTTGCTGATATATATTTAGTTGACGATATTCCAAAAAGAAGTGAATAGTGGACACGCAACAAGTGGCATAAAGTTATACCGTGCCCTCAATGTTCTCTGTTCCTTGTCTCCTATTTTCAATCCATATCGTAGATTCTAGCATTAGATATTTTCTCACAATATTGCTTCTCTTAATCTTGAATGAAAAGTGGGCACTCAAAAGATTAATTTCACTCTTTGGGGTATAAGTCATGTCTGAATACACGGTGAGATATAATGAGTCGTTTGGTTTAGTTAATCTTGTTCAACGTCTTTTCATCGATCTTTTGTTTGTATAACAGGTTGACAATCGAACTGCAAGAGAGAAGGCAATTGATGAATGGCTTCCAATTACATCCTCACGGAATGCAAAATGGTGGTACTCGGCTTTTCACAATGTAACCGCCATGGTTGGAGCTGGAGTTCTTGGTCTCCCTTACGCCATGTCCCAACTTGGATGGTTAGTTCCCCAACTCTCGGTGTTTTCCATGTGCTAACACTACAACAAAATTGATTTTATAGGATTCCTAAAATGTAGAAATTTTATAAAAAATACTTTATGAAACCCAGGTTTATAGGAATAAACCAAAAACGTCATATTTAAAAGTATTACAATAAGTTTATAGGACGTTTTTAGGTGTTATAACAAGTTTTTAGAATTTTTTAAAAAAAAAAATACAGTATCATATTAACTATTTTATACCACACTATTTGAAAAAATATCTTATAAAAAAATGAGTTTATAGTTTCAAAAGGGTCCTTTAAAATAGTTGATACAACACTACGCATAAAACCGTCTTGATGAACTATTGTAATGCTTTTACATATGAATCTTATAGTTTGATCGTATAGACTTAAGTTCTATAATTTATTCTATTAAGACACTTAGGCAATCTAGGGTTCTATAAAGCTAATTTTGTTGTAGTGTAATCTGCATCAAGATGCAATGAAGTTTGCTTGATTTCTCATTTATTCTACTTTTATTATTTCACGTGACTAAACTGCATCAAAATGTAAAAGAGTTTGTTTTAGTTCTTATTTAGTTTGATTCTAATATGGCTCAAAACCATGATTCAGGGGTCCAGGAGTAGCAATACTAGTACTATCATGGATTGTAACTCTATACACACTATGGCAAATGGTTGAAATGCATGAAATGGTACCTGGGAAACGATTCGACAGATACCATGAGCTAGGCCAGCATGCTTTTGGCGAAAAGCTTGGTCTTTACATCATCGTTCCACAACAATTGATCGTTGAAGTTGGCGTCAACATCGTCTATATGGTCACCGGAGGAAAATCCCTGAAGAAATTCCATGATTTGGTTTGCAAAGATTGCAAAGACATTAAGCTCACATACTTCATTATGATCTTTGCTTCCGTCCATTTTGTTCTTTCCCATCTCCCCAATTTCAATTCCATCTCCGGTGTGTCTTTGGCCGCAGCAGTCATGTCCCTCAGGTACGCTATATTTACCATACTAGTTTGTGAAACAAAAACAAAAATATCTTCAAATTGGCCCCATGACTGTTCCAATATTTTTTTTGAGAAAATTGACCAAAATAGACTGATCTCTCCAATTAAATTCACTTTTTAGCTACTCATGAAACCAAATTTTCATTTTAGCCGAAGTTTACGTAAATGCTTTACACATTTGCATAAAACATATTTTCAAATTAGAAAAAGAAAAAGATGATTTACACATATTACACGAAAGAAATTATTTTTTAATCTGAAAATCGAGTTCAAGCAACTGCATAAGCTAAAATGAGAATCCGATTGAAAAAGTGGCAAAAAAAATGAATTTGGTTGAGGCGATCGGCTATTTTGATCAATTTCAGAGACGTTTTTGGAAGACATGCTACATTTGTACCAAAATCATAGTTTGACTGTATGAGTAATAAATAAATAAATTATCCACAATACATATTAGCCGGTGGTTTTCACGAAAACAACCGTTCTATTCTTTTGGTGGGAGGTCAAATCTGCATAAATCTAACATTACCAGACCCTACTTTTAGGTGAGATATACTGGGTTGGGTTGGGTTGGGTTGGTTTGGTTTTACAACATATTATATAGAAAATCTTACAATTTAAAACTACAAAAATACATATGAAATTCATATAAAAAATCATTTCTCTAACATGTTTCATGCTAGTAATTAATAAGGTGTGACCGTCCACAAATCCATCGTTTACCAACTAACCGTGACATGCATTTTAAAAAAATGACATACGGATCCATATATCACACATCGAGCACGGTCCTGACTAACACAATTCCGTGATGCAGTTACTCTACCATCGCATGGTCTGCTTCGGTGAAAAAGGGCGTGCAGCCAGACGTACAATATGGATACAAAGCTAGCACGGTCACGGGGACGGTATTTAACTTCTTTAATGCATTGGGTGAAATTGCTTTTGCGTACGCTGGCCATAATGTGGTGCTGGAAATTCAAGCCACCATTCCTTCGACCCCTGAAAAGCCTTCGAAGGGTCCGATGTGGAAGGGAGTTGTGGTTGCGTATATAGTCGTGGCCTTGTGTTACTTTCCGGTTGCTCTTATAGGGTATTGGATGTATGGAAATGCCGTCTCGGATAATATATTGATCAGTTTAGAGAAACCAACGTGGCTCATTGCAATGGCTAATTTGTTCGTTGTGGTTCACGTTATCGGAAGCTATCAGGTTCGGATTCTATATCTCGACTTCACCATCTTCTAGTCGTTTTTCGTGTGCTAAGATTTGTTGAACCCGTATAAATCTCTCTAAAAGAGGCATCAAAAGGAGAGGTTCCTGCAAATAGTGAAATTGACCAAAATAACCAAATTTTCTAACCAAATTCACTTTTTAGCCAATTTTTTCATAGAATTCCCATTTTAACCGGGCTTTAAACAAATGAACTTGATTTTCATATTAAAAAAGGAAAAAATATTTACTCAAATTTGCATTAGAATCCCAATTTGCATGAATAAAAATTTTCATCTTTTTTTAATCTGAAAATCGGTTCTACCCAAATGGCTAAAATGGAAATTTGGTTTCAAAAATGGCTAAAAACTGGACTTGGTTGGGGAGATTGGCTACATTGGTCAATTTTCCCTACAAATATTTATATACAAGTTTGATGATTCGTGTTTAGTTTACATGGACTCCAACACCGTAACACATCCCCTTCAAACAGATGCCAGATGGTGCCCCAAGAATGGAGGCAAAAGAGTGTGTCGGATCGAATTCTTTTGTAGTGATAGATCCTGACTCTAGATATACCATCTAAAGATATGTAGAGCCCATTTGCATTTTCCGAGAGCCTTTATAGAGAGCCCTATGTTAGACGAAGAATCGAGTGAGAATATAATCCAACATATCTAATTATATCTATTTCTTTTCCCTCTAGATTTATGCGATGCCGGTATTTGATATGATTGAAACCGTACTCGTCAAGAAATTACACTTCACTCCAAGTTTTACGCTACGCTTCATCACCAGGAACACATATGTTGGTAAGCTAAAACATTTTAACGGTAACTACGCATGAATCATATATCTATGTAATCGTTTTACCTTCTTGGTTTACTAAACTCTTTCTTTCGGTTGCAGCATTAACAATGTTCATTGGCATTTGCTTCCCATTCTTCGGTGGGCTTCTTGGTTTCTTCGGAGGATTTGCATTTGCCCCGACAACATACTTTGTACGCAACATTTTATTCGTTATATATATCTTTCTCTCTCTCGGTTCATTTGCAAAACGGTTCTAACTTTGTTCTTAATGCTCAGTTGCCTTGCGTCATTTGGCTTTCCATCTATAAACCGAAGAAATGGAGCTTATCTTGGATCATCAACTGGGTATGTAACCATAACATCTCCCAACACATTCTTTTCCTTATACTGCATTTCAACAAAATAGGTTTTATAAGTAACCAAAACTAGGGGTGTTTACTGTGTGGTTTGGTGTGATTTAGGATCAAACCGCATCGCATATACTTTAAACCGCATGCACATTTTACATGGTGTGCCTATTACGTTTTACGTCTTCAATCCAATAATTATAAAATTAAAATTTCATTATAAAATTAATAATAACAAACCGTGGTTCATAGTGTTGTTTGGTAAAAATACAAAACTCAAACCGCACCGCGGAAGTTTTAAAGCACATTTGTGGTATGGTGTGAGGGTTTGTGAAGTTTGACGGTTTAAAACAACACCTTTAGCCAAATATGTATTAAATGTCTTAGTACATTGTCTTATAGGTCTGAAGTTTATGTGACCAAACTAATATGGTTCTATAACTTAAGTCCTATAAAACAACCTATTAATACATTTAGATGTTTTTGACATCCTATAAAACCAATTTTGTTATACTGGTATACCATTCTTGGGTGTTTGATTTCATCAACACTGTTTTTGTGTTACAGATCTGCATTGTATTTGGAGTTGTTTTGATGGTATTGTCCCCTATCGGGGGATTGAGGCAGCTCATCCTCGACGCTAAAACTTACGAATTTTTCAATTAAGATGTCTTATTTGATCAAACAAGCCGAGGTTAATTAACGTACAATTAATTAAGACCTTAAAAAAGTCGAAGAAGCTTGTGATGATATGATATCTCTATTTACAGGTCTATAGAGTGTTAATAGAATGAGCTTGTGGGCTTTTAAACCCTTTCGTTTCGTTCATTTCTACTTCACATGTTTATTAAATTATCTACATTTCCACTTGAATTTGGGACCGTGGTATACACCTTCGCTTTTATTAAATTATGTGTCAAATCAAATGTTGAGTTTCTTTTTGCGAAAGAAGTATATAAATCTAGATCATCCATGACTGCAATTATAAGAATCCGAGTTTTTCCAATGGGTTGCTGGCTTGAAGCTGCCCAACGCATCGTTTCACTCGTGATAAGGTCTCGTGTCATCTAAAGAACTCGGCAACTGCTCGTGAGTTTTGAAGTCTTCAAGAAACCGAGATGTCTCATAAGTTTCAACCATCTTTCCGCTCTGCAATCACACAGAATCAAGTTTTGACGAGTGGAGGGATCCTACCATTAGTGAGAATCCCCGTAGTAGTAAATTTTGGTTTTAATATCATGTAAGAATAGAGATGCACAAGGCCCTTGGTTTTTTATGCCTGACCTGGGCCTTTCAACCATGATTTCAGTAAGCAAAAAATAGCCCAAACTTTTTTCAGCCGAAGTTGGGTGTGAGATGACCGATAGGTTTTTTCAGGCTTTTGAAAAGAACTTATCTGATCGGGCTTTTAGGCGTGGGCTTTGGATTGCTATGTTGTGTTACAGAAAGAATAAAAGTTAGGGTGGAAGGTGAGAACAAAACCTTCATATACATTCAATTACATTAACGTACCTTTATTTACCTATTTATCTTATCATGGACGAAACTTTAACAAATTCATGCATGCGAAAGTGATTAAATGTATGTAAAAGTTCGTGAAAGTGACTTAAAAGTGACCATAAAGGTCGATGAATATAGTTGAAAGTAATTGAAGGTACTGAAAGTGATTAAAAAATTTTAAGTTAAATTAAAAAGTCAAATCATCCAAAAGCTCTAAAGTGTTCTAACTATTCACGTGCATTCCTATCTAAGATAAATGGTCTAAATCTAGCCGATTAGGAACGAGCACTACTATTGACCCATTCCAACATGAGTTATGACCTTCTATTGCAAATATGGAATGATGGCACATGAATTTTACCTCAATAATACATGGTTCTGCTTCTGTATGATTCTGTTTCCCTTGCAAATGGTCATCCAACATCTTGCTTAATGTGAACAAAGCATCATTGTTGAGATCATCAATATCAACCTCAATTTCCAATCTCTTCAAGATCTAATTTCTGTTGTTTAGATTCAACTTCAATGGGCTTCCATCTTTGCTCAAAAAACTTAACATGAATAACTACCATGAAATGGACATCGTTACCCGGAGGCTTATATCTCATGGTATTCGAGAATGTAAGCATGACATCAGCTCGGAAGTCGAATGGGCTTGAATATTTGCGTGAATCGAGTTTTTCTTTTGTCGACCCTAAATCCATGGGATTCTTGATAACATTGTAGTAATAGGGATATTGAATTTGACAAAATCAATGGGCTTATTGAACATCCAACCATGCTTGTGCGACCAGTGGCGGACGCACCTTAATGGGGTAGGGGGCCTGGCCCCCCAACAATATTTTAACACCAAAGCCCAATTTTTTTTTTTACTTGTATTTTTAATTACCTCTTCTTTAGGCCCCCAACCATATTAGACAAGAGGCCCCTCTCTAAGTCTCTAACCTATAAATCTGCTTACCTGCACGACGGGAACGAATTTAACGATGGACAGAGGAGAGCTGGAGAGGAGTAGAGCGAGCGACTCGAGTGTGACGAGACCGAGACCGAGTCGACGGTGCTGGCGCCTGGCGTGCAGCGTGCTGCAACCTGCGAGCGAGAGGCGAGAGTGACGAGACCGAGACCGACTGCAACCTGTGCTCTGGCTCCTGCTGCTTGCTGACTGCTGTCGCCTCTAAGCCTCTTGTCTTGGTAATTGGTAAATATTCTAAATATCTAGTTTCCATCTTCTAATTTTTCAATTAGTAGTATTTTAGGTTAATTTTGTGGTAATTGGTAAATGCTTTAGGTTAGGTATTTATTTAAGTTAATTTTGTGGTAATTGGTAATTGGTAAATGCTTTAGGTTAGGTATTTATTTTA
>NC_037528.1:11657029-11722994 GCF_001531365.2 Cynara cardunculus var. scolymus | reverse complement strand
GTAATTGATAAATGCTTTAGGTTAGGTATTTATTTTAGGTTAATTTTGTTGGTTAATTTTATGGTAATTGGTAAATGTTTTACTTTAGGGATTTTAGGTTAATTAAGTTGGTTAATTTCTAATTTCCAACTTCAATTAGTAGTTATTTAGGTTAATTTTGTGGTAATTAGTAATTGGTAAATGCTTTAGGTTAATTTTGTGGTAATTAGTAATTGGTAAATGCTTTAGGTTAGGTATTTATTTTAGGTTAATTTTATGGTAATTGGTAAATGCTTTAGGTTAATTTTGTTGGTTAATTTTGTGGTAATTGATAATTGGTAAATGCTATAGGTTAGGTATTTTAGGTTAATTTTGTTTATTAATTTTGTGGGTAATTTTGTAGGCAATTAGGCATTTCCAAAAAAAAATTTCTGCGTCCGCCACTGGTTTGCGATATGGACAGGGTCATGCATTTCCAAAAAAAATTGTCGGGAGTGCCCCCTACAATATATTTTTCTGCGTCCGCCACTGTGTGCGACATCAGCTTCTTCAATAAGATCTCACGCTGTTTGCTTACAACTTGGTTGAAACCCAAACCTCCATTTGCAGTAAACTTGTTCCGATTGCAGTCAATTGCATTCTTTTCTCGGGTTATAAAGATTTCATCACGGTTCCTTGATGCCGTGCTTTTTGGGCATTTCAAACACTAAGAGCACGAGCACCATGGAGGTCAAGTCTCTTCTGACTTCCATTCTAAATTTAAGCAACCACTTGTTTCTCTCAGCAAATGGCAGCTTTGACAAAGGGATAATATGAACAGGTGATGCAATAAGACCATCAGGCAATGCAGATCTCAACTCCATCCATTTCCTCTTGGAATCAGTTGAAGCCCCATTATCAGATATATTCATATGGCACAATCCAGAAGTAGCAGCTTTGTCTGATTCGATGGTGGAAAGAAATCCACCAGAATAAGCATCAGGAAGTGTGTCCTTTGCCATAATTCTACTAACACCTTACACCAAATGCAAAATTCTATCGATTAAAAAGTGTCAAATTCTTCTTCTTCACGTCTTGGAAGTTCATGAAAGACCGGTTAAACACCGTCAAACCGTCAATTAATACGGTTGAAATTGGGTTACGCATAACTCAACCCAACCACAAATTAAGTTAATAATACAAATATATATATATACACACACACACACTCACAAAGACACACATACACGCAGTGGCCAAAGGAAAAACCCTGATCTTACCGCCAAGAACCTCTCGTGTTCACAGAGACATAATTTCCTATACGAACACTTCAGCTAGAAAACGAAGCTTAATTCAGATCCAAAACATGACTTATGAACTAAATAGCAGTGGAAGTAAAATATCTTTGCAGAAATTGCAGTTCACGAATTTGAAGAACGTAGAATTCCAAACTTCAAACCCTAGTAAATGAACTCGGTGAGAGCGACAGATGATGGCGCTGAATTTTTCCGATAGGTTCGATCAACGAGCACTCCGTCGTCCGGCGATCAGAGGTGAATGCTTCCAGCCCTTTTGGGGAGAGGCAAAGCGATGCAGCGCTCCTTCTTTCTTGGGGAGTTTTATAGTGTGAGGATATATTCGCTCTCATCAACTTTCTATAGATCAAGTCCGTTGATTAACGTCGACTTCAGAATCAACGGTGTCAATCACCCTTCAGTTCTAGCCAATTATTGTGGGCCACGTCAATGGCGTGTTGCTTTTTCCTACAACTATGATGCGGTTCTAGGTTTAGTCCCTTTACTTTAAAAAGTTACTAAATTAACCCTGTTATTATCTTTTTTAGTAAGGATTTAGTCCTATATTCTTGATACATATTTGAGCAAATTGTTGTAACAGAAATCTCACACGGAACCATATGTGTGGAAGTGATTCATATATGACTCAACAGTTAAGATTAACGGACGGTTCAAACTCATTTCTCGAAGAATACAAACTTAAGGGTCGTTTACTAAACGCTTACTTGGTAAGTGTTTACCGAATAAATTTTCTTATCGGATGAACATGACAAATACCAAGAATCCTACCAGGTAAGGTGAGAAGAATAGAGAGTCTTACCTGGTAAATAAATATTACGACTCTTACCCAGGTAAGCGCTTACCCGGTAAATTGTTGCATTCAATACGTTTTGATGTACTAAAATCTTACTCATCCAAATAAATTATAGTGTGGAGTCCTATGTGTAAACACTTACCGGGTAAGCATTTAGGTAAACAGCTCTTTAAACTTGTTGTGTATAATTGAATACAGTCGCTATGTCCGTTTATCAATTAAGCTACACACCCGTTGACCGTTACTTATACATATATTCTTATCCTTGCTTTGTTTGCCAAGTATTTTTGAATTTACATTTTTTAAAACATGTGTTTGACCTATTAAAATATATAATAAATGGTTTATTTTACAAAAGAAAATTAATTAAAATAGTCATTTTTTGTCGTTTAGCTACGTCCGCAAACTGCGGACTTGAACATTGCGAACATAGTGACATTCATGTAATTATTGGAGATAGATGGTTTAAAAGATGAAACCTTGTAGCCAAAATGACTATTTTAATTAATTTTTCTTCACAGACCCATCGTTACTATATAAAAATACACCATACTGGTATATGTAAATACATATACGACATATATATATATATATATATATGGGCACGTTCAAATAAAAATCGTGCATTTCTAAGAAATCGTGTAAACCAATTTCGATCAATAGAAAAATTCTTTTTTTTTCTAATTAAATTTAATCAATAAGAGTATTTCGATCATTTACAATATTTTCTATTAAATATAGAAGTTATTAATAAATCTTAATTAAGAAAACGTAATAAAGAAAATTGTATAAATGGTAACATTTAAATATTAAATTATATTAAAATATTAAAATTTTGGATTTTATATATTGTCATGAGTTATAATCAGGAAATGTGTCTTGATGAAACAATTGAATTATATAATGAAATCATCAAAACGTAGATGAACAAAAAAAATCCACAAAATGAAACATGTTTCATGAACGTGAAACCGGTTCATGTTGCAAAGAAATTAGGTGAACCGAAACATTTTTATGGTGAACCCGTCGCATTGATGGTGTAGTTAATCTTTTTTTATGAGAAGCAAAATGAAAACTGTGCATTTTGAAAAAAAATTATGAAAAGGAAAATGAAACARGTTTCATGAACGTGAAACCGGTTCATGTTGCAAAYAAATTAGGTGAACCAAAACATTTTTATGGTGAAACCGTTGCATTGATGGTGTAGTTGATCCATTTTGTTGATGAAAAGGAAAATGAAACCGGTGCATTTTGAAAATAAATTATGAAAAGGAAAATGAAACAGGTTTCATGAACGTGAAACCGGGTCTTGTTGCAAATAAATTATGTGAACCGAAACATTTTCATGGTGAAACCAATTTCGTTCATATAATATAATTCAAAATTTAAAACGATTCACTCCATATAATTGAATATAGTGTGTTATATTAATTTTTTTTATATGTGATTTAAAGTTAAAAATAATATATTGTTTTAAAAAATGAAAATAGTGTCATTAATATTGAGAATGATGTTACCAAATGTTAAATTTTGTTTACCATTTTTGTCTTTACTGTTGAAATAAAATAAAATTTTAATATATATATATATTTTTAATTTCCTAAAATAAAATAAACGAATCTTGGTCATTGATCAAGAAAATGGATGGATGAGATTGGTTTACATGGTTTACATAAAATGAAACATGTTTTTATTTGAACACTCCTATATATATATATATGTATGTATGTATGTATGTATGTATGTATGTATGTATGTATGCAGTTTTGAACCATAATGACATACATATAGTCATTGCACCAATTTTTTTTCTAATAATGTTAGCTTCGCTAGTTATAACGCATTTTAGTAAACTCATACTTGTATTTTCAACTATCATTACTACATATAAACTTTTTTTATTATTAAACATCGTGTATTATTTGTTGACGTAAATACCTTAGAATTCAAGCTCACAAGTTATTATAGCATATATAATTTCTTAAAACTTCATATTTGAACTAAATAGAACTAACCATAACTAGCGGATAAATCACATAAATTGACTTTCTATTTAAAAATCTAAATTATATTGAACATAATAGTATATTCACATGTGAATATGTATACAGTTTATTAAAGCAACACATTGAACTGTATAAAACTATTTGATAAAACGCTAAAACTATATTAATATAACATTTTACCTTGTATAATTGATGACTATCTCGTTATCTTGAAACCAAACATAACCATAAAAATCAAAACAAAAGTGATATAAAACTGAACAAATCATGAAACAAGATTCAAAGTTTGAATTCATATAGGATGGCAATGTATTATACAAGCCAATAAGGCAATGATTTTGCGACTTTTAACATTGACATTTGCATTGTTTCATATTATATAGGTTTTACTGCATTTACCATTGAGTGGTTCGATTGGAATTGAGTGGTTCAGTTGAATTAAAAGATGGGAGCATGGAATCAAGTAACGAGTTTGTAATTTCACTCATCATTCACATGGTTGAGATCATAGCTAATTCAACATAACAACATACAACCAAAGGGTCTTTGGCCTAGTGGTATGTGAGTCATTGACCTCCTAGCATGACAAGGGTTCAAACTTCATCAAATGTGAGGAGTGTGTGTGAATTTTTTTTGTTCTATTTGTCTTATATAAATATTATATACTTAAAAAAAAACATAACAATATATAATTACAAATCGCACACACACGTTTTTGGGCAAGATTGTTTGATAAATGACGAGAGTTCGATTTAGCTTTGAACACAAGAAATTAGGGGTCCACATGGGTTGGGTTGTTTGGTTTGACAACATTTAACAACCCAATCTAACTAGTGCGGCTTGAAAAATCTTAATCCGTTAAAAATAAATATATAAAATCAAAGCATAATCTAACCCAAACCCAAAATGTGACGTTTGGATTGGTCGAGTTTAACCCAACTTCTACCTACAGGGGCAAACATACGTTACGAAAAACATGAGTCTAATTAAAAAAGGGGGGTAAAATGGTCATTTTGTCATTTATTCATCGAGCACAACAAGTTAGCTTAATTACATACAATCCATACAAACAAACAAATAAACAAACAACCTAACTCGTTTTATTGGTTATATTTTATTGAAACTAGGCATGTTTTATATCTGCTTCTTATATATTGCTTTGTCTAGCCTTGCATTAAATACACCGTTTCCTAGTTATAATCTTGCCCATTCTTGTGACAACATAGAGTGATTTTTGTATGTTGGTTCTAAACCATTTGCGAGTATGTCAAAGATTTTACTGAAACAATAGTAAGTCTTGTTTCTCATGTTACTTGGGCATTTAAGGTTTTAATGGAATTTGATCAGTTACATTTTGAGAATAGTTACGTTGGACATGTTCATGAGCCTTATGAGTATTTACCGCTCTTTGCTCATGGCTTAGTTATCTAAGCTACGATTGTCCAATTTAGCTATGATTTACTGGATACTTTTTTAATTTACAATGTTTTTCTAATCTCGTGGCCTCTTTAGGTTATGAGTTTTTATGGGTTTCTTCTGTGTTAGCATGCAGAGGCAAACCTACAGCCAAGGGAGAGGGGTTTTGAGCACCGTTGCTCAACCTAAAATTGAAAGGAGAAAGTTTTTTGGGGTATGAAAGGTACACCTATTAAAGATTGAGGGGTGCTACAAGATATTTGAGAAATAGAAGGAGTAAAGGTGCACCGAACTTAAAAATGAAGGGACAAACTTAAAAACTTCATTTTTCAGGTATCATTTTTGTGAAATATGCAAGTAATTAAGCAAAATTGCAAAAACATAAAGATAGAGGGCCAAACTATAATTTCTGATTTTCTTTTTTAAGGAGTTGTTTATTTGGTTGTTAATGGTGATATTAAGAACCAACTTCTTAATCGATAAGATATGACATTAAGAGTTAACTTCTTAATCAGTAAAAGATAAGGGTTGTTTGGAAAAAAAAAAAACATCTTAATGATTACAAAAGGCTCTTAACGATTTAGGGGCTAGGCTCCCCTAAATAATTCAGAGGGTTTCTTCAATCTTTGTCCTCTCTTAATTATTCTAACCACTTAACCATTCGGCAACCGTCAACAATACGTGAGCGCGTCTTTCAAAGTCTTAAAAACTAAAATTTTTAAACAGGCGCCGAGCTCTCATATCTGCCCTTCTTCCCCCTCACACTCTGCTCAGCACCCACAGCGCCCAGCGCCCTCACCTCTGTTCGGCGATCTAATCAGTTCTCTTAGGATCTCACACTCCTCGGCCACTCTCTCAATCTCTTATTCAGGTTTTGTCCTAAAAGCTAACTTAAATTTAAATTTTTGTCCTAAAATTTGATATTAGTCATTTGCCCTAAATTGATTAGTTATAATGGTATATAGTTATGTTTACATGATTTTAAATGATTTTTTTACATGATTTATTTGTTTGTTTTGAGTTTTTAAACTTGAATTATTGAGTTTTGATTTTTGACTTACATTTTTGCCCTAGATTTGCCTTATATCTATTGAATTGATGTTAATTTTCTTAACTTAATTTTAGTTTTCTCAACGTTAGTTGTTGTATTGTTGATGTTAATTTGTTGAATCAATCTAGGGTTCTTTAAGTTCGGTTTGCTAATTTTAATTTGTAAAGCAAAGCATCCTATTTAGTACTAAAATCCTAGATGCATAAAGAAACAAAATTTGAAACCTAGAAGAAAAAAAGTAAATGATAACGGGAATCAAATCCTTAAAGTTGAGAAATTATACAAAATCAACCCAAAAAACTGAATAAGTCCCTTGAAATCAACTAAAACACCGAAAAATTCTCTGGAAAATAAGCAAAAAGAACCAAAAAAAGTCCCTCGAAATCAACCATAAAACTTAAAAACACTCCTCAAAATCAATCAAAAAACTTTAAAAAAATCCCTTGAAATCAACCAAAAAGCCTGTAAAATCCCTCGAAGGAGGAATTCGGCTAAAATCAGATCGAATGGTTTTGCGGGGATTTGATTCAATTTAAAGGTGCAGTGGTGCACAAGCTCAACAAAAATCCTGGTCCGCCACTGTTAGTATGTTAGAGTAAGTGCTTTGAATGCTGTCAGTTTTTTGTAGGTGGATTATGTCGTAGATATCTGGATTCGGGTGTTACAAATGCAGAGTGTTATGTAATCTTTATGAGCATCTTTGAAGGCTCATAATCCTTGTGTACTTTTGTTTTTTGTTACTGCTCTTATGTTTGGTATAGTTGCATAGATAGAGCTTTGGGGGTTCTATTTTATTCATGGCCAGTGCATTGCAGAGAGAAGCAAAATATGAACTTTGATGTAATGAAATTTTAAAGAACGCTTCCTTTTTGTTTGTTTGCCATAGAATTGTGGATGTTACCTGTTTGATTTATTGCTTTTGTTATTAAGATACAAAGTTAACTTTTAACTTGAATTCCTTTTCATCAATTTACATGTGTCACAAGCACACATAAACAAAGACTTGGGCCTATTCTCCTAAAGATATGTTGGAACCTTATTTATCTCCTCTCGAGAGTTCTTTTGGAGAGTAATGAAATAATCGAATGCGATTCCACATATTCTCATAGGATAAACGAAGATAAGATCTACAAATTGAGAAGGAATAACTTAGGGCCTGTTTGTTAGCAGCCCAATGAGCTTAATGGGCTCACAGCTTGTTGTTCAGTCAGCTATACATGACTGTTTGGTAGTGGCTTAATGATATAGAAAGTGGCTTATTCAGTAAGTTTCAGGGGGGGGCTTCATGCAGACATTCAAGTTTTTTTCCATACCTGCCTCTCAATAAAAAAACACGCTCATTCTGTCTATGAAAAAAACCTTTCCAAACAAAAACCTTCCCAATCTATGCAGATAGATTAATCCACACAGACAACTTTATCCATTCAAGACTAAATAGAAACCAACCAAACAGCCTCTTAGTGAAAATGGACATATGATGGAATCTTAAGGTTGTAGTTAGTTGCACTTACATGTACTCATTTCGGTGGGACATAGGTGATTTGTAGTCAAAGTTGAACATAATCGAATCCTTGAGTGAGGGAAGTCACTAATTTACTTGTTATATTTTGCTCTGTATGCTCGCTTTACATTCATTTAACAAGTGTAATTTGGGTTGTTTCCTGTTGTCTAAAGATGCAATCTTTTTTTAAATTCAGTTGTGGGGTTGGAGAACATGCATGCTTGCAATCTCACTCTGTCTAAGTTTTTGTAAGTTAATATTTCTTTTAGAGATTACTGTCTATACATTATTGAAGTTGATATTACCCTTTAGTTGAACCATATAAGAACTCATGATCATCTTTTTTTCAACCATCAACAGAAGCTGGACACCATATCCTAATACAAAACACCAGTGTGGGTATGTTTCAAAACCACACACAAAATATGATTTCCAAGCAATTATGGGATTAGGGATCCAGTTATTTATACAATTCAAATTTGCATGAAAGACACAGAAAATCACACAAGATAGTTGAAACTTTTGTTTTTTTTATTAATTATACACATGCTAATTCACTTGACAATAAGCAAGCATGAGATGTGCATTTAGGACTTCTAGGTTATCCCTAGAAAACCCCAGCCACCTGAGCAACACATGCAATTTACATTTTTTTGAGTTTTTACGTGGCTTATCCTTAAAAATCATATTTTTATATTTTTACAAATGTATGATCAAGGCCTTCAAAAAAATAATTTGCAAGGTATTGATAATGGGTGAATTCCTTATGATTTTCTGAAGTTGATTGTTGTCATGCTGATGCAGTTTCTGTTGAACAAAACCTTTTTTTGCTGTAGAAATTGTGGAACTGTAGCTGCACAACGGTTTTCATTCAATTGCTCATCCAGAAAAGTTCACATGGAAATTAATCACCACAGTGAGGCAAGAGGTGCTCTTGTTGTTTTGGAAGGTTTGGATCGAAGTGGGAAGACCTCACAGTCTGGTAGGCTCCTCTCGTACTTGACTGGTCTTGGGTATCCAGTAGAATCATGGCGGTTTCCAGATAGAGATACTGCTGTGGGAAAAATGATCTCCTCCTATCTTTCCAATCAATCTCAGTTGGATGATCACACGATTCACCTACTCTTTAGTGCAAATCGTTGGGAGAAAAGGTTAGTTTAGACCGTTTTGTTCTTCCTATCTTCTTGAAATCGCTCTTATCATATCTACTATCATATCTACTTGGTTAATCTTGTCTTGAAAACTAACTAGAATACATATTCCCACCAAGCTGTTTTGGTTGCATGTTTATTGGAAATTTCGAAAGGCCATTCCGTAGTATTCTTACATGTCTCAATTCTCATCATGTTGCAGTTGTGAAAATTCTTTGGTTCACATTTGGAATCTTACAATCTAATTTATTTCATGAAACAAATCATGGGAATCCCATTTGTGGATTGGAATCAAGCCGGTTTGTCACCAGATCAGATCATTTTTTATGGTTCTTTATTAGTTACCTTGGATTTTGCATCTTAGTCATGCTGTTTTGTGGATTTGCTGTGGAGTTTATTGGCCCAAACCTTACCTGTACCCGCATGAATAGAAATGTTCTTTTTGTTGGTATCCGATGAAGTTATAAAAATGCTGAATCGGGCAAATGCAACTGAGCAAGTCTGGTGATTAGTATAACTATATTTTGGTTTGTACATCACTAGAGTTTTTGCTTCTTCTATTTTATATTTACACATACTAATTTTACGAAAAGTTGAAGTTGAAACAAGACTATTATTTGGTTTCTGATTTACGAAACTTGTATATCCTTTATTTCTTTAGTTGACAAATTGACAACTATGTGCAACCCCTTTGTATATGTTCATAGTAGACTTCTGGGACAAGTTTCAGTCATATTAATGCTGCTTGTATGATCATTTTTAATTATTTAAATTACCCATAGCAAACCACACTAAAAGCTTGGACAGCAAAATATTTTTAGCCGTGTGTCATTAAGCATCCATCCTTGTAGCCATTATTGGAATCAGACATTATTTCTATCGTTAATGTAAGCCTCTGCAGGCTGGGGCAAGCCTATACTTGACTTATCTTTGACTTCACAACTACATCGAGGCACATTGAGCTGTCATGGCCATTGACATTTATTTATCTGCACATGCTTCTTTCTTGATAATACCTTTTGAGGTTTATGAATTGTTAAACACAATACAAAACTTCTGTTTCTGATTTAATTATTAAAACAGGAAAAACATAGAAAAAACAAACAGTGTGGAAAGGTGTTGATGTTTCTTTTTTCTATTTGAGGCATGTAGTAACTGTTGATGTAGTCAGTGAATATACTAAAGTTTTATCGATGATTTCCAGATCTTTGATGGAAGCTAAGCTTAAAAGTGGCACTTCCCTGATTGTTGACCGCTATTCTTATTCAGGGGTGGCTTTCTCAGCTGCCAAAGGGCTTGATATTGAATGGTGTAAGGTGAAAATCAAGACTTCCTCCTCTTTTCCTGGTTATGAGTGCTTTTGAAACACGTGGTTTTGATTGTTGTGCAGGCTCCTGAGGTGGGGCTGCTGGCACCTGACCTGGTGGTGTACCTTGACATACCTCCAGAGGTAACTCTTCTTAGCTACTGAATCTAACTTATAAATTATATGTATATATAGGGTTGGGTTCCGGTGAGAAGAGAAGTTATGGTGAGAAACGTAAGAAGATATTTCCCCTCTTGGATCAATCCTAATTGAATGTCGACACTAATGAGGTGCGAATCAATTATCTTCTGAAGTGCAATTCATGGGTGAGCATGAGATTGAAAGTGATCAAGGGTTTAGATCTCTTCGTATTCTTGTCACCATAACTTCCCTTCTCACACGATCCTTTGCCTATATACACACACACACATCTGTGTTTGTGTGTGTTTATGTTTATGTTGATAACTTTCTCAAATGATGAATATTGTAGAAAGCTGCTGAAAGAGGAGGTTATGGAGGTGAGCGATATGAGCAGCTGGAGTTTCAGCAGAATGTTGCCCTGCATTATAAAATGCTCAGTGATGCATCATGGAAGGTAACAACGTTTTGAAAATATTTGATTCGTCTAGAACTCGGGGGTTATTCACCAAACACTAACCAGGTGAGTATAGCACCTTAACAAGGACCAAGAATCTTACCTGATTAGGGGGAAGTCAAGGATCAACAGTAACCACTTACCAGGTGATAAACGGTTATCATCAATCTATTTTCATTGCCGGAAATGTTACCCAATAAGGTGAGTAAGTTTGGTAACTCTTGCCGTTAAGTTTTTACCTGGTAAGTATTTGGCAAATGACCCCTTAGTGTCCTCCACAAGTGAATTTTGAACGTTTGTGATTTGAAATCCTTTTGATCAATTTGTGAGACGTATCTGATGCTGCATACGAGTGTACGAGTTTTAAATCTTAATTGTGATCAAAACCATTTTTTGTTACGTCAAATGTTGGGTCATTGATATTGATTAAAATATGTTGAACAGATGATAGATGCATGCCTCCCTATGGAAGATATTGAGAAGCAGCTGAAGGAGATGGCGTTGGATTGTTTGACATCTTGCCGAAAAGGGAAATCAATTTCTCACCTCTGGTTGTCATAATTTGATCATGTTATGGTTATTGTCAACAAGTTTTTTTGTCACAATTGATGTCAATATCGACTGAATCTAATCATGAGTATTAAGTTATATTTGCTTAAAAATGTCTTATAATGCTGTTTTAAAAAGTCAAGTTTTATTGTAATGATATTGCATTATAGTTATATTAGGAGGATTAAATATCGTGAGAAAACATATAGGGAAACGGGTTGTTTGTTTACCTCTTAATAGTTTCACTAAGAGGCAACCTTTGAATCATTAAGAGGAAAATCTTGTTTGGCAAAAAAAAGGTTTACCTCTTAATGGTTTTAAAATCCTCAGAAAAATTTTGTATCCTATACCTCTCTTAACCATTTAGGGTGCGTTTGGTACGTGGAACAGGGTGGGACAGGACATGACACACTTGTCCTATGTTTGGTGTGTTTCTAAGTGGAACTAAATGGAACTAAGTGGAACACGTATGGGACAAGCCTGTTCACCCTCACCCCCTGGAACTAAGTGGAATAAGACATATTTTACAAATATACCCATCGATCTCCATCTCCATCTTCGTCGTCTTCTTCTCCATCGATCTCCAGCTCCATCGATTTCTTCACAGGAGACCTTCATCTCCATCGATCTCTTCACAGGAGACCTTCATCTCCATCGATCTCTTCACAGGAGACCTTCATCTCGATCGATCTCCATCTCTATCGATTTCTTCACAGTCCACCTCCATCTCCATCAATCTCCATCTCCATCGATCTCGATCTCCATCTCCATCTCCATCGATCTCGATCTCCATCTCCATCTCCATCGATTTCTTCATTGGAGACCTCCATCTCCATCGATTTCTTCACAGCATCCAAGAACAAAGGTACGGTCAATTTCTCTCGATTTTCTATGTGTTCTATTTGGATTTCACGAACTGGGGTTTGTTCTATTTGATGAAATTCGAAATGATTTTTTTATTGATTGTGTATTTTTAGTTGAATCATGAACCGGGTGTTTGGATTTTGCCTACTGTTTCGTCGTCTTCTTCATAGCATCGATTTCTTCACAGCATCCACCGTCTCCTCCATCTCCATCGATCTTCATAGCTGGTAATCGATTTTGCCTACTGTTTCGATTGATAAATCGATTTTGCYTACTGTTTGGATTGATAAATCGATTTTGCCTACTGTTTCTCAACACACTCGATTTTTCCTATTGTTTCGTCTGATATGTAGTTATGTACTTGAAATGTCACTGGAGGTAAATTGGTCATTTTAACCAGTTCGGTCATGTTCTGTCCTATCCTGTCATGTCTTACCAAACGTTGAACACATGTCCTGTCCTGTCCTGTCATGTTCTGTCCTGTCCTGTCTGCGTACCAAACGCACCCTTAGCGTTCTAATTTCCTTGTAAATAATTACCAAATAATTATATTTCATTTTACATTATACTATGAGAGTCTTTTAATCATAATGCATCGAACTATTCAACAACTGTTTGTGTCAAACAGTTATAAATTCTAAAAAAAATCTATTTAAAGAAATGAACATGTATACTATTATTACAAATTATTTATATCCATTTATATATGCATTCTTAAAAAACTTTTTCAATTATTTACGTATAAATCTTTTTATAATATTTTACTTTATTATTTGAGTTTTCATTTTATATATATATATATATATATATAGGGGGATTAGATTACAAAGTGTCTATTTAATATAAACTATAGAAACCAATTTCAATCAATAGAAAAATTACATATTTTATTCCTTATTTTTAATGAATAAGAGTATGAATGTCATTTTACTTTATAATTGTTAATCTTGGTGATGTTTTAATTGTTTTCAAATATAAAAAATTAAATATAGTAATTGTTTTTATGGAAACTGTAAATCAATTTATTTTAATGTATAATTATTACCACTAATATTTTATATTTTTTTATTAAATTATACTCCTAAAATATAAATTATAAAACTATACTTCTAAAATCAGTTTGATTACAAATAATTAACAGTCTAATCATGTTTCAATAACTATAAATGAAATAGTTTCATATATGGTTCACAACACCATGTCAAAGGATCCATCTTTCATTCAAGATGACAAGTAGTCTCATAAATTCATTCAAAAAACAGTGAAATAGTTTCATATATTGTTTTGTTTTCATTCGTAAAACAAATGTTATTAATGAAACTACGTTATACAATTTTCAAAATGTTACAAAAATGAAACTAATTTCATTTTGGTTATGAACCATAAAACTACTTTCATTAATGTAATAATAGTATTCAAGTCTTGAAATATTTCATTGACTGAACCATATTTGATTTAATTAATAAAACCAATTTCATTTTCGCTATAAACCATGAAATCGATTCCATTTTGGTTAGAAAACATGAAACAAATTTAAAAATGAATGAAATATTATTATTCAGTTCTTGAAATGTTTCATTGACTGAACAATATTTAGTTTNTTATGAAATTATTTATTTCATTGTCATAGTAACAAAATAATTGTCATTTTTTTTATCAATTCACAATTAATTACTAATTTATTAATAATATAGTTGTGATATTTTTCAGATTTTGATATATTGTTTTGTTTTCATTCGTAAAACAAATGTCATTAATGAAACTATGTTATAAAGTTTTCAAAAAAATTTAATAGGAACCATGAAACTACTTTTATTAATGAAATAATAGTATTATGGTCTTGAAATGCTTCATTGATTGAACCATATTTGTTTTCATTAATAAAACCAATTTCATCTTGGCTATAAACCATGAAACTGATTTCATTTTGGTTAGAAAACATGAAACAAATTTAAAAATGAATGAAATATTATTATTCAGTTCTTGAAATGTTTCATTGACTGAACAATATTTAGTTTCATATGTAAAACCGAGTTCATCTTGGTTAGAAACCATGAAACCTATTCCATTTTAGTTACGAAACATTTCAACAATTTTCACTGTTGAAACAATGTCAATCAGTTTTTGGAATTGTGGTGTCCATGAAACTAATTTCAATGATGAAACGAATTTTATTAACGAAAACATGTTATTCAGATTTTTAAAAAATGTTCCATTGACTGATCCTTATCTGGCTCAAATCTCATTATACAGACGAACAATGAAACGCATTTCACTAACGAAAAAAATAAGATACTGTTTCCAAAACATTTTTATTGATGAAATCAATTTCCAAAATGAGACGAACAATGGTTTGCTAATTTTGCCATTTCTTGATTAAATATTAAACCTTTTATTTTATTTTTTACTTTCCTAATATAACATATTTTAATATTGACCATTGATTAAGAAAATGAATTGATAAAATTGATTTATAAGGTTTACACAAAAGATGATGACTTGCATTTTATCGCTCCTTTCTCTCTATATAAAACACAAATCAAATTGCAATCCATGCAACCCAATAGCTTTTAATCTTAACCATTGATCTTTATCTTATTGAGGAGTTTTTCTTTTTAATTTTTTTAAATCAAAAGGGTATTGTTGTCTATTGGTAATAGTTTTTTGATTTAAAAATGAAACCCGTAAAAGTAGGTAACGATTTTGGTTTGAATATCAATTAATATTCATCATATTTTTGGAAACGATTTTGCATCATATTTCTAGCCATGATTTTTCATTATTTTTATTCAAAATCGTTTTTTTATATTGCATAGTTTCAAATCTATTTTTCATTTGTTCTTGATTTCACATATTTTTAACTACTCAAATGACAACAAATTTCATTTATCTAATATCGCGAATAAGCCTTTCGTGAGTGACATTTTTCTGATTTCAATGAACCGAACATGTTCTCGGAAGTTGATATCGATGCAATTTCATGTGGTGGTTCTGAATCCGTTTGTGAAGTTTCTGGCTTGCTATTTTATGTTGTAATTTTTGATGTATTATCGTATAAAATGAACGACGTTTTAAGTTATCAGACATATTCGCTAAATAATCATAGATTAAACCTTACATATATGAAATCATGGTTGTGAATATGTTGAAAGAGGCGTATGTGAAAAAAAAATCATGAAATTGCTTCTAGTAATGAAATCAGGGTTCATGAAATCGGCATTTGGTAAGAAAACCCAGGTCAAGATGCATGATCAAGTATACATCTGTTTCATATGAAAAGGAAATGCACATGATCAAATATATATACGAAAATAACATGGACATGATCAAATATACATATGAAAATAAGATGGACAGGACATGATCAAGTATACATCGATTTCATATATGAAGTTAATAAAAGCCACCCATTCGTCATGTATGGATAAGATGTTAGAAGTCACATATGAAGTCTGAAATATATATTTTGATCATTCACATATGCATATATGCATCTGCTGATTGTTCATATATGGACATATGCATATTTTGATTATTCATATATGCATATATATGCATCTGTTGATTGTTCGTATATGCACGTATGCATATTCTGATTGTTCATGTATGATGAAACCGTTCAAAATCAAAGTAGCCATCGATGAACAAAGAATTAAAATTAATCAAAAAGACCGTGAAATAATAAATAAATTTAAAACTGTTTTGGATATGTATCTTCCAAATTATTTTTTAATTTAAAAAATAAAAAAAATCTTAATAAAAAAAATCTATGATAGAAACCATTTCACGGAATTAGGGGCTTTAGTTTTTTTTATTAATTAATAGAAAATTAAAAAGACAATTTCCCTTTTATTAAAAAATTAATAAATAAAAATCTCCTTAAAAAAGGATAGATGAAGGGTTGAGATTAAAAGAAGGATTGCATTGGTTATAACAATATGAAGGGTCTCATTTGATACCTCTCTATATACAGGCGTAGGTTTATCTGAGAAGTGCTAAATATTTGAGAAGTTGAGAAGTGAGCCTACCTCTTTCATTGAAATATTAACGGTCAATATTTGAAGGGCTAATTGTGCAGCATCAGATAAATTTGGTTGCATGGTAGCAACTATGCGGGAGATAATTTGGTTGTACGGTCAATATTTGAGCGTGAACTCGTGTGATTCACATATGAACTATATATTCATATGTGAATCCGTGCAATTCAAATTTGAACTCTTTAATTAATTCACATATGAACTATTTTATTGATTAATAGATTAATCTTAGATTCACAAATAGCATTATAACTTTAGCATCCAAATTAACATCTTGCTCAAAATCGCTTTCTGGATTCAGATTTATATTGAAAGAATACGACGAGATTTGGTCGATTTTTTTAAAGAAATTTGATAACCTAAAATTGCGATATATGATCAAGAAAGAATCGAGAGAAATCGTTGATATAATCATTAATGGGATCGAGATCGTATATCGCTGAGTAGACTACCATTATTGTCATCGATGATGATGATGAAGTGATCAATATGTTAACAGGATCAAGATTGAGATTATCATCATCACTTTTTTCTAGTTACCATATTACCCTTCCTTTAATTTTTTTTGATCATTTGATCTAAGAGTTAGAATCACTTATCTACTTATTTGAACCTCTCTCTACATATATTATGTATATAGAGGCAATTTCATGTACAAAACCCAACTATTAATATAAATCATACAAACCAATCTCAACCATTTTATCAGGTCCAATGAATATCTGTTTCAATGAATATTTTGATTGTTTTCTAATATAAAACATTGGTCATAATAAAATGAACTTTTGAAATCTCCAAAATTTGTCAGATGCATGAGTAACTTCTACCTTAAAGTGTTGTTTCACATGATTTTTTTTTCCATCGAAATATAGCACTTGTTGTATGATTAACATATATTTGTTTTACAACGTGTTTGTTTCATATATATTCAGTTCATAATGCGAAATTTTTTACGTCCCGTAAAAAATGTTCACATTGTAAACCGAGTACATGTTAAACATACACATCGTGAAACAAAAATATGTTAAACAATATTCTAAATCATAGTCTTATATGGAAAAGATTATCACAATTTCATGATTTTTTAAAAGAAGACCCTCCTCTCTCTCTCTCTCTCTCTCTCTATATATATATATATATATATAACATAATAAATAAATGCTCAGTATTTTTATATATATCTTAATTAACTGATTTATATGGTTTATACTGCTAACTTTGTTGAAGAAATCTCCATTTAAGAAAGACTTTAAAACTTGTTTAATTATATGGGGTATTGCAATGCAGGTCAACATCACTGCCAAAACAATTTCTCAAGGATACGATCTTATCCGCATCCACATTTGACCCGATTTACATGGGATTAGGTTGGCTACGGATAATGATAAAATAAAGTGCAAGGAGGGAAAAAACAAAAGGCCTGCTTAATTGTGTTTGCATGTCAGTCACGTAAACACGAGCACCGACAGTCATCTTAGCCAGCGGGCATCATGTTTATATGGTTACTGTAATGAATCGTTTTTGTTTTTGTTTTTGTTTTTGTTGGTGGGGAAAAGAATTCTGACATTCATACAGATGTTAATTGACAAATATCTCACCTCTCCATTGTTACAATAAAGTTGAGGGATATTAATAGTTATTTCAAACCAACATGTGACATCTCTCAATCGTTATGATTTCATCTATTTAATAATAGTTCAACCATTTGAAATTATTTAAAAATTAATGATGCTTAAGTCTGAAATCTGAAATATTCAGACTGTTTGTTTTTATAAAGTGACAAATGTCTGAAATTTGAATCATTAGTTTGCTTTGTAACCAACAAACATATGAATATGTATAATTTCTGTTAATTCCAACTCCATTCATTTAAATTCTATGCTTTATGATCATATTTGTATGTTGGGTTTCTAGGTTTCAGTTTATTATCATTTGAATACATTTTTGAACTTGTAAGAATAAAAATGTTCATGTTCATTTTACCAAGATTCCTTTAACTCTTTCTTCTCCTCTAGATCAAGCCTTCGATCCTCAATCTCCATCCTCATCCCACCACCATCAACCACCGTCCACCACCACTGCTTCTTTAAAATCCAACCCAACTCTTTCCACATCCTCTCTCCTACCCTCACCGGGAACCTCCTCTTTAGCGGCTCATTCAACGCCCAAATCCACCTCTACCCCCACCACCGCCACTGATCAATTCACCACCATTCCCTGCACCTCCGCCGTCAAATCTCTCCAAATCCTCAACGAAAATACCCTAATCACAGTCCACCAAGACCACAAAATTCAAATATGAAAAATCGATGAACCCTAATACCCGACCCGAAAGAAACGCCAGCGTTTCCATGGAGAGTGTTATGAAGGAGGGGAATGCTCCGATGGCAGATGAACCTTAATACCCGACCCGAAATAACGTTGATTTTTATTTTGCTAACTATAATTTCAAGTAAGTGTGTTAACTTATTATTCGTGTTTGACCATAATAATTTACATCCAACTGCATCTAAGAAATACACAAGACGTAAATTAAAACAAATATTTTAATCGTTAATAAGTTGATAAAAAATGTGCCCATACAATTCCTTTATTTCAATTTTGACATAATGTTTATACTTTATTAAATAATCAAATATGAACATACTGATTCTAATTTGTAATTTAGGCTTTCAACTAATTTAGCTTGTTATTTAATAAACTATTTAAAATTATTTAATTAACGTGATTTTATTTGATTATATATATATATATATATATATATATATATTTTAATTTCTACTAAATAAAACGTAACATAATTTAACATTTTTGTTGACAAAATACAAAGTAGACACTACATTAACCATCATTTAACTATATTTTATGTATATCCTATAATGTAATTTATGTTATAAAAAACTAAGTCCTTTGTTTCTATTTTTATTTTTAAGTTCTTAATTATCATTTATGTGTGATTTGTTCAAATGTTTTATAATCTAGACGGTTTTTTTTAATTATTTTCAGAGTATCTTATAACTTAATAGGGTCTGAATAAATAAGAGGTAAACTAATATCTTAATTCTTTTTATTTTTCATTTTTTTTAATTCTCTTTAGTTATTATTTCTTTCTCCACTGTCCTTTAATCACCAATGTGAAATGTAACCTCAAACCTTCTCTCTCTCTCTCTCTCTCTCTCCCTCTCTCTCTCTATATATATATATACACACACATATATATATATATATATATAATTTCTGTACGAATAAGTTAGCTTAAAAGATTAATGTGAAACAAGAACTTCTATCGACGATCTATCTTCTATCAAAAGTATCGATCTTTCCGCAAATAAACTCAATGGCAGCATTCTCGATAGCATCGGAAGTCTTGTGCTCCATCTGTTAAACAATTGTTAAGATGAATTTCAAGAATGGAAATCTTACGAAAATCAAGAGAATTTTACAAAATGTTTGCACCCGATTTTACAAAAACAAACTATTGATTAAGATTTCAAACGTTTGTCAATTTATAAAAATAAACAATTTTATTGATTCAGATTTCAGATTTCAGCACTCATTCTTATTAATCAGAAGTGAAATAACACTTTAGACTTCAACATCTTTTAAAAAACAAACACCAACTAAATGAAATTTTAAGTTGATGTTTCAATTTATTCAACGACATTGTAGGAATATTCCATTTTAACAATAATTAAAATAATTATTTACTTTGGTCTAGTAATTAAGTATTAAAATAACAAAACTAATGAACTATTTTATAGTTTAATAACTTATTTTAATCTAATCAAAAATTTAAAAATGATAATTTTATAAGAATTTAAAATAATTTGGTAATATAATAAATATTTATGGTCTTGATGGCAACGTCTCATTCAGTGGAATTTAAAATTTCTGAAAATCGATTTGCAAGGAAAACTTTAGGTGGCAATGTTAAAGGCATTTTGCAAGCCTTTTGAAAATTCTTTGTAGATGCCTTAGAACACCAGACGTTTTCAAAATTTAAAGGAGCTGCGTACTTGAGGTTGCTTTTTTATGATAAAACAACAAACTATTCATTTTTATATTAATATATTATTTTTACATTAATATTGATTGATTAAGGAGCTGTTTGGCAGTTGCTGAATGGTTTGGTGTAGAATGGTTAAGTGGTCTGAATGGTTAAGAAAGCCAGAATGGTTAAGTGCTGAATGAAATAATGTTGTTTGGTAACTGTTATCTGAATGACAACAAATTATCATTTTAACCCTCTGTATGATTTAGTATGAAGAAAGCCTATGCCAATTTCCTTCAAAAAAAGAAACGATCAAAATGTTTGATACAGGAGTGTGTGAAAGAATTTCATTCTTGTATTGTTACCATAGGGAGTTCACTTCTGTATGTTTGTTTCCAGGTTGCACATTTTGATTATTTGTTTTCATGTGAGTTTTAGCGTACCATACTTGGATGAAAATTGTTCCACGGAAGCATGATTCATTAAAACCAAAATCTCCAAACAAACAGTAAACAAGTAAATACTTGTATCCAGCAGTTCATGTCACTTTCAGGCACCAAGGATGAAAATTGTTCCAGCAGTTTATAGCAATAAATGACAGTAAACAAGTAAATACTTGTATCCCTATTCACAAATAGTTCCATAGATAGTAAACAAGTAAACCTCTTAGTTCAACATTCATATTGATGATTTATGAAGGATACAATCCCTTCATAGCATTCATCAACACCAAGATTTCATAGCATTCATTTTTACCAAGCCCTGTTAAGTTGGGGAAAACATTTATGGGCTTCTGCGAATCACGAAGGAAAGTGGGGAGGGCCAAGAACATAGGCCCCAACCAGATCACTGTTAAGTTGGCGAAAATAGGTGGGAAGCGAGATCGAAAACTTACCAGCTTGTGTGGGAGACGACGCAACAGCATGTGTGGGAGACGACGCGACAACAAGGGGCTGTAGAGCGGGAACGATCGAGTGGGAGGAGGCGGGAGGAGGAACGATCTAGTGGGAGGAGGCGGAATAAAGGAGCGGGAACAATTTTGTTGAGAGGGCAAAAATGGAAGAAGATAATCTGAACCATTTAGGAGCGCCCTAACCCCTAAATCGTTGAGAGGATTTTGTAACGATTAAGAGCTTCTTCTTTTTTTGCCAAATAGCTTGTACCTCTTACCGATTAAGAGGTTTCCTCTTAATGTCACCATTAAGAGGTTTCCAAACAGCCCCTAATTGCTTGATTATGTCATTATGTTTCTTATATTTTTAAATAAAGTCACCTACTAATACATATCTTACAGACACCGGTGGCATGTTGTACACTTATTTTATACAAAGACTCAAAAGCTAAAATTACGTACAGTTTATTAGTTGTCCAATAAGGGTGCATTTGGTACGCAGACAGAACAAGACATGACAGAACATGACAGCTGTTCAGCGTTTGGTAAGACATGACTGGACATAACTGATTAAAATGACCAATTTACCCCTACTGAGCTATTTAGTTTTTTTAACTAAATAATCAATATAAATGTTAATAAATACGGTGTGTAAAATATAACTTACATCAAACCACTACTACTTACAAAAATATATTTGCAAAAATATATGATTTCATAAACAACTAATGATATATGAAAAAGATAAATATAATATAAGCATCAAGAATCCATTATTATATATTAATAATAAAAGTTTTCGTCAAAACAATTAAAATAACACCAAATAAAAAGTTTATGTGGTTTTCTATTTTTATTTTTATCTCTTTTCTACATTATTTTTTATTATTAATATATAATAAATTACATTAATTAATAAAAATATAGAAACCGTATAAAAATAATATTTTGATGGCAGTAAAATGAAAGTTTAAGAAACATAAAGTACAATAAATAAAATTTAAAGAATGAATAAAATGTAAAAGAGAGACCTATTTGATGTTCTAAAAGAGAATTAAGTTTATTTTGAGGTTAGGGGTGGAACAAGTCTGTTCCACTTTGTTCCACTCTGAACCTGTCTGTTCCACATAAATATCATGTCAAACATGGGACATGGATCTTTGTTCAGTGTACCAAACGCACTCTAAAAGATAACTCCTTTATTAGTCGAACATAATTTTGAGGTAAATTATTTCACCTATGTTGTCATTTCTAAGTGTTGTTTACTACATGTTTACCAACAAATAAATATTATTCATACTTGTCGTGTAACATTATTAGTCATCAAAATAGATTGTTGATAAGCAGATTAAATCTGATATGCTCTATAAACATGTAAGAGTCGTTTTCATCACTTACCAGGTAAGAATTTCGATCTTGTCATGCCTCTTACTGGGTAATGTTCTCTATCCTTGACATGCTCAATCAATAACGTAAACGATATTAGTAAACATTTACCCAATAAATATTTAATAAATAACCCATGAGTCAAACCAATTCTGATACCATAATATTTTCTATGCACATAGAATTTTGAAATGGGTGACTCATGAACTAAGATTTAGTAACCCAGTTCCTTAATTACCAAGTACGAACACTATAAATAAATAAAACTAAATGAAATACTTCTTTGGAAAAAATGACAAAACTAACTACTTTATACAACCTTCTTACACAAAATAACCAGTTTTTAGGGGTTTTACAAAACTAACCACACGGATCTCCCCCGGGGGTGATCCGTACTAGTGGGGGGGCGATCCGGCCTTTTTCTTAGAATAAAAAATTAAAAATTTTTTTTCTACTTGGGGCGAGCCACGTCATCGGATCACCCCCGGGGGCGATCCAAGCTTTTTTTCCTTTTTTTGTAATACAAATTTTACTATAAATACCAACCTCCTATTTCATAATTTTTCACACATTCCCTTTCATTTCTCTTCTCATATATTCTACTCTCAAAACCCTTAACCCATTAAACACAATAAACCATCACAAAACATGAAATCACGTCAAAGTGATGATGTTTGTGTGTATCTTCGAAGATACACACAAACATCATCACTTTGACGTGATTTCATGTTTTGTGATGGTTTATTGTGTTTAATGGGTTAAGGGTTTTGAGAGTAGAATATATGAGAAGATAAATGAAAGGGAATGTGTGAAAAATTATGAAATAGGAGGTTGATATTTGTAGTGAAATTGGTATTAAAAAAAAGTCTGGATCACCCCCCGGGGCGATCCGATGATGTGGCTCGCCCCAAGTGGAATTTTTTTTTAAAAAAATTCTAAGAAAAAGGCCGGATCGTCCCGGGGGAGATCCGTATGGTTAGTTTTGTAAAACCCTTAAAACTGGTTATTTTGTGTAAAAAAAAGTCGTATAAAATGGTTGTTTACATCATTTTCCGTGCTTCTTTTTCTTTTTTTGATGAATCATACTCCGACATGACTTGTGAAAATGATTGGAATGTTACTGTAATAATGAGAACAATAAAGGCCAAGTGTCTAATTATACTTATGGTCCTTATGGGGAATATGAGGGATGAGTATTTATATGTATATACATGCATATATATATATATAATATAAAATTCAAAAGGTGTATTGATTCTACAGGTGAGCATCGGAAAGAAGATCGATCATGGTTACCTACCTAGGTCAATAAAAACCAATGATAATTGAAATTTAAAACCTAAAAAATGGTGTAATTTGTAGGTTATTGTGCCGAGTATCATTCTTTTACCCAAAACCAACATCCAACTTCCAACTATATAAAGATATCATATTTGGTATTTGTTTACCACCAAGCATTATTCTTTTGTGTCTCATCAAAACTATATATAAATGTTACTAAATATTATGTATAATATAGACATAGCCTGTTGCTGCTACTTTTAATAAGAATTGGTGAATAGATTGTCACATGTACACAAGGGGAAGTCTGTCTTCAAGTCTTCTTAATTTATCCCCTCCCTCTAAGAGAAACAAGGGAAAAAAACCTCAGGCCGGTGATCAAGATTCTCGTACTTCTTCCCATCTCACGTGATTCTCAGGTAAATATAGCATTAGCAACCTAAATATTTTTGGACTAACCGAGGTTTTCGGACCAACACACGCACAAATTTTACTTCCTATTTTTAGTGGGTTATACTTTATACCTAACAGCTTGTTTCAATTCCATACATTAACCATATAAACTAACAGAAATTTTCCATAAACTGATATCATATCACTATATATGACACATTAAAAAAAATAGCTGATGCATGTATAATGTCACTAAGTTATGTGGATAAACTTGGGGTATGATATAAAATCTTCATCTACTTTTATTAATTATATCAAACCATATATATTACATTAGCAAGATAAGGATCACCAAAGGAAGAAATGCAACTTGATTTTAAGAAATATATAGAATCTTCCTTTTTGAGATCACTAAAACTATATGTAATTGAAGCTTGGTCCAAGCAGCCACAGTCAATTTGTTCTTATCCTTGTTACAGATTTTATGCAGCAGCTGCCAATGATCAATGGGTCCAATTATTATCATATGCAGATATAGAGAAAATATTGAATACAACCACGGTTAAAAACTACATACATCGAGCAATTTTCAGAAACCATGGGTTTGTTAAGTTGGATCAACATCTGCAGGAGATGATATGGTCTAATGTATTCAATATTTTCTCTTGTTATATAATATATGTATCTACTATTTTTATACTGGATGTATGCTATGATGTTTTTAATTCGATTGATCAATTTACCTGTTTGGGAATTTGATTTTGATCGAATTAGTTAACTCAATGGCCCCAAGCTCAAAGCAGATTTGACATCAAGCCGCCAAGCAAAGCCACCGGAATCCATCTTGCAGACGTCGCAAGGAACCATCATCTGCGTCTTCTTCTCAGATAATCGGTACACAATTCTAACTCTGCATGACAAAGCTGGCAGGTATTTTACCACCGTGGATTCTTCCACTTTTAACCTCAGCCACACCGCCACCTCAGTCGCCGGTGCTTCATCTTCAGAATTCAGATCCAGCATCCTCCGGTAAGCCGGATTCACCCACAGGACCTCATCAAAACTGTTAGATATGAAACCTGGACAGCTGTCACTCTCTAGATTCTTCCATATCTCTTCGTCTGTGTATCCTAACAGCCTTCGATCCTCACACGTGCCGGTCACCGATTCTATCGTGATCCACGACTCCACTACTTTCCTTTTTCGCACCGCCGTAGCCAGATCTACGCCATGCAGATCTGGTGACAAATGATCCGGCGGATCATAATTTATTAAATTCCTCATGATACTTTTTCTGTTATTTTCAGGTACATCAAAACTGATCCAGTTCGACACTTTCTGCAACGGATCTGTTAGAACCAGCTCATTTCCTTTAGAATCCTCGAGCATCGCAACAGCTCTGTCCAAACCGAACCAACTTTTGTTATCGTTTATCGTCAAACTACACCCTGCGGCCCTTTTCTTCTTCTTCACTCTCACGTACTTCCTCTTTACTCTCTTCCTCTTAAGCATCCAGTCCTTCGACGGTAGCGCATGACCGGAACTCTCAACAGTAACCGGCCTCGGTGCGATCGGACGGAATCTCAGCATAATCTGATCGATTATCGTATTATCCTTGCCATCGGCGGCGATGCACCGGGAGTCAACGCGCCTCTTTTCACCGTCCATACCTACCTTTCAATCCTTATCTCTTCATCTAGATTCTCTCTCTCTCTAAAAGAAACCGGAAATATGCCCGGGCGGAGGATAATCATGATGGATTAAGATGAAAACGGTCGCCGGTGCGTGGGAGTTACACGTGTCGAGGGCAACAAATTGCATCCGGAAGCTGTGATTGGCCCGCCAGAGATTTTTTATGGGTCCCACCAGATGAAGCGTGTGAGGGAGTTGATTGGTTGACGAAAGGTTGAGTGACACGTTTCTGAAGCACTTCCCCATTAAAAGAGGACACGTATGTGCTTCGGGTGTAACAAAATAGTAAGTGCTTCTCTGTCAGATATGAGACGCGTGTCCCCTGTCAACGATTCTGCTTTTCTTCCACGCGCCATTTTATGCACGTGAGTCGAGTGTATTTCATTTAGAGAAAAGTTGAACATGTGATTTTAAAATTGGGAAAAATAAAAAAATGCAATAAATTATTTTATTTTAAATGATTAAGTTTTTTTAATTATTTATTTAAATAAAAACATAATTAAGCTTTATTTTAAATGATTAAATTATTAAATATTTATTTTGCTTCAAGGAGGTGTTTGAGATTGTTTATTTGAAACTTCTTATGTTTTTCTATAAAATTACTTATCAACTTATTATAAGTTAGAAGGGTTTAACTTTTTAAAAAACTGTTTATTTTGGCATTGGTATAAGTTGTTTATCTAAACATTCAAAAGTGTTTCTTACCGGTGTCACACCGGAATAAGTCAATAAGTTGTTTTTATAAGCAATCCCAAACACCCCTAAATAAAACATCAATCTTTAAAAAATTTGTTATCTATATCTTTTTCTAAAAAGCTATCTTTAACTAATTAGGAAGATTTTAAAGCACAAAACAAACGTAAATCAGTTTTACCGTTTTCAAACACCACCCACGACACTAAACACCTCACCATTCCCCCTCGTACCTCCCTTCTGCCTCAATGTTGCTTGTTCTACACATCTCTTAAGACATTATTGGCTTAGGCATCGATCTCCCTCTTTTTGATATATTTTTTATTCCTTAAAAGAAGAATCAAAAGATAACCGATTATAGTTCCTAAATTATTTTTTAAATGAAAAAATCATTTAAATTCTTGAACATCTTTTTGTACTAAAAAATATCAAACTTTTAAAAATTGATTACCTACACTGTTTTTAACGATTTAGAAAAACCTTAAAGTAAAAGAAACCTAAATTAGTTTTTACTGTTTTCAAGTCATATGCCCTTAAAACCCCTCACTAACAACGGTATCACTCCCGTTTGCCACTTATTGGTCGCCTCATCACTGTCATTTCTTCTTATCGGCTATCACATGGTTTTTTTTTTGCACATCGATGTCCCTCTTTCTGATTTGTTTTTAGGCGGTTACAACTAGTTTTACTTTAAGAATTTTATACTCAACTGTATGTAGTTTTTTTTTTTACCTGGATATCCAACCCGCTATGCGAACCGACTAATCCTAAGAACACCACCTGCTTTACAGATAGACCGGAGTCACCGCATTTGAACCTCCGTGGCCACAAGAGGATTTTTATTTCTCATTGAATTTGATCATGGGACCTTCTGGTACTTTTGACCTTTGGAGCCAAACTCAAACCAATCCGACACCACTCTTGTGGTTATTGTATGTAGTTTTTAGGGTTATAATGATGTGAGTAACCCGTTTTAGAAGTTCATGATTTATTTATTAGAAAAATGTTTAGGACTTATTTAAAAATGAAAAAGTTTAATAATTTTTTCCATTAAAAAAAATTCAATGGATGAAATTATTCATAAACACAATTATTCGAAATGAAATAATTCACTGATTTTTTCTCAAAATTTTCGCTTCATTTTATATAAAAATCTACCGGTTGTTGATTTATAATATTACTTTCTTTTTTACCAAATAAATAATTATATTATTAAAAAGTATATATTTAATTTATTATCAGGAGAGTGATATTGAATGGATGGATGTGTGGTTAAAATATGTAGGTGGAGGGTGACAGAAATTGGGACAACGCAACAAATGGACAAAATGAGCTCCGTTATTTTAAGGTGAACTGAACCCTACTCCATTTTATTGAATATTTTTATTAATTAATCCTTTCAATTTTAAAATAATTATCCATATTTTAATTTATGTTTATTAGAAGAGTATTAGCGTAATGCAACGTGACACATTTTGATTTTAATATTCTATTTTATTATTTGTCTTTATTGATGTTATAATACGATTTTATGTGTTTTTAAGAAAAAACAATAATGATTTTATTTTTGAATAAAATATAAATGTAAATATATCATAAGAAATTAAAAAAAAAATATCAATGTTAAACTCAAATTAACTATTTAAAAGTTTTATTTTTTATAATTTAATTTATTTTTTATTATAATTTAATTTAAGTTTAATAACAAAATAATTTATTTTTGGTTTAATAATATAACATTTTATAAAGATAATATTTAAATATTTTRTTATAACTCAATGATTATGCTAATTATATTTCAAATTTTTTATATTTAAAATGAGATGTTTATCCTGTATTTGATTATGTTTATCTGCAGTTAGTTACACGAATTTAGATATGGAGTTTTAATAAGTTGTATTTACGCACAATTTACTTGCAATCTTAAGTTTTAAGTAATATGCATTAATAAACATTATTTTACGCGTAAAAGGTGGTTTTTAAAAGTTTTTTGTCAAATGCTTTAAAATATAATATAGATTTTATAATAAGTTTATGCTATTAAAAACATATAACTAAATTCTCTAATATATCCTTAATTAATACATAAATATTTAAAAGTTGTGAATAGAGAGAAATTAAATAAGATTAAAGTTTTCATTTGATTAATTAAAGAGAATATTAATTATGTATGTCTAAAAGTAAAATTGTATGATTTTTTAATTGTGTGCACTTATTTTGGAACGATGGGGTATCTGTCACAAACATTAACATTAAGGCTCACTTATTAAATGCTTATTCGGTAAACGTTTTTAGGTCATTTATCTTTCAGATGAACATGACAAGGATTGAGAATCTTATCCGATAAGTATTAATTGGGTAAAAATCACCACCCTCATTTGTCGATTAAGATTCTCGATATTTCCTATGAGTCTTACTGTATAAGATTATCAGTTATTGTCATATTCATTATCTGATTTAAAAGAAGCTATATAATATATTGTTTAATGTTGATTATAATTGAAGATTATTAATCATAATGATGATATCTGATTGGTTTGAACTTTGGCTTCAAAGGTTAAAAGTGTTTGAATGTCTCATGTTAAAATCTAAGAAGGAATAAAAATCTTCTTTTGGTCTTGTAGGTTCAAATGTGGTGACTTCAACCTACCCACAAAGCAGGTGGTCACCTTAGAATTAGTCGACTTGTATAACAAATTAAATATCCAGGCTAATAAAAAAATTGAAGATTATTATTATTTGTATAAAAAATTGATAAACAATATTTAACAAGAGACGAGGACTAATGTAATTTACTCTTTTATATATATATATATATATATATATATATATATATATATATTAAAGAAATAACTAAGAGTATTGAGGTGGTATCATGAGAATTGAATATTGAGATGTTGATGAATTGTGGTTGAGTTTGAGGTATTCCACATTGGTGAAAGATTGAAAGATTGAAATAAGAAAAATGTGTATAAGAAAGAATGATGAGAATCATTGTTTCAACTCAAGAGGTTTGACTCAGGTTATCTTATTTGGATAACCCTATTTTTTTAAAACAAATTTTATATTATGTCAACTTATGAGACTTGAGTAATAAGGTTGGCTTATTTGAATGATCCAATTTTTTCAAAACAAATCTTATTATCTTATTATATATATTAAAAGAAGAAACAAGAGATAATTAAGTGCATCATAAAAATTAAGTATTAAAGTGTTGGTGAATTACAGTTGAATTTGATATATCTCACTTTAATAAAAGATTGAAAATTAAAATAAAAAAATGTGCATAAGAAAAAAAAAATTCATTACGTAAACTCAAAAAGTTTAACTCATAAAATTAATTTATTAAGAGACTTTTTTCCAAAACAAATCTTATCGTATAAAAATAAATTATGTTTACTATTATCAAAATATATAAAAATAAATGGCACAGCTTTTGAGTTTTAGTTGCTCGTGGGGTCCTCTACTTTGCCCTTTTCACATTATTCTGACGACTAATTAATGTGTTATGAATCATGATAAGCTATGTACGTTTCAGATAAAGGGGGCGACAGAGTATACAAGTACGTGTACTATTTTTAGATAAAAAGAAAAATTAATTTAAATAGTTATTTTATTAATTTAAATTAAATTTTTTTAATTTATCTAAATGTCAATATGTTCATAACATTCATATTCACAATATTATACATCTGGTTAAAAGACAAAAAACATTTATTAGATTCAACTTTAATCCATAATTATAATGGTGTAATTTGTTAATGTGATAACATTTGAATAAACTCGGAAAAGAAATGTTGTAATTCGTTTATGTTTATTTATGTCCGTTCGTTTAAAAATAAACGAACAAACATAAATAAATACGAACACACACTTTTTTCTTAACGTACGAACAAGAAGACAAAAAACCCCGTTCCTTTACCGTTCGTTTGTTCGATTAAGTTAAACAAACGAACGTGAACAATTCTCCGCTTATATTTGTTCGATTCATTTACAGCCTTATACACAAAACCTGTTGTAAGTCCAATAAAGCACACATATCAAAACTTTGACCCGACTTAGTCATTTTAGAAACACAAAACCATTAAAGGTTAAAATCAAACCAAAATTAACCACACAAAAACTTTGGGTGTAAACAAACTTTAAGTTTTTAATTAGAGATGTGAAATGGAAGGGACGAGGATGGTTTTTCCATAGATGGTGACGGAAGTTGTTGTTTAGGTGAAAATCGACAACAACGTAGATGACACGCTAACCACCCGATGTTGTCGTTCATGGTGGATTGAAAGAGTGGAATAGTGAAGCGAGACCAGGGAGAAGGTGGGGAGTTTTACCGACAAAAAGGAGGAAGTCCAAAATGAACCACATATTGAATATTTTTAGATATTATAAAACTTACGTTTTTTTTTTTTTTGCAAATTACATGAAAAAATACGTTTTTTTTTATACATATTACACTATTGTAACCGTCTCATCAATACGTCCAAAATAAACCACATATTGAATATTTATAGATTTAATCTCATATTATTAGATATTATAAAACTTACGAATTATTTTTAATACTTACATTTTATACTCTTATAATTACTGATTATGTGTGTTAACATAATAAAGGTGTAAAATGGAAAGAAAAAAATATATCAATACATTAATTAAATAAATAACCATAAGGGTAGTAAATGTGAGTTTTAAAAATAATTCGTTTATGATATTTAAGAATATAAAACTAAATTAAAAAGTATTCAATATTTGACTCATTTTGAATGTATTGAAGAGACGATTATAATGGTGTAATTTGTGGAGAAAAATGTATTTTTTATGTATTTTAGTTAATATACGGTTATGTGTGTCAATATAACAAATGTGTAAAATAAAAAATAAAAAATTAAGAGATATAAAGTAAATTAAATAACTAATTATAAAACATAAAATATAAATTTTTTAATCTATCAGAATCTTTACGCTGCGTAAAGTCTTATTTTCTTCATTTTTCTTGCATAGAGTTTCTTTCCCCCCCGCATGAATTACCTTTTTAATTATTTTTCTTTTTTTTAGCTTAAAAACGGACTTTAAACATAAATTACCTTTCTGCGTAAAGTTTTAGTATAAACTTTAGTTATTCAAGAAAAAAGGTGTCTAAAATGACTAAAAAGAGAAATCAATTTTTGTGAAATGGTTATTTGTGTAAATGTTCCTGTTTTATCGATAAATATGGAAGAAGAATCGAATGCTTCTATTAAGGTTAGTTTGTTTAACAGCATGTGAATATAATAACTCAGGGACGGAGACAGCAAAAAGTTAACAAAATATACCCAAGTTAAAATTTATTTTTTACAGAACTTACTTTTACTCTCCACTGTAGAATTTTTCACAGAACCTCAGTCTATAAAATTTCTAAATCCGACACTAACAATACGACATGAAAAGAAATGGTTTATACCATTGTGAAAAAAAAAAAAAAAAAAAAGTGGGGAGGTTCCCCCACCACTTTATATGACCCCCAAGACTAATTTAATAAATGAATAAGTATTCTCTTTCACTATAATTTTTAATTATAAATCATGAATCCATTCATTATAAATCATGATTAAAAACACTCTAAATAAGTCATTAGTTGAATCAATAAATTGTTTGTTTTTGTAAACTGATTAATGTCTGAATTTATTTAAATTGTCTTTTTTACTGATTAGAAAATTATAATGTTGAATTTATAGATAAATTTACATAATTTCACATATTTATTCGTAATCATTATGAAATTTATATTTAAATTATATAATTAGCATTTATTTAAACGAAAATATGTCATTAACGTTATTTAACACATTTAAATCCTATTAAAATAAACCAATTGAGAAATGTGAGGATCGATTTGGTAATATGATCAATTGAGATAAATGATCGATTAAGGTTAATTAATTGAGAAACTATGTTGCTAAAGGTTTTGAGAACAATAAGAGGCAAATACGAGGTTGGTGTTTACCTCTTACCAAATAAGAGGACAATAAGATAAAAGTGCCTCTAAAAACTTGAAAAAAACAAACAGTCTGAATGACCATATCTCTTAACGAATCAAACATAAGAGACTAATAAGAGCTTTTGTTAATTAAAAAAAAAAACAAACAAAGCCTTGGCAAATTTTTCCTCCTTGTGATTTGTTGAAATTTGTTCTCCTCGTTCTTGTGATTTTGAAATTACGGTTTACAACCTTGTATTATTTTCATCCTTGTGATTAAAAAGATTATTGCTTTATCATCCATGTAATTTATAATTCATTGTTGTTTTAGATTTAGGAACGAAAACAACAATGAATTAGATACTACAAGAATGAAAAACGCAATTTTGAAACCACGAGAACAAAAACCACAACTTTTTTTATTAACATGGATATCCAATCTGTTACGCGAACCGACTAATCCCAGTACAACCACCTGTTTTGCAGATAGCCCGAAGTCACCGCATTTAAATCTCCGTGACCACAAGGGAATTTTTATTTCTCCTTGAATTTGAATCTGAGACCTCCTAGTACTTTTGACATTTGAAGACAAACTCAAACCAATCAAACACCACCCTTGTGATAAATAAATAAATAAAAAAAAGCACCAACTTTTAAAAAACCACAAGGACAAAAAAAAACATAATTTATTGTGAGTTTAAATATTCCATTCAAGTGACTTAGGATTCCCAATCAATAAGCATCACTCCTAAAGAAATGATAGCAGATGTGACATTCAAACTTCATAAGTTTTGCTATTACCTTTTTAGAATAATTCAGAAGATTTCACATGTAAAAAAGAAAATATTGATGTTGATGTTGATATTTATATTTATATGTAACAAAAATGGGAAAGCTGAACAGACAAAGACATTAAAGATCGTACCAAAAAGGAAGAATAAAGCAGACAGTACCAAATCACCTTATTAATTGCCCCAAAATTCCAAAACTGTAAGAACCAAAAGACTGGTTGTGTACCAATTTTAGTACAAAAAAATTGCAAGGAATTCTTTAACAGAAATAATTATTTGTCATTTCAAGTCCTCTTCTTGTTGGAGGAGAGCTCTAGTTGACGACATCAAGAACGAGCTTACGGGACTTCAAAACAGACCACCTCATACGCCTGTAGTAACCGGCTTGAAGCAAGGCCAATGACAGTACGAATATCCACTTGAATCCCATCTGCATCCCAACACACAGTGTGAGGCATGATGACAACTTACAATCGAAGAAAGTGAAGGAAGTAAAGATGGACACAAGGTATTGGTTGTGTTACAAAAGTTTCAACTCCGAAATATAAGAGTTTTGTAATATGGTAATTAGAGAAAATAAGGGTCAAAACATATGTGGATTTAGACCAGAAACTTGAAAAAATAAAGAGAGGGGGGCATTCACAAGTTCACTAAGAGGAGGGAAACAAAAACTAGGCGTTATCAAGCAAATCAAATGCATTAGAGATGATATGATAGTAAGAGGCGAAGGTTAAAGAAAGGTGAGGTTACCACTTCGTTATCTCAATGAGGGTGTTTGGTATGCAGAAGAGACATGATTGGACAGGTGAGAGTGAGGTAGGTGGGTGAAAAACTTGTGGCGGGTTTTATAATTTAGTAAGGGGCTGTTGGGTTGGTTTTCCATTAACAATCGGTATGATAAAGTTGTCTGTGGATTAACCCATTTGTATAGATCGAGAAGGTTTTTGTTTGGGATGGAATAAAACTTGGCTTTCTGCATAATGAAGTAGAAAGCCTCTAGAAGCTTACTGAATAAATCACTTTCTATATCATTAAGCCACTAACAAATAGTCATGTAGAGCTGACCGAATAAGCTGCGAGTCCCATTAAGCTCATTAAGCTGCTAACAGGAAAGCCCTAAGTCACATACCGTATCCGATCTCCCTAATTTTTGTTATACCTATCTTGGATCTTGGTGGGACAAATCAGTTATGTCCTGTCCAAGTCTAAGGTTGCACCAAACATGGGACAAGTTTTTGTTTTGTCCTGTCCCACATACCACACACACCCTAAAACTGAGATTGGTGGTTTCTTTTTTATACTAAAACTGAGGATTAGGGTATCTGAGGTGAGTGACGTTTCAGGTTTGAAGATGCCTCGAAGAGATAGCCATTGTACGGGTCACTGATATGTTTAATAGCATATTTATAACAATATAGCCATAGTACGGGTCACTGATATGTTCAATAGCATATTTATAACAAAGAAAATTACTAAAAAGAAGAGTACAGTGGTCTTGGCCTCGAGGAATAAGTGAAACATCCAATAGTATACCAATTTTAGAGGTATCAAGCTTATGAGTCATTGGATGAAGCTATGGGAGAGTGTTTCGAGCATGTGGTAGTACAATCTTTATCTCCTACGGATTTGATTGTTTAATCTATAATGTTATTCACCATTTTTAGCCTATACCAACTAATTTCGGATAAAGGCTTGTCACAAATTGATTTCAATGTGGAAATCAGTACATTTGACCTCAGAATCAATATTTCCCTCTTTTTGTGTTTTTTTAGTGAAGAAACAGTTATTTCCTTCCCTTATACTTCAAATTATCAAACCAAGGAACTTGTAAAAGCTAAAAAAATCTCTGATTTTCTCATAGAATTGGAGGGTTTGAAGGATTTGTACCAGTTTCCTTTCTTCCATTTCTGGTTCTGCAGCCCAACTCAAAAAGGACACGACGTCTTTTCCCATCTACAAAACGTAAAATAAAAAAATTCCAAAGTGTGAGAACACCAGAGCACACGAGAACAAACACGTGCAAGCCGCCCATGAAGTCATTAGCATGATAAGAGGAGAAACCAACCTGGGCCTCTGTTGCTGGAGTACCATCTTCATATTCTACAGCACCGTCATTAAGCATTTTAGGCATCGCAATAGCTCCCCCAGGAAAGTAAGGATTATAGTGAAGACCTTCCCTGATCTGCAATACGTTAATAGATGTTGGCTCATTAAGTGGAATCACTGGATGTAAAACTGAAGTACAAACAAGAACAAACAAATTATAGTTACTTATGGTAAAGTTACATGTGTGCACAATAACAGTTAAAACTAATGATTATGGATCCTCTCTTAAATGAGTTCTTGATGTGACAACTAGTGGAATAACAGCTCCCATGGCTACAAAGAAAACATATGACAAGAAATGTATTTAGAAAACACATACAAGGGTAGTACCCAGCAAATATTAAAACGAAGAACTACTATTGAAGCCCACTTGGAACAAATAAAACTTCATGATTACATACCCTTTTTATTTCAATTCAAACATTTCTGGTTAATCAGCATGATAACACGTCCAACGAGTATGGAAGGAGTTGTCTTTGAAATGAATTTAAAACTGCTAAAGCATGCTACCGCAAAACTTCTTGATATTGAACAAAGTCTCTCGACTAACATAACTGTAAATCTGTAAAAGATATTCTTAAACATATACTTTCATCCATGGCTTTAAAAAGCATTTGAAGGCGCACCTCTAGGAGACGCGGCCCAAAAACGCACCCGAGGCGGCGCATCTTGGACCCTGGACGAGGCTTACGCCTTGGTTCAGTGAGGCGGGTCGGTGAGACGTGAGGCGGTATTGAGGCGTATGCCTCTGATGATCTGCTTTGGTAATGAGTTTTTTTGACTTTCTTATATAAGCTTTATGACAGTAGTAGTACTTATCTTATTTAAAAAACTAAAAAATCAAAGCCCACTGGCCCCACTATGTACTTTCAATATTTTAAAACCCAAAAAGCTAGTACTTTCTCCTCTCAATCAAAAAGTGTGGTTTGACGCTCCCACTTCCTCCAAGCAGCCAATTTTTCCACACCCTCTCAGCCTATCTCACGGTTTCACCTTTTCCTCTATCAAGAACCACTCAACCACGGTCTCTTAGTAATTTAGTATTATATATATATATATATATATATATATAAATAATGTGTATATATATGTGTGTGTAGTGTATATATATATATTTCCGCCTTGGGGCTTACGCCTAGCCTCGTAGATGTAGTAATTTACACCTCAACTCGCCTCGACACTTACGCCTCCCCTCGTAGAGGGAAAATGTCTCGGGGCCCGATTCCACCTTTTAAAACCTTGTTTTCATCTTCCCTCATAGTTTACTCCTCCCGAAGGCATATAAATAGAGAAAACCTTGACCTCATTTATGAGTGTGCATATCAAGCATATGCATTTGATTTTCTTCTCTAATGCGCATTATATGTCAGCCCCGATGAAGTCTTTAACGAAGTAAATAAATGGTAAAATGGAAAAAGTGTGCAAATAGATTCACAACTCACTGAAACACCAGCAGGAGGATCACGGTAGCCAGTCAAAAGCGCAAACACATAGTTCTGTCCGTTATGACGAGCCTGAAGCAACAAAATGTAAGAATCTAGTGGCATGCCAACAGAACTGTCAAAAACTAAAGCAGGCAGAAATTACTTTGGTAATAAGACTCAAATCTGGAGGATAGGCCCCTCCATTAGCAAATCTAGCAGCTTGCTCATTTGCATAAGGTTGGGGAAATCGATCACTGAGCTTGCCAGGGCGTGTAAACATCTCACCCTCATCATTTGGACCATCAACCACCTCAATTTCAGCGGCCATAGCCTTTGTTTCCTCTTCTGTATATGCCACCCCCACCAAGTCGCGATATGAAATCAAGGACATCGAATGGCAGGATGCGCATACTTGTGTGTACACTTGGTGACCACGTCGAATCCTGCTCATGGTATAACGCCAAAATACAAAAAATCAATTGCCAGAGAAAGGATCCAGTACATGAACACATTGAGCTGCGAATATTTGGCACTATGCTCTCAAGTGACAAGTACATTAGTTGTCATTTCAGAGGAAAGTATGATAAAGTTAGTCCCAGAGAAAAGTATGAACCGCAGTGAATTAGTATATGATAAAATTAGTAGTCATGTCAACACTCGAAAATCCATGTCAATACAATGAACTAGGTTCTTCTTAATTCTTGACCAAGTTACACTTAAATAAGTTTCAAGCTGATGAAATGGTTAGAACAATGCCACGCACAACTTTAAATTAGAAAAAAGCAAAGTGAGGCATGACAAGGTTAAAATACAAAAAATCAATTGCCAGAGAAAGGATCCAGTACATGAACACATTGAGCTGCGAATATTTGGCACTATGCTCTCAAGTGACAAGTACATTAGTTGTCATTTCAGAGGAAAGTATGATAAAGTTAGTCCCAGAGAAAAGTATGAACCGCAGTGAATTAGTATATGATAAAATTAGTAGTCATGTCAACACTCGAAAATCCATGTCAATACAATGAACTAGGTTCTTCTTAATTCTTGACCAAGTTACACTTAAATAAGTTTCAAGCTGATGAAATGGTTAGAACAATGCCACGCACAACTTTAAATTAGAAAAAAGCAAAGTGAGGCATGACAAGGTTAAAAGAACTCACGAAGCATGGTCGTATGAACTGAGAATCCCTTGGTGAGGCCAAGGATAGCTTGGACATTCCAAACCATGCTCAGCTTCATCAGCAGATGCAACAGTTGTAAAACTCAAAAGCCCTGATAAACCTGCTCCCAGGAGAGCAACTGCCCTCAGTGACTTCATGCCAGCAGATCCAGCTCCATCCTGATCTTTCTTCAGAATCAGAGATGACAAAGCTGGAGGGGCCTGATTTTTCGAGGAAATAATGCCAACAATCAGTGATTACAATAACAGTATGAAGCAAATATACAATTATTAAAGATTTAATTTTATCTTATGAAGCAATTATGCTACCTTATAAATTTCACTCTTCCATAGTAAAAATGCAGTCAGGTAATGGAACTACGACAGACTCAGATATCACGAGCATGTACTCGTATACAGCATGTGCACGTAACAAATACAGAGGAGAAATTAGCTATAGTAGAAAATTTCATGTTATGCCGACCTATTCCTCTAGAAAAACCAAACTCTGTCATGTCCCCTTTTTATACATAAACCAATTAAAAAAACAGATTCCAATATTTTTTGCAAATTTCAGAGTCATTTGATGAATTGAAGATTACATAACAAAAAACCAGGATGTATATCCTTGTCTAAATAAGAAAAAAGGTATTTCCTAGTAGTGATATAGATGAAAGGTAGTAAAGGGAGGATTTGAACTTCATTCCACCAGTAAATATAACCATCGTGTATATATAGAAGATTAAAGGCACTTATGACTTATGTGTGGGACAGTACAAATTTATACATCTCCAACAAGTTATGCTATTTCTAATGATCCATGGCCATTGAGCGTAAACCATGCCCTTTCCATGTTTGACCATTTGTTGATAAAACAGGAAAAGTGGTCTCTAAAAATCTATATGCTTCAAAAGGAGAAATAGCAGGGTGGTTATGAGTTTAGCATTCCAGTATATTTTGCACTTCAAATTTTCATGTTGGAATTATGTGTGTATCGATCAATAAAAAGGGTGTGTCCAGTGTATTTACTTTTGGCCCAGAAAATTTCCAAAACTTGGCTTAGTTTAAACAATGAATCGGAACTCGAAAGGCAGGCTTAAAATGCACATTTTTATATCTACCATCAAAAAGCTAGCATGTCCACTGAAACAAGTACGCTCCATCTAGATTATGAGGAGAAGAAGAAAATAATCAACCCTGCTACAAAAGGGGAGTTATCTGATCAGCTTCCACCCACTAATAAATGAAGCAGATTTTGTCAAATACCCTATTTGACTCATTTTGAGTTGACATGACCAACATGAATGAATGAACTTGTATAACAACTGCTTTTGTAATATTAACCAGCTATCAATATATCTATGAGGCGGATCGTCTAACTACTTCTTGGTACAAAAATGGATATTCTCAAGAGTAATTACTATCTCTGATTCTAGTGACACTCCTACCCTAAAAGACACATTCTTAGAAGCATGCTAATTACTGAGGTATTGTCTGCATAACCCAGAACAGGCACCAGTCTTGAAACAAATGATGTTTTGTAAAGGCTAACAAAGCAAATGCAGGTAGTAGTAATGCTTACAGTGGAATGAGAATGGAGTCTGCCCCTCAGCAAGTGGTAAATTCCCCTACCACCAGCCATTCAAACTAATTTCCTGCAAATCCATTCGTCAGAACTTGATGTTAACTTACAGTGAATCCCCACAATGAGCATTATCGCCAATTTTATCTCCAAGGCATATACACAGATGAAATGTCATGTATAATATCAAGTCCACGAGTAAACAACAGCAATAGTATACCTATGATTATTTTATTTCAGATCTCAAGACATCTATTTTTAAAGTTAAAACCGACCAGGGATTTAAATATTTTCGAGAAAAACTTCCATTGTAGATTACCTTTGCACAAATAAAATTATTTGAAACAAAACCCATATCAATTTTTCATTTGGATAGTACTAGGTTTGACATGAGAAATCCTAGAAATCGTCAATTTTTAGCGTATAACAAGAACACAGCCCTAGTTGTTACTAAATGAATTACAACCCCGGCTCAATCAATGAAACTAAAAATCTCAAAACGCCGAGTAAATATCAAGAGAACTCAATCGAGAATTTGAGACAAGAGGCAGTTAAATAACGATTATCCCACATTTCGCACAGACGATCAAACCCTAGAATGTCAATTCATCGTTCAAAATGGAAGTATGGGGAGGATACTTACAGGACGTCGTCGGCGGATGTTGGTCTTAATCGGTGGCGTTAGGCTGGCGCAGATGGATCCAATAATGAAGGAGATTGAAATTAAGAAGCAAAAACAACAGAAATACGATATCTTCAGTCTCGCGCACCCTGTTCTACGACGACTGTTCCGTGACGTGCTTTGGTGGGCTGGGCTATTTCAAGAGTTGGGTCAAAGCCCAATCCAAAATCAAATATCGGGCTTTTTCAACCCATTTACCAATTCTTACCACCAGGTAAGTGTTGTTTGGGCAAGAGTGTTGGCCCGAATATGTGTTGTCTCGATAAGTCTTGTTTTGGGTACGAATGTTTACCAAATGTTTTTAGTAAGTGTTTACTAACAATAAAATGACTATTATAACCCTGTTTGTAAACTCAAATCTGAAACAAACCCAAAATGAAACAAATTCAAATTTCAAAATAAATAAACATTCCAAAAAATATATATATATATATATATCCAAAATCAAAACAAATCCAGATCTTAATATCAAACCAGTTCTAAAATCGTACTTAGATCCAAAGTCAAACTGAAAACCCTAATTCCAAAATCATACTCGTATCCAAAATTAAAGTGAAAACCCTAATCCCAAAATCATATATAGATCCAAAATTAAACTCCTATCCAAAACACTAATTCAAAAATCAAACTCAAATTCAAAATCAAAACCGTTTTCATGAAGAGAGCTTTGATATATATAGAGGACGAGGAAAGGTTTAGAGAGTTTTGGTCGCTGACATTTAGATTGAAAGGGAAGGTCGAGTTCTTCATCGAAAATGGAGAGTAGTTCCTATATTCATGGAACGATGATGATTGGCTTATGGCATTACACACCTACCACCTTTCGATTTTATGTTTGTCGGTATGGCTGTAGAGGTATTGTTGAATAAGACGAAGGATATGGAGGTATCATTGGATGGCTCGTACATTTCTTCATTCATGGTGAGTTTTAGGAAGGACACACTATTGAAACATGGAAACTAACTGGGGTAAGTAACATTTTGGAGCTGATCTCGTAAGTTTTCAGTCAGCATTGTAGCCAGATTTCGGTCGAATTTTGATTTTGGTAAACACGTTGACTGCTGAACGAGTCAGTCTAGTCAGCAGCGAGTAAACAACCCCTAAATGTATAAATACCCAATCTATAATGCATGTTTTTAACGTACAACTTACTTGGTAAAGAAAACAAGATGATGTTGTTCAAATATAAGACAAGCAAAGCGGAATTAATAAACTCGTCAACTCTCAACTAATCCATTACAATATTAAAAATATATATATTTTTTTTAGTATTAAAAACAACTTAAAATCCTCCCCAAGACTTAAGGGCCGTTTACCGAACGCTTATTCGGGTAAGCACTTACCAAGTTACGTTACCTTATCGAATGAATATGGTAAGGACCAAAAATCTTACCCGATAAGAGAAAAACAAAGACCGAAAGTCTTACTGGTAAGTAAGAGTGACAACTCTTACCACGGTTAGTGCTTACCGGGTAAATTGTTGCATACGATATTGTTTTCATAAACTAAAATCTTACCCAGTAAGTAAGCGATAGTGTTGAATTTCACAGATAAACATTTACTGAGTAAGTGATTAAGTAAACGACCCCTTAATCCTCCATACATATCTCCACCATAGGTGCCCTCATCATAAGTTTGGTTAGATTTTTATTAATTAATGTGTATTTTCTATTTAGTTTTTTTTTGGTTATGTGACATAGTATTTTTTTTAATAAATTATATAAAAAATAATATGGAAGAAATATATGAAATAGCAACGTAAAAAATGACAATCTTGAAATTATGGAAGAAAGACATGAAATTATCTTAATTATAATTGTTAGTAATTTATTTGTTTTTTTACAAAATCTCGTTAATGTGTATGTGGAAGAAAGACATGAAATAGTAACGTATTTTTCAGAATTTTCTTATAATATTATTACACTTTCATTTGTTTTTATATAACCGTGTATTTTTAAAATATTTTTTATTAAGAAATTATATTTTAATAAACTATCTATTATTGTACCAATGAATAAATTGTTGAGAGACACTCTGATGATATGACATAAGTTAATATGTTTTTGTGTCATGTTATGTCTATGTGTAATATATTGTTGACGTGACATTACTTATTATAACATTATATTTCTAAATTACCTGATATCTTAACTCTCATAAACATCAATAAAAATTGTATGTGAAAAAACAACACAATTATTCAAATTTTCTAGCAGATTTCCCATCTAATCAAACACTTAGTTTTTTAAGAGAAATCCTATAAATGATAGAACCCTACCATGAGTTTTGTTCATAACATAAACAAAATAAAATGAGGAGAATGAGGAGTTGGACTCAAAATCCATATTTTGAGTCAATGAGACACGCAAATCGTTCGACACCGAAGAAACCCATGATAATGAAGTGACTCAAAGAACACCGGAAGTAGACAACGGAGGATGAACAAGAACCATAGTGGATGTTGCCTTTTTGCAACCGCTATACCCCATAGACTCGTTGTCGCCCAACTTCCCTCGATTTATTGAGTTTTTTATGTGCACACTGTCTTTCTTCTGATCGTCAGTTACAATCGCCCCCTTTAACTATTTCGTAAAACAGGGTTGCGAATCAGAGGATAGGAAAGAGATAACATGTAATCCAAATCATTTACATTATGCCACATAAGCAAAAAAAACCAATGCGATAATCAGTCATCGTTGTTATAATAAGTAGATTTTTCAAAAGTATAATGCTATAATAAAATGTTATTTGAAAATACATTACAATTTCATGCATTTTACCTGTATACACATCAAATGCGATATATTTTTGTTGTTCAATTAGTCATGTTTACACATTTAATAACACGCATACATGGTTATCCAAAATAACATAATTCTAAGTTTTTTGTATTTTTAATTCAATACTTGTGTAAAATTACTATTTAATGCAATAACTCGTTCCTCGTTTACAAAACTAATTGTAATTTATAAATTTGTTCTAGAAAAACATTATAAATGTTTTATTAAATCAATGGTTTGTCAACTTTTAGGGGTGGGATTGTTACATGTCATTTACTTAATGATTTTTTAATTAAATTTATGATTTTTTTATTTATTGGAGAAAAAACGACTTCATATTTATAAAAAAGTCACAGACTTAATTAAAATCTCATTTAAAATTATACACATGAAAATCTCATTGATGGAGTATCAAGTTTTTTTTTTCTCGATATTGTGTACCAAGCTACCAACCAATTATAACTGGTATGTAAAACTTTGAGTAAACTACTTTTTTTGTCCATGTGGTTTGAGAAAGATTGTGATTTTCATCACTACGATTCGGAAACTGCAATTATCATCCATATGATTTGTAATTTGTTGTTGCTCCTGTCCCTGATACTAAATATGTTAAAAACCATCCATTAACTTAGGGAGCATTATAGTTTTTTTTTTTTCTTTTTGGTTTATTTGGTATTTTAGCTTCTTATGGTCCATAATAAATAAAGAATAATTAAAATACTACCATATCAGAGGTACTTAACAATTTGTACTTGAATAACTTATAATAGAAATCGAGCTAATAAAAAATTAAAATTACGATGATAAAAATACATGAAATTTTTTTAAATGAATGTAAAATATTTAATTATGTTATAATAATCAATAACAAGACACTATAAATTTTTATGTACAATTTTTTTTAACAAAATAAAATAAAATATAGTCTTATTAAAATCAAAAGGATCAAAATAGCAAAAAAGAAACCAAAATATTTTCAATAGACCAAAGAGGAAAAAATTAAAAATACTAAAATAACCCTAAGTTAAATAGAAGATTTTTAATAGATTTAGTCCCAGGGACGAAAATAAGAGTAAATTACAAACCATAAGGACAAAAATAGAAAATTTAAAACCATAGGGACAAAAATCACAATTTTTTACAGATCACACGGACAAAAATCATAGTTTACTCTAAAATCTTATACCGTGTACTAACCATCTGTATTTGGTACCAACTTTTTTCAATTTGTATTGTTTTGTATCAGTTTCAAGTTACATGTAAACTTGTTGTTATGTTCAAATTTTGAGTTTCACGGTAACACATGTGATGTTTAGGGATTTTTAACTGAAAGAAAAAACTTGAAAACATTATAATTTTCAAATAAAATAGTTAAAGTTATAAAATTTAATATTCAATAAAAACAGTAAATAATTAAATAAATCGGTACTATGACAATATCATAATACGTAATTTTCAATACCATGCACCAATCATTTTTACATATTTAATACCACATTAACAATCGACTGAAATTGACATCAATTTAATTGATACACACACACATCAATCGAAGTCGATATTGCTTATTTGAAAAACTCATTCTTTTCTATAAAAGCACTTAAAAATTTATTATAAATAAGAAAAATTTAATTTTTTCAAAAACTCCTTATTACCGGTTTGATACCGGTATAAGTTGTTTATACAAACACTCAAAAATATTTATTATTAACATCACATCGAAATAAATCGATAAGCTATTTTTATAAGCAATCCCAGACATCCCTTGATTTAATTGACGCAAATATATTCACCGGTTTAGATTAAATTGGTACAAAATTACCGCCTAATTGAGTTTAAGTAAAAGAAAATGTATTGCAAAAGTAACCGTACGAATCTGACGACGGCGTTTATGGAGCATTTGTTTTCACTGGTGAGACCGGTGTCATAACTCATAAAACCACGAACAGCTTTCACCGGAATCACATCTTCCACTTTCTCTCCGTCGAGGGAGTCTACAACTCCTGCATGCTCTAACCCTATCCCTTTCAGGATAATGGACATACTCTTCGCTCAGATCCAAGCGGATCTCCGATCCAACGATGCTCTTCGTCAATCAGGAGCACTACTCCAGGCACTCCAACAATCTGCAGCCGGTCGTGATATCTCGGTCATTGCTAAGTCTGCCGTCGAAGAGATCGTCGCTTCTCCTGCCTCTGCAGTCTCCAAAAAGCTCGCGTTTGACCTTATTCGATCCACTCGCCTCACCACCGATCTATGGGAGGTCGTTTGTACTGGGATTCACAACGATCTGGAATTCCCAGACCCTGACGTAACTGCCGCCGCCGTTTCTATCCTTGCGGCCATCCCGTCATATCGGCTGGGCAAACTCATTACTGATAGCAATAAAGAAATATCAAGCTGCTTTGATTCGAACAGTGATAATTTGCGGTTCTCGATTACTGAAACCCTAGGTTGTATCCTCGCTCGTGACGATCTGGTGACGTTGTGTGAGAATAACATCAACTTATTAGACAAGGTTTCGAATTGGTGGACTAGGATTGGGCAGAACATGCTGGACAAAGCTGATAATGTTTCAAAGGTGGCATTTGAATCGGTTGGGAGGTTGTTTCAGGAGTTCGAATCGAAGAGGATGAGTCGGCTGGCTGGGGACAAGCTTGTGGACAGTGAAAATTCTGTTGCGATCAGGTCAAATTGGGTGTCGTCGATGGTGGAATTCGTTTGGAGGAGGCGGAACGCTTTAATGGCAAGGTCATTAATTCTTCCGGTGGAGAGTTTTAGGGCCAGTGTGTATCCGCTTGTTTATGCAGTTAAATCTGTTGCTTCGGGCACATTCGAGGCTTTTCAGAAGCTCTCCAGGTCTTCAAAGAAAACAAATGGCAGTACCTTGGATTCAAGCAAAACAGAGAGGTTCGTTGGAGTGTCGGATGTGGTCACGCATCTGGCACCTTTTTTGGCATCTTCTTTAGACCCAGCATTGATTTTCGAGGTGGGGATTAACATGTTGTATTTGGCTGATGTTCCTGGTGGCAAGCCTGAGTGGGCTTCGACATCGATTATAGCAGTTCTCACACTTTGGGACAGACAGGAGTTTTCTTCTGCTAGAGAGAGTATAGTTAGAGCTGTTGTCACGAATTTACACCTCCTCGACCTTAGTATGCAGGTTTGTGCAACCACTTCCGCATATTTCCTTACTCCTTAGAATTACAGTAACACTTTATTAGCTTACTTGATAGAAAATCAACTAGTCATCATCTGCAGCCATATACATATAACATCATAGGTCCTGTTTTAATGATCTAAGAGCCAGGCAGAATAGACGAAAGTCTTAATGCTAGATGACCATCCCAGTTTAGAATTGCTTGCAAAAGCTGTTCATTTGCTGATATTGAATCTACTACAAGACACACATCTTAATAAATGGTCTTATTGACATGCTTCCGTATACTGCTGTTATATTCAAATCAACTAACTGACTAAGCTCTAATCACAAATGGTTGACAGCAGTGAAAATGAATCTTCTTACAATACCGAGATACAGAATGGAACTTATTAAGTTTCTATCCTGTTCACCATGGAGATAGAAAATGGAACTTATTAAGCTTTTATCCACTTTACCATGTCCCACGTTCTCCAATCATGAATTGAATATTCTATAGCATTCTTCAAATGGAAAAATCAATATACTAAGTAAGGTAACCCGTCATAACAAAGATTTTAAGGGGGTGTTAATGCACAAATAAGCATAAGTGAACAGGACAAATAAATAACTAAACAGTATACTGAACTTGCCTTCTCCTTGTTGCCTACCTCAAAATGTTACTCATGATCTAGATTATCCTGTCCAGGGTCATGAAATCTGGTACCACATAGTTCTATATAATTGATACACCTTATCTTTTGGATGTTCCAAAATAGGTAAAGTTACCAGATTGGATTTTCTTAAAACAAACGATTAGTTAAATGCCATACCCTTCAAAGATAATGAAATGTTGCCAACACGTTGGACAGAATATTCACATTCTTATTAGTGAATAAGCATTACACTAAACCAAAACAAACCAAGCAGACCCAGTAAATCCCACACAGAGGTAGAGTTTGGTGGGGTAAGATGTAGGCCTCAATTGCTCTTCTCAATTCCTCCTCAGCCTGCCCCTCCTCACCCCCTTGACCGTCATATTCTCTACCCTCCTCATCGATGCCGTCATCATTGAATAAGTATTATAGTAATGACATAATTCTCCATGCATCAACATCCAGTATGATTGTTAATCTGGTTAGCTAGGGATCGGCCCGTTGTCTAATATGGTATTGGTTGTTTCTTAATCCTTGGTTAAAGATCAAGGTTATTCTTTGTTTCTGGGTGGACGGTTTACTGGCAGTCATGTTTATTTTTAACATAATCTGGCATATTAATATATGACTCGTATAAACTTAGATAAATTCTGATCTGTCATACCAACCTTCTAGATCTTGTCATTGGCTAGAGTAAACTGTCCTCCAACTCTTTTTGTCTCTTGCTGTCAACGATCCAGCATCCGAAAATCCCTTCCTTTGGGGCAAGATCACCTCCTCTTGCCCCAAAGTTTTCAAATCTACTGATGTTCTATCTAGCATCCGAAAATCCCTTCCTTTTATCACAGCAGAGATCAGAATTACTATAATATACAACTTAAAAATTCTGCAAGTTTCATATGGTGATTCGGGTAATATGCAGCGATTTATGTAGATTACAGACCTTCTTCATTGCCTTCTATCTTTCATTTTTTGTTGAATTCTGATCTTTGATTTGTGAGGACAATTTAAAGCTGCTCGATGCTGTTATTCAGTCTGACTATTTAGTAAAGCCCTAATTACCAATCAACTTAATCCCGTTTCTTCTCTAGTTGTTTTTCATGGGATTTACTGGCATTCAGTGGTCTCTACCTGCAAAGTTCCCCTATTAAACCTTCAAGGAGATAAATATTATATAATATTATGGAACATATGTATGGATTCGGTGGTCTCTACCTGCAAAGTTTCCCCATTAAACCGTAACAGAGATAAATATTTTTGAATGTCATGGAACATAACATAAGTAACTGGGCAATATATAGAAATCTTTCATATTCATGTGTTGTCTATTCTTGCGTATATCACGTTGTTATAAATAGTCTTGTGAGTTGCTAGTTTTTTTTTTTACTGTTTATTGTGGTGCCACAAGCCCACAACTATAGTTGTATTGTGTTTTTAGCTTGATTGTACAGGGATTATTATGCCTACTCCCACCTGCATTTCTTATAGTACAACCAATCAGTTTTGTTGGTCGTCTTGGTGAATATTAATCACAGGTTGATCATTTATGTGAGTTGATCATTTGATAGATCTAAATGAAATCTTATATCCTATGAGTAGGTAAAAGGTCCATAAAATAGCTTTAGGTGATTCTTTTTTAACATTGTCTGCATGATAAGAGGACAAATCAATATTGATACATGTTTATTTTTTCAGGTTTCATTATTTAAAAGGCTGCTTCTCATGGTGAGGAACCTGAGGGCAGAGTCAGACCGCATGCATGCTTTAGCATGTATCTGTCGAACGGCTCTTTGTGTTGATCTTTTCGCAAAAGAAAGTGTTCGAAGAGGTCAGAAACCTCTTCCTGGAACAGACATTGCATCACTTTTTGAGGATGTCAGGATCAGAGATGATCTCAACACTGTTACAAGCAAAAGTTTATTTAGAGAAGAATTGGTGGCCACTTTGGTAGAAAGCTGCTTTCAGCTATCACTGCCATTGCCTGAACAAAAAAATTCAGGTATGGAGAGTAGAGTGATTGGAGCATTGGCATATGGAACTGGTTATGGTGCATTAAATTGGACCGAGCCCGCTTTGGAAGTGGTGGAAGTGTGTCGACCTTGTGTAAGATGGGATTGTGAGGGTCGGACATATGCCGTTGACTGTTACTTGAAGTTGTTGGTCAGGCTTTGCCATATCTTTGATACAAGGGGAGGGGTCAAGAGAGTCAAAGACGGGGCATCTCAAGATCAGATTTTGAATGAAACACGTTTACAAAATTTGCAACGGCAACTTGTACATGATCTGCTTGAGGTTTGTGAATGTTAGAATGCTTAACAATTAATTGTCAACAGTTTTAGTAATACCTATTGTATCCATTAGAGCTTTCTAGTCTTCTGCAGGCAAGTAAGCCCTTTATATCTAGAAAGTTGTGCTCCAAGTTACTCTGGATAGGCATGGTTTCCTCATATATGCAAACCTCTTTAGTCTTTATTATATTTACGTATTTTTGTAGTTTATTCTGGCAATGGAGGCTGCATAAAGCTAGGTTTTGTTATGTTATCCCCACCCTAATAGATACAAAATTACTGGAATTTTTCAGTGCGCTAATTACGTCTTGTACTAGACTTGAACCCAAGTCCTCAAGGTTTATAAAGTTGGAATAGGTAGCATTAGATAGAGAGGCCACTAAATATTGAGCTTGTTGCATTGTCATCTCATGGTGCATGAAAGATGAGTTGCTCTAGAAGTTTACCTGTTCCAACATATCTGGGGAAACAAATGCAAGTGTTTCTGTCCCATTTTACATGTTGATACTACTTTCTGCAGATGTCAGTACGACATGGCTATGTAAGTTTCAAATAGTGTTACAAGAGTGAAGTTTCTTCAGTACAAATGAACTCACACAGCGGTTTATCATAGTCTATATTTCTATGACGGAAGTAGCTCTTGATTACCTGAAACTTTTGTGTAAACCCACTTAATTAAACTGTTGACATCCAAATTATTCAGTGCTTTGTTTGGAGAGTTTTCTGTTTCTGTCCTTGTTGTCTTAATTTTCATATAAGCATTTTACTTGGATTTTGGACTCTGGTTACCTTTTTATGTAAGTAAATATCAATATCTATCTGGCAGGTGAATACTCCTAGAATTGCTGCCCGTCTTATTTGGGCAATTTCAGAACACATTGATTTAGAAGGTTTGGATCCTCTTTTAGCTGATGACCCAGATGATGCACTGAATATTATTATATCCAAAATCCACAAAATCTTATTCAATGCCGACGCATCTGCGACTGAAACAAATAAGCTGCAAGATATTCAAGCAGTTCTTTTATGTGCTCAAAGGTTGGGATCACGGAATGGTAGGGCGGGGCAGTTGCTCACCAAAGAGCTAGAAGAGTTCAGGGCTGATCCCTTGACTGATTCTGTGAACAAACATCAGGCGCGTATGATACTGCAGAGAATCAAATATGTTTCTAGTCATTCCGACGACAAGTGAGCATCTCATTCTCTGTTTATGAAGTTAGCTGACAATAGTGCCTGTTGTTGACTCTAAGCCAATGATATTCTTCAATCCATGAGATTTCGTTCTTACTTGAATAGTAGCTTTTTGTTTGTTAAAAAGCAATCAAAAGATAATCAAGACTGAAGGCAATTAGTATTTGTGGTTTGTCGTCGTGCCTGATCTTTTAAGTGCTCCCTATATCCCACTCATAGAACTCTGGATTCTTGAAATTTATGTTGGTGACTCCCTCCACGTCCACCTCCATCTCGACAATTGACTGATTTTTGTTTTATCTATTCACATATGTATGGCTATTTCGATATGCTTTGCTTAAAAGTTGTAGCCTTTGGAATTTGACATCCCAAACATGCATGTTTAGGCTGCACGTTTCCTTGCCTGAGTTAGCTTGAAAAGTACTCCCTATGTCCCAGAGAAATGCAATAATTCATATTATGGCTTGTCCCAGAGAAATGCAAAGTTCCTTTTCAGGAATATTCTTTCGCAAATTTATCTATTATCCCATTAACTGTCATTAAAATATATTGATGAAATTGATTGTGGTACACCTGTTTTTTTAACTGTAGGGGTATTTTAAGTATTTGATCGTTGGTCTAATTTTTTAATTAAACTCTACATGCAATCAAAAGTTGCAGGTTCTCTTGGAAAGAGGGAGCATTATTTGTAATGGACTATGTTGCACCTTCTTGTTTTACTGCTGATGCTCTTACGCAATGCTTTTGTTACAGGTGGGCTGGTGTTAGTGAAGCAAGAGGAGACTACCCGTTCAGTCATCACAAATTAACTGTTCAGTTTTATGAAGCCTCGGCTGCCCAGGACCGAAAGTTGGAAGGGTTGGTTCACAAGGCTATTCTAGAACTATGGAGGCCAGATCCTAGCGAATTAACTCTATTATTGACAAAGAGAGCTGACCCTAGTTCGTTGAAGGTTCCTCCAAGTGCGCATACATTAACTGGTAGTAGCGATCCCTGCTATGTTGAAGCATATCACTTGTCAGATCCTAGTGATGGAAGAATCACACTGCACTTGAAGGTTGGACTTAAATCCTAACATCCTTAGATGCATCTATGAGTTTTCACCAGATGTGGTTTGATTGTGAAAATGATCCTCCATAACCAAAAAAAAGATAAAAACTTGGCTGATGGATGGCACAATACATACCTTTTAAGTTAAATAAGATGCGGATTGTGAAATAGTTTCATGAAAATTTTATCTTTACGTTGCAAACCATTAAGATTTGCTAGCCATGACACAATTCAAAGGTTCTTGATACAGTGTAATAGCATACAACTAGAGGGAAAACAATCTGTCGTAGAGTAGGTGTAGATCCCTCTTCTAATTTACCAGTGTTATTGAAGCTTAATACACTGATTAATGAACCATGATATATGAATTTTATAATAGCTAGGAATGTATATCACATCACAATTTATTAAGTAATTTGTTCCTGAGCTTTGACAATTTCTTGCAGCTTTTAAATCTGACTGAAATGGAACTTAATCGGGTGGATATTCGTGTTGGGTTGTCTGGTGCATCATATTTCATGGATGGATCTCCCCAAGCAGTTCGACAATTGCGTGATCTAAATTCTCAGGTTTTGTGGAACACTACTTAGTTTTGTTCTCTATATTAGAATGCTTATAGTTGTTTGGCTTATTGGTACAATTCTGAGTAACTTGAGTTCCTAGTCGAATAGCATGCTAAATTTCTACCATATCCTTGTGTCAATGTCTGTTTTACACTTCTGTGACTCAGGTTGTTGGTTCACTATGATGATTCTATTGATTAGTGTCGATAAATTATGGGGAAAAAGGAAGAGCAATAAAGCTGGTGAGGCCCTCTTAAGCATAGCTTTTTAGGACCAAATGTGGCATATGGAAAATTGTAAATGTTCTCACTGCATGTTTTGTTTGGGAAAAAAAAATGCATGTTCACATTGCTCCATTGGACAACTGGTTCTGGAACCGAGGTTTCCAGAAAATAGCAATGTCCTAAAGAGTTATATTTTTATATAAATGCTTCTAAGCAAGGCATACCATTTTGTGAACAATTAAATACCCCCCAAAAAGTCATTTCATCCAGTTAGTAGTAACTAGTAGTCTAGTACAGGATGAGAGGCCAATTGTAGCAAATAAGTAATAGGCAAGATTCAATGAACATTTTCTTTTCAAAGCAAGAAAAATGCAATGCACAAACCTCTAACATCTGCATCTATATATTTCAGTACTGAACTCTAATCTACACCTGGTATTTGTTATAAAAAAATATTTAAAGAATTGATGTGATAGAATAAAACCTATTAATTACCATGAGGATTTCGTTTAATAAGAAATCATTAGGCTTTATGTTTAAGGTAACCTGTTCAATGTGCTGTGATTGAGGACAAAATTGCTTTTTAGAAGTCGAAGATCTACAAACAAGAAGGTGATACTTATTTGGTTAATTTTTTAAATTCTACATCAAAGTGATGAGCAGAAAAGATTCACTAACTAAAAGCTATTGTCACAACAGTTGCAGATAACTCGAACCAAGTCCCATTGTGAACCTAATCCCGTAACCAACTAATCTGTCTCTAGAAGACTCCATCTGGGTAATCCTACACTACAAAAGAGAACCATGGTAGATCATGAAGAGGCCGATCCTTGAACTTTCTTCCTTTACAAGCATGTCATTAATCTTGGGATCAAGTTTTGCCATTTTTCATTAAGCATAATGTATATTGTCGGTATGCTAGCCTGTAGAACGAGTGAGCATGTGCGCATTGGTAGTGACAGTTCAAATGTTGAATTTAATGCCTCTTGTGTGGTAGATATGATTCAGAGGTTATTTTTGTCTTTTTTAACATCAAATAGAGAATGAGAACGATGAGTGGATTAGGGCAAATAGAAGGGTAGGACTGTCTTTCTCAAAAGATGGGCTGAAATGAATTTTAAATTCCTTGCTAAACCTCAAAGAATCTGAATCCCGCCATTGGTAGAATTGAATTCCGTAGTAAACCCCAAAGAATGAACCGCACTCAGTAATGGAATTTGGTCGATGGAATTGACATCACAATTCCTTTAGATTCCGCAACAAACCGGCTCCCCTAAGGATATGTATTACATTCCAATGGTTGTACCCTAGACAATATAGATCGGCTATAGAGAATTTAGGAATCATTTGTTACACCAAGTAGTTGGAAGTTGGGACGTACCTAGTTGCTGAACATTTGTACAACTCTAGGTGTTTGAGCCTCATCGGAAGTCGATGCTTGCAAAATCTGTATTCTGGAATTTCTCTTGGTTGAATTTATACTGAAACTACAGTTTACACATGTGTAGGGTTGTCAATATTGATAATTCAAAAAATTTAATATGCTCCTGATCTAGATATAAATACTGATAATAAGTTAATAACGATCCCGTTTAAACACAGATGGGTAAGGTTAAACATTTGTCATAAGGAGAGTATTTCTGACATCCAAAGCACGGAACGCACACACGCGTACAAATGGCTTTTTGCTTCCATTACATCTTTTTTATGTAATCTGTTTCAGTACAGTTACACATTTATTTGATGGAAGTAACTACCGGCTTTATGAGGGCTAGTGAGTCGTTAGTTAGGTTATCAAAGCCTTAGGTTAGACTAAGGGGTTGTTTGGTTGGTTTTCCATCAAGTCCTGTATGGATAAAGCTGAATGTGTGTATTAATCTGTCTGTATAGATTGGGAAGATTTTTGTTTGGGAGGGGTTTTTCATAAATGGAGGGAACGTGTTTTTTTTACTGGGAGGGACAAGTTCGGAATTTTTTGGCTTTCTGCAGAAAGCCCCCCCTAGAAGCTTACTGAATAAGCCACTTTCATTATCATTAACCCACTACCAAACAGTCGTGCATAGCTGACTGAATAAGTTGCGAGTCCCATTAAGCCTATTAAGCTGCTAACAGACAAACCATAAGAATGTGCTGTTTCTTTACCTTGCTTATGTTTTCCTTGTACCTGCCTATACTTGTATGTTATTGTTTACTCATAACTAGCTTTTCAAAAATTATCTCATATGCATCTCACTTTCCTACACTTTTCACAAGTCAGAGGTCTTCACTTCACTGAAACAACTGCTCTACTCTTGAGGTAGAGGTCAGGTCTGCGTACATCTTACCGCTCCCAGACCCCACCTTCAGGTGGGATATATTGGGCTTGTTTGGTTTGGTTTGGTTTTTGTTCTTTGATGGGAAGCTTAATTATGATGTTTAATCTCATTAAGACTCTCTCCCATGATGTAATGTTTCTGTTATCTCGGATTTCTTTTGAAAATGGTCCATGTTAATGCGTGTAGGAACCAGTATTATGCAGTGTGACTCTGGGTATCTCTCACTTTGAAAGATGTGCTCTTTGGGTTCAAGTCTTATACTACCCATTCTGTGGCACTGATGCTCCAGGACTTGAAGGGGACTATGCTGAGGAAGATCAACAAATCATCAGACAGAAAAGAAGCTTAAAGCCAGAATTAGGAGAACCTGTAATTATGAGATGCCAGCCTTACAAGATTCCACTAACAGAACTTCTGATGCCCCATAAAATCTCACCTGTCGAGTATTTTCGCTTATGGCCTAGTTTGCCTGCCATGGTGGAGTTCACGGGTACTTATACATATGAAGGTAGCGGGTTTAAGGCTACTGCTGCTCAGCAATATGGTTCTTCTCCTTTTTTGAGTGGACTTAAATCTCTATCTGCCAAGCCTTTTCACAGAGTGTGCTCTCACATCATCCGAACCGTAGCTGGGTTCCAGGCAAGTTTATCTGATTTTTGTTTATATTTCCTCACTATCCAAATGGAGTCCACTTGAAGCTCTGAAAAACCGTTTTTTGAACTAATTTGCACCTGCTAAATAGAAAAATAATAAGATGACTCGTTTTCCGATCTTAAAAAAGTATGTGCAAGCATAGAAACATCAATAATCTCGATTGTTAAGGGCAAAGTTCAAATGAGAACCATAAATATTTTGAAAGCTGTGTGAACCGGTATATGCATATATATATGCATTGTTGCAAATTACATGAACTATCAAAATATATATTCTATCAATGTGTATATTTTTCAATGCATATATATATACTATATATGCAAGGACGAAGGATCTGGTGAGAATAGGAGTTAAGATGAGATGTGTAAGAAGCGATTTGGACCCTTGATCATTTTTAAATCTCACCCCACCCCATGAAGTGCGTTTCCCAGGGAATTGATCCGGTGCATTTTAATGCATCTCATTAAGGTTGATATTCAATTAGGATTGATCCAAGGGTGGAGATCCCTTCGTACCCTTCTCACTGTAACTTTCATTCTCACCGAAATCCAACCTTGTATGCACTATGCAAGTATATATATATATGCATTGACGCATATACTAACTAAAATTCATATATGCATATACCGGTTCTCATGGTTCTCAAATTCTTTTTGGTTCTCGATTGATCTTATTGTGAATTCTCAAATAGCTCCTTTTGGGACAAGGAAAGAGTACAAAGTGGACTCTTTTTATCGATAAGGTATTTCACTAAGCAATTCATGTGGATTCTTTATTAGCATAACATCCACTTTTCTATTCATTTTATTCCTCTCTCCCTTGTCATCCATTGTGCCACTCATTCTGTGCTTCTGCTTGCTAGCATTCTTAATTCTTCTTCCTCCCCCCCCCCCCCCCTCCTTCTGAATCTGCTGTTTTTTTCTCCAAGTACTCCCACCATTTCCCAAAATAAATGTCCACGATGAAAAAAAAGACAGTTTTAGGAATGTAAAATTGTTACACTTCTTATTTATCTAAATGACAATTGTACCCTTAATAATAGAGGGAGTAATGAATTTCTTCACAAGGGTAGAATTGGGAAGTAAGGAATCATGGAATGCAGACACTTATTTCGGGGCAAAGGGAATAATATGTAGCACCAGAACCGTTTGTTGAAGATTGTATTTTTGTCTTGAACAGCTATGCTTCGCTGCAAAAACATGGCATGGAGGTTTCTTGGGGATGATGATATTCGGTGCGAGTGAAGTGAGCAGAAACGTAGACTTGGGGGATGAAACCACCGCTATGATATGCAAATTCGTGGTTAGAGCCTCAGATGCAGCAATAATAAAAGAAGTAGGATCAGATCTGCAATCTTGGTGTGATGACCTCACCGATGGAGGTGTCGAATACATGCCTGAAGACGAAGTCAAGGTGGCCGCTGCCGAGAGGCTACGGATATCCATGGAACGAATAGCCTTGCTAAAAGCAGCTCAGCCTCCTCCTAAGGCCCCAAAAATCGATCAAGACCCAAAAGACGAGGAGACCGATGATGATGAAAGTGAGGACAACAAGAAAAAGACAGAAAACGGGGAGGAGGGGAAGAAGAAACACAAGGGACCGACAACATTATTTGAGTTAACACCGGAAGAAGTCGAGCATCGGGCTCTTCAAACAGCAGTGCTACAGGAATGGCATGCACTGTGTAAAGACAGAAACACCAAAGCTAAATAAAATAGGTCTATTTTGCAGGGAATTTTTTGCATAGTTTTCTTTTTTAAAACCCCTTTTGTGGGTGTGGAGATGTATTTTGTTGTGGAGAGTTGTTTTCATTTGATTTGTCTAATTCCTTGGTTATGTTGTATTCTTACACAATTAGTCACCTTTTTTTCAAGCATATAGCATCAATTGTTTTATGTTATGTATGGAGTGCTTACACTGGATCTGATTGAATTCTATAGTTCTTTACTTTTTTTCCCTTCAAGCAGTTATGTTATATATGTTAAAAGAAATCAAAAACCAAGCAACGCCATTATACTCGTGTTCTTATTTGCAAAATGATCATGTTAAAAGTATCTAAAATGTGTGCTTTTTTAGCAATGTCTTGGTTCGTAAAGATACATGAAAGTGAGGCAGGTTGAAAGATTATAAGGTGTTAAATCACACAACAATCATGTGGTTGGTATGGTATTTCATGGAATTTCTTATGATTTTTATATAATAATGTCTTGACATAGGTTAAAAACATTTGTTTTGTAATAATAAGGCAATTTACTTATTCATAATATTTCAATAAACTATTTATAAAGATAGAAATGAAATCCTACAAATCAAACATATCAAAAATTTCAATTCTAGATCCTTCCACAAAATCCAAATCCCTCAAAAATCAAACGCCAAACCTTAGTCTTGTCCTATCCAAATATAATGTTGCACCAAACATGAGACAACTAAACTGAACTAGAAAATCTTGGTGTGAAAACATAGTAAAGTTGTTGCACATGACAAATATAATGACCCCCAAAAAAAATTAATTCATCAACGAAATTCCCACTAAAAGGGACAAGCAACAGAAAATAAACTGGTGAAAAAAACTACATTTACTACTATGATTCGCATGTATTTTAATTCATGGACTCGAAGAGGTGACAAACAAAATCTGATATAAACCGAAATCATGGCAAGTGTCCGCTCTTACGAATTGCATTCATAAGTTGAATTTCTGAGGAACACTATCAAAATCATCAAAGTCAAATCGTTGCCGCTCTCTCCCAACCTGAACATATTACAATTATTAAGTTACGTTTTTAAGGATATCAATTTTGTTCAAATACATATGGGGATCGAGAAGCTATACCTTGGACAGATAAAGGGGGTCACATGACATAGATTCGTCCATTGTTGTCAGCTTCTTTGACAGTTTCATGATTCTGGAACAGTTGCATAACAAAGATCAGAGATATTAGCTCACCATCAAAATGCAAGCAGCACAAAGACAGGAGATTATAAAAGAAAACGAAAAGGGAACTTGTTAGTTTTTATTCTTTATGAAAAGCATCGAAGGTAAAGCATCTCATTCAGCAAATATGATTCAAGCCAGTGGTTCCAAACAATTCTTAAGCAGCACAAAAACTCTGTTTTAAATGTGCTCGGTAGTCATAGGGGTTTATTAGTCTTTTCGCTTCTTGTTCAAAATGTCGGGATTAGGCAGTTATTTCTATCATTGCCTATTATAATCGTAACGAAGCAATCCAAAACTCCAGATCTTTTGCTTCTCTCTGTTTCTATATTAACTTGAACTTCAAATTTTCAATCCCAAGTTCAAGTTAATGCCAGAGAGGTGAGAGAAAGCAAAAACATCTACTTGAAGTAGCTTAGCTTTGCTTTTCATAATCCAATCTCCCTCTAGCTTGGGTCGTTGTATTCCTACAGCCACTTATCTCATTTCTATGCTCCCAACTATTTTAAGAAACAAAACACCATTTGAAATCTTAATAAAAAATATATACAATCATACTCTCACTTGATGGTTTTTGGGTGTTTAGTCTATGCTTCTCGACATCTTAGTAAGCACTTACTGTTAAGAGTCGACACTCTTACTTACCTTATAGGGTAAGATTCTAGTCCATCAAAACAGCACCGTAGACAACAATTCACCCGGTAAGCATTAACCGGGTAAGAGTCGTCACCCTCACTTACCAGGTAAGACTCTTGGTCCTTGTCGTCACTCTTACTGGGTAAGTGTTTGGTAAAAGGCCCCCCCACAACAAAGGGGGTATATATTGGCTATCCTTCACAACAAAGGGGGTATATATTGCTCAAAACTTGATGATCACAAAATCGTTACCAGCAGATATGTTATCTGCAAAGAAAAATTATTTCCATTCCACTCTTGAATCAGAATCCTTGGACGCCTTGGTCACCTATCCAAACAATATTTCTGGACATATCATCTACATTCTGTACTCTCCAAACCTTGACCAGTTGATGATGACCATTCTTATCTCTTTCTCATACTAGTCTCATTGCCAGAGAGAGAAAGCTACCCACCAAATTCAAAGACTATCAACTTGATTTTACCACCTTCCCTTGTACATTCTGTTGTTTCAGATTCCAACCGAAGTACCATCACACCAAATACGCTCTTTTCGAGAACATTCCAGTTGCCATCAACACTTTCTATACTCTGTTTCCTCTATAACTAAAACCCACTACATACGCTGAAGCACTTAAGGATTACACATGAGTAAAAAACCCGGATAAAGAGATCAATACTCTTAAGGGGGCTTTTGGTTTGATGGAATGGTTTTTAGGGATCTGGAATCTTTGGTGCGTTTGGTTTGTAGGATTTGGAATGGAATGGAATTTCATTATTTATAATAAGTTATAAAAACAAATTATAAAAATAATTAATTGATCATTACAAAACAAATGTTTTTAACATATTTTAAAACATTATTATATACAAATCCCCTACGAAATCCCATGAAATACCAACCACCCCCATGGGATTTCAAAATCTTATGTTTGTGGGATTTCAAAATCCTATGTTTGTGGGATTTCAATGAAATCCCAGGATTTCAAGTCCATGATATCCTTCAAACCAAACATGGGATTGGATTGGAATTCAATTACGAGATCGCCCAACCTTCCAATTTATCTTTCTGAAGCAACTACAATGGATGGGGCGAAAGCCGCTGAAGAACACAAGGAAAGCAGAAGCTCGGGTATTGAGATATTCACCCCAGATTCAAAAAAAAGGCGGGGAAGGGTGCAGATGTCTGCTTCATTCCAATCCTACAAACCAAACAGGACCTTAGATCCAATAAAGCATGGATTCTAGCCACATAACTTCCTGGGAAGACAGCAATTGGCTGAAAACGGGATTATAGAAGTACAAAAATAAACTCAACAGAGAAGTCGAGAGGTTTAAGGCAAGTCTGCTAGAAAAGGGTTTTGATTAAACAACGGGAATTGGCTATAAAGATATGTTTACACTGATTGCTTAAATGATCATCGTGTGTTGCTTACTTGCTGTTGTCGATAAAGGTTGAATTATTTAGCAATCAGATGCCAATAACACATTTTGCATGGAGATTGAGAGGAGGAAGTATATTCGGCTTTGCCAGCAGATTATGAGCCCAATGGTTCAAGAACAATGTGCAAATTAGTTGAATAGTAAGCAATCTGCCAATGTCCGCAAGGTTAACTATGTTTTTATTGGCTACAAGATACCTCAAAGTCAGAGACGGACCTAAAAAAAATTCAAGTGGTTGCACCATTTAACTATAAGAAACAAATATAGGATATTTTTCACAAAATGATCATTGGTCTGTTGGTTAGTTCATTGCTTTCCATACGTGAGATCCCGTGTTCAAGTTTTCTATTACAAAAAATTTCAGAAACATAATAAATCTAAAATTTAAAGCAAGAAAAAATGACACTAACGGGATTCCAACTCGGGTCTGAGGTGGAAGAAAAGCCTTCCAAACCAACTTTACCAAGGGAAACTTGTGTCCTCACTGTAGTTCAAAATATATACGGTCGCACACAACAGATTGATATGGTGGCACACAACAGACTGATATGGTGGCACTTTTCACGACCCTACAATTTTTTACACTACAACGGAGTAAAGAAGCGGTGGCCCATGCCGCCACATGCACCGCCTGGGTCCGTCCCTGCTCAGAGTCATGGTGATTACTCTCTTGACCTCATAATGGTGTTTGGGTTATCTTAGTATATGTTGATGATGTACTAATTGCAGGCAATGACATTAACATTATAGCTCAAATGAAGAGATCTCTTGATCATGCTTTCAGCATCAAAGATTTAAAAGCACTCAAGTATTATTTGGGCATAGAATATTTTGAAGATGGTAATGGGCTTATTGATCTCGCTTTGAATCAATGAAAGTATGGCTTGCTCATTCTGAATCAATGGGCCTTTACATTGTTATTTTTTGTCCAAGGCAGGTCTGTGGACCCAATACACACCTCCAACCCAGTCACCCAGGGGCAGATATGAACAATAAAGAGTATATATCTTATTGAGCAAATATGCTTCAGTTTAGTGGTTAACATTGCTTCAGAGGCTCAAAAACTCTGTTTTGCATGTTCTTCATGGTTGTAGGGGCAGATTAGTACTTTTCACTTCTTGTGCAAAATGTCCAAAGAGGTCATTAACTTTTGCCATGTGACATTTAGTTAAGTTATCATCATGAACTAGAATTGTTTATTAAATAGGCTGGCTCTTCTCCAAAATGAAGCAAATTCTAGATCTTTTGCATCTCTCTGTTTCCTTGGTTAAAATGTGATATTAACTTAAATTTCAATGTCAAGTTCTTAAGAATGATGTAGTTTACAAGTGTTAAATGGTCAGAAGACAAAGTTGCTTCATCCAGGTATGTTCGTAGTTGAAAGATAAAGTGTTGTGTGGCCGGAAAGTGATCTAGATGCTTCTCAAGTCTATACCAAACTACATGCATCGTAAACATCAACAATCTACCAAGGCAAGAACAAGCTTCTTGTCAGCATGTGTGGTATTGTGTATGTTTGTGTGATAGGGAAATAAAATGGCAAGTCCTCAAAACTAATGTAATTAACGTATTTATTGAGTTCTCTATAGTACATGATCATAAACCTTAGCAATCCGAATATCGTACCTTTGGATCGATGAATCAATATGCTCAATCATCTCACATGTTTTATATTGCTCAGGATCCTCAAGGAACCTAACCATTCCATCCTTCTGGTTGATAGTTGCAAAGATCTCGCCATCCTCAATCTTTTAAATTTCAATAGCGTACGAAATGAAAGACAAGTTAAAAACCTTCAAATTGAGAATGTTGGGAGTGAAATATACCAAAACATATGTTCATATTCTAATTACCATTTCAAGCACATGCATTTCAGCCTCCTTAGGGGTATTTATCTGTGCGGTGTTTGCTATGTCTTGGAGGGATAAAGTCAAATATGTCTGGGTCAACCTCTGAATGTTCCGCTTGTACATAGATGACACAACCTGCTTTACCAATCCAAGATTGTTCCCCTGCAAAGGAAAAATTGTAGATCGTTTACATTTGTTCAATGTTTATAACTTGAAAAGCAAAAGTAGCACGATGAAACTATAAGCTAAAGTAAAGAACTCACATTCTCAAACTTCTCCTGGTTCGCTTGGACAAATGCCTCAAGTTCTGAAATATTTCCGGTGCTGTAACTATTTGCCAACTCAATGTACGGCTACTTGGAACGGAAAAGAAACTATTAAGGTGAGTGGTGCATTATGTAGCTGGCAAGGCTGCTGGTGATATTATTAAAGCATGCACGAGCTATAATATACATGGTGATATACATATACAGCAACAATGTATTCTTATAGAGACGCTAGAAATTACCTGAGAGAAATTCTTTAGATTCCTTTGAGCGACTGAAGAAGTATACTTGGGAAAACTGGCAGAAAACTGCATTCAGCAACAAAACTATAATTGACCACTAAGGAGAAGCTACCATGGTTTGATAAAGTTAAGACCTCAATACCTCATTCAGGTGATAGTAGTAAAATAGACCTGGTCATCGAACTTTTAGACTATAACTTGTATAAAGAATTGAAGATGGCTATGATGCAGATAATAACAACCATTAAATATTGTGTTTCGGCTGAAATTTTCAGCAAACCAAACCCGGTACATCCCACTCGAAAGTAGGGTCTGGGAGGAGTAGGATGTACACCGCACCTCAACTACTAGGATCGATAGGCTGTTTCCATTAGGACACCTGGCTTGTACATGACGCAAAATTTCCAGCAAATGATGCTAAAAAAATTTAGATGCTTGCAGTATACATAAGAAACAGCATAATATCTCCCCTCAACATCAATATGCTGCTCCCCATAAGACAATTAATGTTTTTGCAAACCAACTAACAAATACAATTGCATGTTCTTATACACAGATTCCTTATGCCATGAGCCAATATAATTTTGGAATTCATATTCATGACTCATGAGTATGCGAAACACACCTGGCGGAGGTGAATGAGTGAAACCAGTATGTATTTCTTGTACGCTTCAACAGCTATAGCATTCATGGAAGACATAGGAGCAGTTACCACCTGAAGAGACGATGGAGCAAGAATCACGAACAAACCAAACAAATATAACACTTATATTATGTATGTAAAATAAAACAAAATGTAAGAGAAATTAGTCAATTGAAAAGGCAAGAAATAGCGGATTAACACACATTGTGGAAGAGCTCCAATGCTTTGGCTAAACGTTTTTGTCCTATGCAAATCATCCCCCTAGCAATTAACCAAATAGAGCATGAAGATTAGCAATATTCGTTATTGGTAATGTATTACCTCCCACCATGGACAAGATAGAAGGTCAAATAATCATAGATCAAATAATTTGATTTGGATATAAGTATAAGTAGGCAAAAGCGAGCCACTTCATTTAATGTGAACATCAGTATATATGAAGATTTGCCATATGGTTTAAGTGATAGAACAATTGATTCCGGTCTAAGAAGCAATAATTCACAATTTCAAATGTACATGAAGTAAATAGAGAAAATACTCCTAATATTCTCCAAATGATAACAATATGATCAGACTAACTCACCCGTAATAGCAGTATAGAAAAAAGTCCCTTGGTTGATCAACTTCAAGTATATCATCCTCCAAAATGCTATAACCAATTTTATAACACTTCGCGGACAAACAGACTTGGAGAAAGTCTGGATGTAAAGGAGTTAAATGCTCAGAGGACAGTTGAATCTTGCGAATAGCAGTCAGCAGAGGTGCCACAGCTCTCATAGGGGCACCAAGAACCATTACTTGCTCATGCAATCTTTTACAAACGGATATAACTGCACCAACATGATAAATTCATAATTCATCAATATGGCATACAAGTGAATATCCAGTAGGAGGTGTATATACATAATACATTGAAAAGGTAGAACCATACATTTGTCGGGCACCAAACGGATCTGCTCTACACTGCACATATCTATAAATCTGACAACAGATAGAACTAGTTCATTTGCCTGTGCTTCTGGAATTGGACCTGCTGTACATGCTTCCCTGTAAAAAAATAGACACCAGGTCATTTGCCGCTTTCTTGTGATGAGCATATCAATAATTGTACCCAAAGAACTTTCTTTGATTCATTTTCCTCCTTTCCTACTTTTTTCCTTATATAAGAGTCAATAGCCGGCAAGGCTTCAGTCGGAAAGTGGGTGCTGCTATTTTTTCTTAGAGACAAGAAGAACCAACATTCAACAAATGTAGTCAGGAGTACTCACAGTCAAGCATCATCCAACTATTAGGAGATAACAAGTAGTACAAAGGCATGTGGTTACAACACTTGCTCATTGCAGACAGCTATTTACAGGCATTATTCATACTACAATAGATATGAACTTAACCCACCTCAAAACCTAGTAGAAGCATACAAACCGGCAAAGTAAGCAGCATAAAACAATGAAAAAAAAAGTAAATCACAGGATTGCAAAGCTCAACATGATAACATAAATCAAAAGAAGTAAGCCATTCGTTTCAAAAATCAGCAGATGCATGCGGACAGGCAAAATAAATAACGATCACAAATTCAAGAGAAACAAACAACACAAATCAACACTCAGCAGATACATACTAACAAGAAAAAGTAAGTTACTGATGTCCAAAAAAATATAATCACTAAAAACCCTAAATCTCGTGAAATTGATTCCATCCTTGACAGAAATAAGGCAACAGATAAGAATTACATAAAAACTACTTACAGAACGTAGAGGTAACCAAGTGAATGAAGGGAAGCGTCAAGTCGAGTGAGACATGACGCAAAAGTTGCAGCCTGAGACCGGATTACGTCCTCCGATTGTTTCAAAAGATTGTTCAAGTGATTTACATCTTGAGTACTTCCTGATAACCCTTGAATTTCAGCCACCAGTGAATCTACTGAGTTTACATTCAAGTTCATGATCTCCTCTTCTACTGATACTGATACTGACAGGCTTTTGGCTTCAGTTTTATATGCTTCGATTCATGAGAAGCAAAATCCATCAATGTCTCTCAAAAAAGGGTTCTTCTTAATGATTTCGGGTCAACCCGTTTGATCTAGTCATCGGTTTATACCCGGGTTTGGTAACCCAATGGGCTCTTCTTGAAGTCCGACTCGCAATTTGTACCAAATCAAAACGGGGCATCAATTTATTTTACGATAAATTGTATTAAAAAATAACATATCTATACTATATTATAAAGCATTTGGCTAAAACTCTTAAAAACTCTTAAACTCTTAAAACTCTAAAACTCGTTCATCCCTAAACAATTTCATCCCTATCCGATTTCATCCCATAACTGAATTCGTGTAACTAACTGCAGATAAACACAATCAAATACAGAATAAATATTTCATTTTAAATACAAAAAATCTAAAATATAATTAGGATAATCATTGAGTTCTAACAAAATACTTAATTATTATATTTATAAAATGATATATTATTAAACCAAAAATAAATTATTTCATTATTAAACTTAAATTAAAT
>NC_037528.1:11580455-11655374 GCF_001531365.2 Cynara cardunculus var. scolymus | reverse complement strand
AAAAACACGATGTATCTCGCTGCATTGCGCGAGTACGCTTCTAGTTTTAGCAAAAACACGAATGCAGTAGAGAACGACCACATGAATTGGAATCCGTTATTTGATTCTTATTTTGAGTAATGTATTTTTAAAATCATCATTTTGGCACCTGAGATTTCAAATATCAAGCTTTTAAGTACTTGATTTTATCTAATGGCTTACAAATATTAATTAAGATCAGGTTTTTAGTAATATGACATCATTTATTTATTTTATAAATGTCAACTAAGAAAAAAAACACGTCCACTTCATTTTTTGGGAAATTTGTACCTTTTTAAAAACAAACGTTAGTTTTTTGGGAAATCAATATTTTTTAATTAAAAAAAATCTACGCCATTTTTTTAAACCTGTAAAACTTGTAATTTTTTAAATGACGAGAAGGGTATTCGCGCAATGCAGCGCGATACATCTTCATTTTACTGTTTTGTTTTGTTTTTTGTCTATGTTGATATATAGTATGATTTATGTGGTTTTGATCAAGATAATGTTTTTACTTTTGAATAAAAAAAAAAGAAATTATGATAAAATTTTAAAAATATATATCGGAATTAATATCAAATTAACTATTTAAAAGTTCTCGTTGTTTTGTACAATTTATGAATTCAATTTTTTATTTTAAATTTAATTTAGGTATAATAACGAATTAATTTATTTTTGGCTTAACAATATATATTTTATAAAGATAATGATTATGTTATAACTCAATAATTATCCTAATTATATTTTAGATTTTTTATATTTAAAATGAGATGTTTATCTTGTATTTGATTATGTTTATCCACGGTTAGTTATACAAATTAAAAAATAGAGCTTTAATAAGTTGTACTTGTGCACAATTACTTGTAATATTAAATTTAAGTAATACACATTAATAAACAGTACTTCATACATAAAAAATTGTTTTTAAGAGTTTTTGTCAAATACTTTATGATATAGTATAAATTGTTATTTCCATAACGTTTATAAATCTATTGCTTATTGAAATTCTTATTAACTAAAATAATAGAAACATTTGTTATTATCAGTAGATATCGATAAGTTAATAACAAAATATTGGCAATGGATAAACGTTTTCAAAAATTCCCAATCTTCTAGAATAAAAATGGGACAGTAACATAAAACCGCTATCAGTTATAAAAAAATGTCTTGATATTTCGTTAACGATGGATCAAAGTTAAATGTCCCAAAACGTCGATAATGCTCGATCAATGTTACACAGGCTCCGTTTAGTCATTATATTATATAAAAACAAACAATTTCGTTTATTTTCATTCTCATTGATTACTGTTTAATATCTCTAACCAAACACCCTCTTAAACTATTTGCAAAGTTTATTTTTAGACCACAAAAAAATAGACGTTTTTGAAAACCAGTTTCTCAAAATAAGAATGAACGTTTTATTTAATGCAATTTCTTTTAAAAAATGATGTTCATTTTCCCAACGTTTTTTTGGTAATTTTTTGCTCAAATTTAACATTTTACGTATAGAGGTTGTTTGTTTACCTCTTAATAGTTCCATTAAGAGACAACCTCTGAATCGTTAAGAGATGAATCTTATTTGGCAAAAAAAATCTGCCTCTGAATGATTTTGTATCTTGGATCTCCATTGACCATTAAGAGCCCTAATTTAATTGTATATAATTAGAAACAATTATATTTCATTTTGCACTATATCATGAGAACCTCTTAATCATTCTACACCAAACCATTCAGCAATTGTCAAACAGGCCCTTAGTAATAATTGTTTCAAAATATCAACTTTGTTTTTCTATAATTAATGATTAGTTTTTAGAACACATAAAAGTAATTTTATAATTGTATGAAAAACACTGTAAAATAAAACAAATTACATAAAAATGTAACCTATTTTATTATGATTCTTGTTTTAGATAACATATTTTTAGAACTTTTGTTTTAGCATCTCGAATGTAATATTTAAAACTTACAGGTACCTGATAACCTGATTAACCGTTAACTAAGTTATAAGATATCATACCCTGAAGATCACAAAACAACAAAAAAGTAAAAGTGACCGAGATGAAAGAGAAAAACTTGTGTTTAACATTTCCGGAAAGACCCCCTGTTTGTTCGTTTACAAGGTTCAACACGAAATCATAACCTGCTTGGTTTAGATCGGGAAAATCATGTGGTTTTATGAAACCATATGCTATTTCGATAGGGACAGTTGACGACCGAACCCGATTTTTCCCATTATTTTCATATCCGTAACAGTGCAAAAACTAGCCATTATAAAAATTTAAAATACTTTATTTGTTTATTTACCCTATAAAATATTACATTTACTTTAAAAACATTGCTAAAGATAATAAAAGCAAAATGGCACTCGTCTCCTCTCGTAAGAGTAATAGTTGTTTGGTCTAGCGGTGTCGTAGTCCTTGGCCTCTTAGGAGGTCAGGGGTTCAAACCTCACCAAATGTGAGAAGAGTGTGTGAATTTATTTGCTATATTTGTCGTATATAAATATTATATACTAAAAAAAATATATTCAACCATACTTTTTATAAACAATTTAATAAAAAAATCAAAACATGTGAAAAAACCAATAGAATTTGACATCTACATACGACATCAAACAAAAACAAGAAGAAGAAAAGAACACTATATCTATATAATATCTGAAAAGCAACAACTTGCAAATTGTTTATGAGATATAAATTAGGGTTCCAAATAAAACACTACAAATCTTGAAAACCCTTTTTTGTATTCTTATTGTTTGTTAATCGTAATAAGTTGATAGTAATTTAAACGGTTTTTCATTTTAAGAATAATATATCGGTTTGATTTCAACTGTATTTTTGTTTTTATTGTAAAAGTATCTGATTTAATATCCAAGGTTATAACGTTGCAAATATTATGTATTCTATGGGTTTAAAACCCTGTAAAAATATTTAAACATGAACACGTGTAAAAAACCGAACTGAGTTGCTAGATCTATAATACCTGGTTAGTTGGGCGACTAGGTCTTATTAAAAGGGGTAATATTGTCTTATATAGTTTTACCTAGTTGTCCAACCAGGTACGATTGATATAGCAGATCCCAATCGTTATTCTCACCAGGTAATGTTAGAGTATTCAAAGTTATAACGTTGTAAAAGATTATATATTTTATGGTTTAAAACCTTGTAAAAATATTTATTATATATTGATACTAATATTGATATATTTATTTTCGAAATTTTATGATATCTTCAAATTTATATTTTATTAAAAAATAAAAACATTATTTGTTTTTTCATAAAACCACATAAAAACCGTATCATAACATCTCCAGAGAAAAAATAAAATGAAACACTAAAATCGAGATATATCTCGTTGCATTGTAATAATGCCCTTTTAATACCATATAAAAGTAAATGGGTTGACTTAACTTCAAAGCTCATAAACCATATTTTTCAAGGTACCAAATAAGCAACATGATTAGTTAGGTTTCCAATCTTTTTTTGGAACAAAAAAAACCATTCATTCAAGTTATTAAAATATAAAACTTTATTATATATAAATAAATGTAATAAAATATATGTTGTTATATCAGTATTAAATTTATTTTATAAAAAATAAATAATAAAAACTATTCAATTTATTTTATTAAAATAAAACAATAAATACAGGTCTGAATGGAATCCAAAGTGTGGTGAATCATCTTCTAACATGGTCTTATGTGGGGTGTGTCAGTAATTAAATACACCAAACCAACAAAAACACATTCAGACATCACTGTTGCTTACCCCAGAGCCCTAGACTCCATTTGTTTCAACCTCATGTTATTTTGATCATTAAGTTATAGCATTAAAGTTCAATATTAATATATGTGATCTTGAAATTAATCCAAAAATTCAATTACCTCGTAAAACTGATTCATTTAACATGACCATAATAACTATTTAGGGTGATTCAGAACATAACTAAAGGGTCGTTTACCAAACGCTGACAACGTTTACTAAGTCACATTACCTTAAAGGTGCAACTGTTATACAAAAATCCTGAAGTTCATTGTTGATTGTTGTCTTAGGGGCCGTTTACCAAATACATATCTGGTAAGCACTTAGCAGTAAAATTCAATACTATCATTTACTTAGTTTAGTCAACAAAAACGGCTTTCTAAACAGCAATTTAGCTGGTAAGAGCTGACCGTGGTAAGAGTCATTGTCATCACTTACCGGATAAGACTCTCGGTCTTTGTCTCGTGTAAGGTTATTGGTCATTACCATATTCATCCAATAAAATATAACTTGGTAAGCACTTATCTGAATAAACATTTGGTACTTTATTTTTACCCATCCAGTTGTGTCCTAATGTATGCTGTCTAATCTACTCATAAAAATATGATTTAACCACAGGGGCGGTGCCTGATTGGTTTGAGTTTGGCTCCAAAGGTCAAAAGTATCAGGAGGTTCCAGGTTTAAATTCAAGGAGAAATAAAAATCCTCTTGTGACTACGGAGGTTTAAATGCGGTGACTCTGAGATATCTGCAAAGCAGATGATCGTTCTGGAATTAATCAGCTCGTATAGCGGGTTGGATAACCAGATTAATAAAAAAAATATGATTAGCTATAATTAAGTCATGGTTTTGAAGGCCCACTATACAGACTACAGATAGAGTTTTATTTGTTTGCCAGCTATCTTTATCCTTGTCATTTAGCCAATCAGCACCCTAAAACAGCCATTTCCCATTTGTCCTTTCTTGGCTCTGAAAATATTACCCCATAAATATTTTTCTTGATTTGACATCTCCATTCTTCTTCTTCTTCTTCCCTTCAACAATGGCAGAAACCCTCCATTAAATGCTTCACCACTGTCTTCTTCCCTTCAACAATGGCAGAAACCCTCCATTAAATGCTTCACCACTGTCTTCTTCCCTTCAACAATGGCAGAAACCCTCCATTAAATGCTTCACCACTGTCTTCTTCGGTGCTTCCAACTACCTCCATTATTCACACCTCCTTCCTTTCTTTCTTTTATTAACAACACCCACGTTATCGTTTTCTTTTTTACCCACATTAATGCATTAATTGCCCACAACCAAACCCCCCTTTTTCTGTTTTTGGTTGTCTCCTTTGTACTCTTTTCTTTTAACTTCTTTCCTCTCTAAAACCAGCTTCCCCAACATTCTCTTTTTAACTAACTTTATCTTGCTTCTTTTCACTTTGTGGCCCTCAAGCATTCATTACTCCAAATCTTTAATACCCATTTGGATTTGGCTTTCATTTCTGTATCTTTTTTTATAATGGGTTATCTCAGATTCATGCTTTTAATGCTCTGACCCCTTTTCTTTATCTAGTTTTGAATGTTAAAGTTGAAAACTTTGGTTTCATGCTACTCATGTGTCTTGTCCTTATCTCATTTCTTATGCTAATTTGATCAGTCTTTGAGAGAATTTTAATGGGGTTTCTTTGTTTTCTTGTTAGTTGTAAGGAGGTTGATTTAGGGTTTCATTGAAACTTTTGGGGTCAATCAGATGGGGTTCTACTGCTCAAATTTGGTGTTGTTCTTATTGTTTATTTCATGGGGTTTCTTTGTCTCAAACACCAATCAATTACAAGCAACTCAGACTCAACTTCTTATCCAACTCAGGAAGCATTTGGAGTATCCATTGCAGTTAAGCAATTGGGAGAACTTCAATGGTGATTTTTGTAATTTGGATTCAGACCCACAAGTTACCATCAAATGTGAAGGTAATTCAGTCACTGAGATCAAAATCATGGGAGATAAGCTTTCAAAGGTCAGTGATTTCCATGGGTATGCAGTTAAAAACCAAACTTTATCTGAAACTTTCTCCGTTGATTCATTAGTAGTAACATTAGCAAGATTGAATACCTTAAGGGTTCTTAGCTTAGTGTCTTTAGGAATTTGGGGTCCACTTCCTGATAAGATTCATAGATTATCCTCTCTTGAACTCTTGGATATGAGCTCAAATTTCATGTTTGGTTCCATCCCAAATGAGATTTCTAGACTTGTAAAGCTTCATACTTTAACATTAGATGGGAATTTCTTCAATGAATCCATCCCAAATTGGCTAGATTCATTGTCAAACCTCACCATTTTGAGCTTGAAGAACAATAGATTAAAGGGCCAATTCCCTTCTTCAATTTGCAAAACTACAACACTCACTGATATTGCTCTATCTCACAATAACCTCACCGGAGAATTGCCGGATTTGAGTGCATTATCTGTTTTACATCTATTAGATTTGAGGGAAAATGGTTTCGATTCTGAGCTTCCATTGTTGCCCAGAGGAGTTACTACAGTTCTTTTGAGCAAGAACTCATTGAAGGGCCAAATTCCTGAAGAATTTGGTGAACTTGATCGGCTGCAACACCTTGATCTTTCGTTTAATTCCTTAACGGGTTCACCGCCATCTGCTCTCTTCTCGTTGCCAAACATAAGCTATCTGAATCTTGCATCCAATATGTTAAATGGCCCTCTTCATGATATCAGCAAATGTGGAGATAATCTTGGCTTTGTTGATATTTCAAGCAATAGGTTAACGGGTAGGCTTCCTTCTTGTTTAGATACAAATTCTAGCAACAAACGAGTTGTGAAGTTTAATGGGAATTGCTTGTTTGGGGATAACCAACAGCAAAATTTAGATTCTATTTGCAAAGAAGCTAGTTTGAAGAAAAATCGATCTTGGGGTAGTGCGGTATGGATTATAATCGGTGTCATTGGTTTAGTGGTCATTCTTTTGGTCATAATTGCCTTTGTTCGCCTATTCTTTCGTAAAAGGCATCATCAAAGAGAGATCATCACGCTACAACACACGGTGCCAAAGGTCATCCAGGACAGTTTACCCTCCGGGATTTCTTCAGAAGTTCTTGCAAATGCCCGTAAGTTAACTGAATTACAAATTAGAAGCAAGTTGAAATCAGAACCGTAAATGTTTTGAGGATATGGAACCAAATATTTATGAATTATTCACATGTGAATATTGAAAATCATGACTTTCATGATGAATAATGGGGCTATTCATCATGAATATTTCATGAAATACTTCGTTCTAATGTTCTCAAAATAAATATGGTTCTCACTTGAACTTTACTCTTACAAAATTACTCCAACTTATGGTTAAGGATCAACGTTTTTTCGTTTTATTTAATCTCAGGGGTCATATCTGAAGCATCAAAGTTAGGGACACAAGTTGCGCCATCGAGTCGTGTGTTTTCGATAGAAGAGTTAGCCGGAGCGACTGATAACTTCTCCGCAACGATGTTTCTGGGCGAAGGCTCAATTGGAAAGGTATCATTAGCAATTTTCTGTATGCTTATAAATAGTATGCTCTTCCATTGCAATAAAAGACAGGTTTTGACTTTTGAGGTCAAACCAACCAAATTTTCGACTTAAAATTGGCAATATTTTTCACGTTTGCAACAAAAAATTGACAACCCCATTAATGCTATGGTATCATACTTCACTTAGAAGAACTTGTGTGCGAAATCCATGACGAAATCTGTGTCACTGTGGATATTTGAAGTATTAGATTAGACCTCAAGAGTCAAAACTGTATTCTTTTTGCAGCTTTACAGGGGAAGATTAGAAAACGGAAGCTATATCGTCATCCGATCTCTCTCATTGTTCAAAAAATATTCGATCCGAAACCTGAAAGTTCGGTTGGATCTGCTGTCAAAGCTTCGGCATCCGCACCTAGTCGGGTTTTTGGGTTACTGCATTAATGAAGAGGGTTTAGAAGATTACACTTCAAGCAGAGTCTTCCTAGTGCATGAGTACATATCTAACGGAAATTTTCGAACTCATCTCTCGGGTCAGTCTGCTGATAGCTTAATCTAGTTATGGATTCGATAGAAGCCTTAATGGTGAAAGCAAAAATCAGACACTAATATTAGAAACTTCCAAATTTTAGGACGCTTTTGGACATTCTAACAAGTTTTTTAGGACACTTTTGATATCATAAGTATCTTAGAAGCTTGTTAGGGTGTCCAAGTACGTTCTAACATCATATTGTAACACCTTTTATGTATAAACGCGCAATTGTTGTCTGATAAACTCAAGTCCCTTAAGACACTCTATTAAAACATTAAGACAATTGTTGTGAGGTTTGAATTCTTGACCTCCTGGGAGGCTGAGCTCTACCAGTGACCCGGGTACCACTTCGCCAATGACCCTACTATAAGACGATTTTGTTTGCAATGCTATGTGCAGAGTGTTCTCCAAATCTGGTTCTTAAATGGTCAGATCGATTGGCAATTCTGATCGGAATTGCCAAGGCGGTACATTTTCTGCATACTGGCGTGATTCCTGCATCTTCAAGCAATCGATTACGAACAAATAACATATTGCTGGACGAGCATCGTATTGCAAAGCTAAGTGACTACGGAATGTCCATCATCACCGAAGAATTAGAACAATTTGAGGTTCTTTTTCCTTTATCCTTGATTCTTTCTGTTCTATTTTTGGCTCAAATCTATGTCCTGATATGGCTATCGTCGTGTAGGCAAAGGGAGACGGTCCAAAATCATGGTAAGGTATCTTGGTTACGGAGAAAATGCAACGGACTTTGTCTTAGTTCAATTTTTTTCTTAATCAATATAACAACGTTTCAAAGTTTCCTATTCTTTTACCCATTTTGATGAGTAATCTATTGGTCTTGTAATATTTGATGACATAGATGTCAATTTTATAATGAGTTTCACCATAACCCGTTCATAAACCTTTCGCAAACAGGTGTCAACGTCATCAAATGTTACGAGATTAGCATCTTGCTGGCCAGAATGGGTACAAAAATATGAAAACTTGAAGTTATGTTACATCGATTGAGAAAAAAATAGGAAAACTAAACCAAACGTTGTTGCTTTTTCCCCTTTCGGTACTCAAACGTGTTTGTAATGGTACTTAGAGTTGAACTTTGCAGGCAAATGAAGAAGTTGGCTGATGACGTATACGATTTTGGGTTCATTTTGCTCGAAACACTTGTGGGACCGATTGTAACAGGAAAAGGCGAATCGTTTCTGCTGAACGAAATGGTACACGATATATATATCTCGTTACTGAACTTTTCTTGAAGAAAGATTCTTAAAGATGGTTTCTTTTTCTTTCGTTATGCAACAGAAATCTTTCGGAAGCCAAGATGGTAGGCAAAGAATCGTGGATCCGATAGTCTTGACAACTTGCTCACAAGAATCGTTATCGATTGTGATATCGATCACCAACAAATGCATATCTCCAGAACCAGCAAATCGGCCTTCGTTTGAAGACATGCTATGGAACTTGCAGTATGCAGCTCAAGTACAGGCCACGGCTGATTCCGAACAGAAATCAGATGGCGCGTTTTAATGCAACGAACGAGGACTTAGCAGCAGCAGAAGATAGAACTCGAAAACTTAGAAACCCATATTTTAGGACATGATTAATGTTTAAAGAGCTTTGGACGATTGATCACTGTGTTTTCTTTGCATTTCTTGTAACAAATCTGTAAAGTCCAATTCTTTTCTATGAATTCTTTGGTATGTTTAGCAAATGTGAATGAAGAAAGTTGAGTCATATTGAAATATAGAAAATACAATTAAAATGAGTTGTTGATTGATACAAATTGGGTGATCGTTAACGGGATAAGAGTATTGGGGCCGTTTACCAAACAGCTATCCGGTAAGTACTTATCAATAAAATTTAACATTATTATTTACTTATCGGGTAGGATTTTAGTCCATCAAAACGACATCGTATGCAACAATTTACCAAGTAAGCGTTTACCGTGGTAAGAGTCGTCGCCCTCACTTACCGGGTAAGACTCTTGGTCCTTGTCTCGCTCTTATCAAGTAAGATTCTTGATCCTTACCATATTCATCCGGTGAGGTAATGTTACTTGATAAGCGCCTTACCAAAATAAGCGTTTGGTAAACGGCCTCTAAATCAATAATGATCACTGATCGATTAAAAGTCCCCCCATTAGTTTATGGGTAAGCATCTCGTGCGGTAAGAGGAGTTTGATAAACGTCCACATCTCTTATTGGATAAGCCCCTCTTACTGTGTAAGAGACGGTAGTACTAAACATCTTGTAATAACCTTTTCGGTTTGCTAGATTTAGAATTGAATTTCATTTTAATTTCGTGTTTGGTTTAAAAGTAAGTTTTGGAATTAAAATCGTACAAACATTGGATTTAGATTTCTTAATAATCAACTGATAAAATATATCGTAAATTACGCTTTTTGTCCTTCTGGTTTGTTGAATTTTTTTATTTTTGTTCTTGTGATTTTAAAATTATGATTTTCATTCTCATAGTTTATAATTCATTTTGCTTTCGTCCTTATGATTTAAAATTTATTGTTTTTTTCGTTCATATGTTTTACAATTTATTTCTATTTTAGTCTCCCATGCTTAAAAGTAGTTGTTAACCTCATGAATGAAAATATAAATAAATTATAAATCATAGGGACCAAAACCGTAATTTCAAAACTTTAACAAAATCTGAAATTTCTAACAAGCCACCAGAACAAAAAATGTAATCCACTCAAAAATATAATTTAATTATTTTTGTAATTATTTATAACTTATTTTTTTTTATAAATTATCTATAAATAATTGAATTCAGTTTTATTTTAAATCTTACAAACCAATCATATCAAATATTTCAAATCTTTCCACGAAATTCGTAAGATCTCACATTGGTTTGGAGAGGGGAACGAAAGTTGTCTTAATTATAATGAACATTTTACCTCATCTATCAGACACGTCTTAAGACGGTGAATCGAGGTGTGTGGAGAAAGTAAACAATATCTTATACGGTTGACGTGGATTTTACAAGTGGTATCAGAGCCGGGAACTGAACTGGTCTGTCAGTGAGGATGTTGGGCTTCCAAGGGGGTGAATTATAAGATCCCACATTGATTAGGGAGATGAATGCAAGTTGCCTTATAAATGACATGATACCTCCTCGATCAGATGTTCACATCTGAAACTGTGACAAAGTTACAATATGATTGGAAGAAAAGAATTCTTCACAACACTAAACAGAAACTTGGCATTTTTTAACACACTCAAATGAACTGATACAGCTATGTCTGAACTGATCTTAACATCTTAATCACAAACTGGCTTAACAACAAGAGGTTTGCAAGAACTTTCATTGACAACGAATTGCTTCTCCTCGCCTTCCGGCAACTCCGCCACCAGTTTCGACAACTTCTGAACCACTTCTCCGGCATTTGGCCGCAACAATGGACCATCCTCCACGCACGCTCTTGCCAGATTCGCTATCGTGATCGCTGCATCGAACGAATAGTTCTCCCCCAATACGTTATCCATCCATTCCCTCAGCTTCTCATCTGCGATACTCGATTGCAATATAATCTTGATTTCCGCAGATAACAAAACCTCCTCTTCTTCTTTCTCCAACTTACTCCTGATGCTAACGGGTGGTTTTCCTGATAAAATCTCCAGCAAAACCACCCCAAAAGCATATATATCAATACTTGCAGTTATTGCATCTGAATTTTTAAGTTCAGGTGCAATATACCCTCTATCCCATCTCATGGGATAGAGGTTTTCCGAAGAAGGTTCTCCTTTGGAAAAATGATCATGTTCACCGCATTCTTCCATGCCAAAATTCCCGACCTTGGCGTTAAATTCTTCGTCGAGAAAAATATTCCGACTCCGAAGGTTCCGATGAACGTAACTCGGATTCATTATCTGATGCATATACTGTAATGCAATTGCGACATCCAAACAGATTCGTAGCCTTTGATTCCATGTTAAGAAACAGTAGCATGAGGCAATGAAATGGCTCTTAACTGCTAATCCGCCGTGAATCCAATCCTTCAACGATCCGTTTTTCGAATATTCGAACACCAAGAACGCATTGTGATCATCGGCTGACGTACTTCCATGGCTGCCGATCGTACAAGTCCCTAACAGCCTGATTAAATTGGGGTGAAAATGGGTTGCATCGTGGAAGAGTTCGAATTTGATCTTGGAGATTGTACGGTGGTCGGTGCATTTGATCGCCAAGCTTTTTCCGTTATGGCGGCCGTGATATACGGTGCCGTCGATGAGGTTGGTGGAGGAGAAGTGGTCGGTGGCGGTGGTGAGTTCCTCCGCCGTGAAGGTTTCCACCACCAGCTGCAGTTTTTTGGAGGAGGATTCTTCGAAAGAGATTTTGGTTTCGCTTACAGTTCTGATACTTAAACTCAGATGTTGATGCTCTAAATCCAGACTTTTGGTGCATAAAGAATCATGGTGGAGCTTCTTCTTCTTCTTCCTGGAGAGGATGATGTAAATGGCGGATGCTGCAATGGCGACGCAGATGATGAATGCAGTCACAGTAACAGCGATATAGACTCGAGGTTTCCACATCGTGGATTACTATTAGGGAACAATGGAAGTCAATAGTAAAAGTATTAACCTCCAAATGGTCTCGTGCACAATTTTTTGGGTATGAAATGCTGAATTTTAAAGTGGGTTAGGTTATTAGAAAATATCATAGTTTTGAATAACTCGTTATGACGTCAAGTTACGGGTTCGTCGTAACGTTAACCACTGTGACTCCACTTTAAGGCTTGATTTCTACTGTAACGTTAATGCCTTTGATAACCAGTTAATGCTTGAACCGGATACTCGGTACTTAAATATTTAAAACTTTACATCTTAGGTATCAATATGGAAGTTTTGAAAATACGTTACCTAAAATTGAAATCAAATTAAAGTACGTTTCTTTTTAATGTAATTTGCCCCAATTAAAAACTATAAAACCTTTCATAATACTTTCATTCGTTTGTCTCATTTTTACCCGTCGTTTATCCCATCTAATTCGTATACGATTAAAAGCTAAACTCTCAAATAGGGTATTTTTTATCTTGCAAAACAAGGAAGTTCAACATATAAATAAGATACTAGAATACTAATCGCACAATACAACGAGATACATTTTGATTTTAATATTTCATTTTATTTTTTATCTCAGTGATGTTATAATATGGTCTTATGTGATTTTGAAAATGCAGTGGTGTTTTTATTTTTGAATAAAATATAAATATGAAGATATCATAAAATTTTGACAAAAATATATCGATATTAGTATCTAATTAACTATTTAAAATTCATATTTTTTCATATTTTTTTAATTTAATTTTTTATTATAATTTAATTTAGGTTCAATAACAAAGTAATTTATATTTAGTTTAATAATATAATTTTCTTATAAAGATAATAATTAATTATTTTGTTATAACTCGATAATTATCCTAATTATATTTTAGATTTTTAGATTTTAAAATGAGATGTTTATCCTCTATTTGATTATGTTTATTCGTAGTTAGTTACACGAGTTCAAATATGAAGCTTTAATAAGTTGTACTTATGCATAATTTAGTTGTAATTTTGAATTTTAAGTAATATGCATCAATATACAATACTTCATGTATAAAAAATGATTTTTAAGAGTTTTTGTCAAATGCTTTATAATGTAGTATAGAAAAGCATGTCCCGTTAAGGATTTTTAACACAAGTATTCAGACCAAACTTTATCTCCAACGGTTTATATTGATATTTTGAGTAAACTACAAATTTGGTCCCTATGGTTTTCCAAAAACAACAATTTTTGTTCCTAATAGTTTCAAAATTACAAGATGACAACCCTGATTTGCAAAAACGTTCGCATTTGGTCTCTCCCTTAAATGGCTGTTAAAAAAATCCGTTGCATAAGAAAAAATGTCGTTATCTTTTTTCTCTTTTAACCAATCAAATCAATTTTATGATTTTGGTCCTTGTGGTTTTTTATTGGGTAAAAGACAATAAAAAAAGATAAAATGACGAAAATCCCTCATTTAACGGAATTTTGTAACATCCTTTAGAGGAAGGGACCAAAATCGGACGGTTTTACAAACCAAGTAGCCATCTTACAATTTCCAAGCTGCAGAGACGAGAAGTTTTATTTTCGACAAACCACAAGAACCAAATTTGTAGTTTACTCTTGTATTTTTACTGTGAACAGACTAATATATGTCTCGACTAACATAGACTATCAAACCTACATACATTCGAAGAATCAAATGAGAAGAAACTGAAAATAACAGAACATATCAGATGGGATTTTATACTAAGATCACATGAGATTACGGAACAAACAAAGTCTACGTAAGGATATGTGGACGACTTGACTTATAACCTAAGTCGCAGCAAAACTCATATGTAAAATTACGTTAGATTCATCTATTCTCATATTAATTAATCTTCTATGTATGTAAACGAACTTTCCTCTTTATTCTTCTTAGAATTTCTTATATAAATTAAGGGGTCGTTTATCAAACGCTTACTCGAGCAAGTGCTTATCGGAAAAATTAAACACTACCGCTTATTTACCGGGTATGATTTTAGTCCACCAAAACGGTATCTTATGCAATAATTTACCCGGTAAGTGCTAACCATGGTAAGAGTCGTAGCCCGCACTTACCGGGTAAGACTATTGGTCCTTGTCCACACTTTTAATATGGTAAGATTCTTGGTCCTTGTCATATTCATCCGGTAAGATAACATTACTTAGTAAACACTTATATGGGTAAGTGTTTGGTACTATTATCCTTTTGTATTGTTTGATGAATGTGGGTGGAGGACTTTGGATCTATACAAAGAAGAGCAGACAGTTTATGGGCAGGTTTATTGGGGTTAAAAATTGCTACATTGTTAAGACTTCTGGTCCAAGGTTTCAATGGCCAATGACCTTGGTCAAACAAATACCCTATTACTTTTAAGAGAATGTCTTGGTTCTATTTATAAATCAATTGATTAATATATTTATAAAAATTAGAAGAGTATTCGTACAATGTAGTGAGATATATCTTGATTTTAGTGTTTCGTTTTATTTCGTCTTTGTAGATGTTTTTTTTGTGTAATTTCTTTAATTCAATTTTTTTTAATTATAATTTAATTTAGATTTAGTAACGAAGTAATAATATAATTTTTTATAAAAATAATAATTAAGTAGTTTGTTAGAACTTAATGATTATCATAATTATATTTTAGATTTTTTTATATTTAAAATGAGATATTTACCTTCTATTTGATTATGTTTATCTGTAGTTAGTTACACGAATTTAAACATGAAGCTTTAATAAGTTGTACTTGCACACAATTTATTTGTAATCTTAAATTTTAAGTAATATGCATCAATAAACAAGACTTCATGCTTAAAATATGGTTTTTAAGAGTTTCTTGTCAAATGTTTTATAATACTAGAAGGGTACTCGTGCAATGCATCGAGACACATCTTGATTTCAGTGTTTCGTTTTATTCTTTTTTTATATTGATATAATACGGGTTATGTGGTTTTGAGAGAACGATAATTTTTTATTTTTGAATAAAATATAAATTTGAAAATATCATAAAATTTTGAAAAAATAATATATCGATGTCAGTATCAAATTAATATTTTTAAAAGCTCTTGTGTTTCGGTGTAATTTTCTTAATTCAATTTTTTAATTATAATTTAATTTAAGTTTAGTAACAAAGAAATTTAATTTAGGTTTAAAAATATAATTTTTTATAAAGATAATATGTAAGTATTCTGTTAGAATTCAATTATTATCCTAATTATATTTTAGATTTTTTATATTTAAAATGAGATGTTTATCCAATATATTTGATTATGTTTATCTGTAGTTAGTTACACGAATTCAAATATGGAGTTTTAATAAATTGTACTTATGCATAATTTACTTGCAATCTTAAATTTTAAATAATATGCATCAATAAACAGTACTTCATGCATAAAAAAATAATTTTTAAAAGTTTTTGTCAAATGCTTTATAATATAGTATAGATAAAAAAAATTATTTATTATGATTTCTATAATTATATAAAAAATTATTAAAGTTGATTTATTAATATCAGTGTTTTATATTTTTAGATAATCCAAATATTTATTTAAATCAGATTTTTTTATTAGTCTATATAAATAATTAAATTTTAATTTTTATATGACTTGGAATTTTAAAATAAAAACACCTCTATATATAAAATAGGGTAACACGTGTCGATTCGGGAAGCTTATCTTGAGTTTAAGGTTCAAAAAACAAGAACCATAATTTCATGAGAGAATGTGCAAGTGCACATGGCTACACATGCTCTATTCATTGATCTGCTTAAAATGAACAAACCCCAACAGCAACTCATTCAGATTTGAGCTGTTTTAGCTGTGATATATCATCATGGTAATGTTATTTTATTAGGGGTTGTTTTACCGTTATTGAATGGTTTGATATAAAAGATTAAGTAATTAAAATAATTAAGATGTTCTTATGATATAATGTAAAATAAAATATAATTATTCGTACAATTGAATTAAGATGTTGAATGGTTAAGGGAGACTCACGAAACAAAATCATTCAGATGATTTTAGAACCATTAAGAAACAGACAGTTTTTTTGTCAAACAATATTCACCTCTTATTAGTTCAGATGTTGTCTCTTAATATAACTATTAAGAGGTAAACAATAACATTTATCCAGCAAACGTTTGGTAATCGGCCCCTTAATTGAGGTATTATCTTAGGTGGAAACATGTCAAATACGGTGTACGAAACGAGGAATTATATTTTTTAAGAAAGAATAAGATATTGTTTAATAGTTTCATAAGTGTGGAATTTATCAAACTCGAGTTTAAAATGTTGAAATTCCTTATTTAAGATAAAGCATGATCGATACAAATTCAGCATTTCATGTGAATTACTAAAACAAAATAAAATAATTAAAATCGAGGAATATTTGAAATTGGGGACCAAATGAGGATATAAATCATATGTTCACCGATCATATAAATACATATAATCAGAGAGAGAGAGAAAAAACGATCATGAATTAAATAAATTTACAGTAAACAAAAATCTGATTTCTATTCACCAAATTATAGGGGCCAAAGTGGCATACTCCCATTTAGGCGTACATGTCATTGTTAGTTCACCTTGTTTGGAAGTTATGATTATTTTAAACTTGGTTTTTTGGCATTTATGTTCCCGTTCCGTATATGAATTATTCAATTTGTTTCGTTTAAGAGTAAGTTTTTTTTATTAATTTGAATATCCAATTTGTTATGCGAGGCGACTGATCCCAGAGTGACCATTTGTTTTGCAGGTAGCTTGAAATCATCACATTTGAACCTCTATAGCCACAAGGGGATAAAAACACTTAAGGAGTAGGATTACGATCAATATTCAAGAGCATCTTAAGCCTCTGGGTTTAATGAAAAAATATGGACACAACAATTTGTGTATCTAGTATATTTGTGTGACTGTATGTGGATATTCTTATGTTTTTGGCTGGGAATGCGTATACAGCCTTTGTTTCGTTAACCAGTATCAAATCGATTATAAAATTTGTTGTATATGTCATAAAAAAAAAAAAAACTTAAAACCCAATAACATGAATATGTTTTGTGTAGGGATAAAGTTTCCTTATTTCTAAAAAACTACGTTTTCTGTTGTCTAACATATTCATGATAATTAATCAAGTAATATCGATCAAAATTCGAAAAAAAACAAAATGTACAAAATAGCAATCTACTTTCATAAATTTCTTAATTATATCATTGTACTTCAAGTTTTTCTTATTACAACAATGTACTTTCAAACTATTTTTTGTTATGACATTATACTTTGAAAAATTTACTCATTATAGCATTGGTAACCTTTTGATTAAATTTATCCATTATACCGGGTTTTCATGTCACCTCATTGTCCACGTAGGTTGTCACATATACTATAGTTATGTAATTTTCTTACTACATCATTGTACTTTTAAAACTATTTTATTATAATATCTACTAGTTCTTATTAAACACTGTAATTTTTTGATTTTAATATTTAGATATTTTAAATATTATTTAATAAATATATTAAATGAATTTAAAAAATTCTAAACTATTCATTAATATATTAATATCAATAAAACTAGCAAAACACAACTTATTTCGCTAATTTTTTTTTTTAAATATGTGTTTTTTGAAAGAAAAGAAAATAAGAATTGTTCATTTTTTACCAATTTTTTTTTAAAGAATATATTATATTTGTTCAAAAACTTTTACTTGACGTATAAATATATTAAGTTAATTAGATTTTTCTTATTATTTATTAATATAACAATATTAAAAAATGGTAGATGACAATTTATTTCGTTAACATTTTAAARAGAACTTTAAAAGATATGTATTTATTTAAATAAAATAAAATAAGAAGTGTTATCTTTTTTACAAACAAAATTAATCAAAAAAAAATGTTTCATAATCATTTAAGAAAAATTTTATTCTAAAATATTTAATTTGCATATAACTTAATAAGGAAAAGTCAAAAAAAACTTAAATGTTTTTTTTATCAATGAAAATCACTAATAATAATTTGAAATAAGTTTTTATTTTTATTTTAGTTAAGTCATCCAAATGATGTGTCATCTACATCATCTCATTAAAGTCACGTAAGCAAAAAAAAAGTCAATGGGTTTAACCGGTTTTAAAGGTAACAGGTTAGTCATTGTTATTATCGGTAGATTTTTTAAAATACGATGTCTTAATAAAAAATAATTTAAAAAATACATTGTTGTAAATAAAGAAAAACAAAAATAGAATACAATAATAATAACATTTATAAAATTAGGTTGTTATTTCATGCATTTAACCCAATTCGAAAATAACTAATTATTTGGGCCACTAAGAAAGCCCATATCAAAGGTCTGAACAAATGAGCCTAAGTAAGCCCATACTAAGAGTCTTAACAAATGGGGCTAAGCAAGCCCATACCGATAATATGAACAAATGGGCTTGTACCATTCATCAACCAAGCCCAATCAAACGAGCCCAGCCCTATTTATAGGCTATGAACCTATGAACAAACACTTACGCTAAAATAAAAACACTATTTTTATTACTTCAAAAACCATGTTTATATTTTAGACAAAAAGTTGATTACCAACAATCTCAATCGTTTTCATACGAAACCTCCCTCTAAATGCAATGTGTGTGTGTGTGTGTATATATATATATATATATATGTATATATTAAATGCAATGTGTGTGTGTATATATATATATATATATATTTGAAGTATATAATAGTTAAATACAACAAATAGAACAAATAAACTCATACACCCTCCTCACATTTGGTGAGGTTTGAATCATTGACCTCCTAGGAATCCAATAACTCATATATCACTAGGCCAAAGACCTTTTAATCGCAATGTGTGTATTAACTTGTAAGAAATACAAGAAATCACATATCTTGTTCAGTTTATCATCTTTTGTCACCTTCGAACACAGTACAAGCACGTGTCATTCAAATCATTTTTTTTTTTGGCAAAACCAGATATATGTTCATTCGGTTCGTTAAGAAATTGTACAAGTTAAACTCACAATTTGATACGGTGTCTACCGCTTGATCAGTATCCATGTTTGATGACAAAAACGAACATATCTTGATATATTAGTCATTTGCGCCTCTCCAAAAGAATGAAACCTTGCCCGTTCATATGAATGTTTTGTTTTGCATAAACTCGTGTATTAAAGATATTAAGGTGTCGATATGATGAACTGAAATAAAGGTTACGAAGAAGAAGACGAAATAACAGACATTTTTTGCAATTATTATATCGTGCCAAATAAACAAACCATGTGACCTACTTTAACAATAACATAATTTGTGGTGGATTTTAGATGATTGCTTTTATTTCTATTAATCATATGTCGAGAACAACGTATCATAAAATTATTTATAATTCGATCATTTCCTTTGTAAAAACAAAAAAAAAATGTAATTTTTGATTTTAAATTGATGTAATTAATATATTAAAGAGTTATTAACACAATAGTAATCAGATTTCTTTAAAATTCACCAAAAAGAGTGAATTACCAAACTGTGTTTAATTTTTGTCATATATAAATATTATATATATATATATATATATACTTTTATATATCAAGTTTTTCAAGATTTTTATAAGATTTTCATATTTTTGTACCAAAAAATGTTTTATAAGATTTTCAAGTTGTTTTTGAAGTTTTTTTGAAGTATTCCACTACTAAATTTCAAAAACTGTAATTATGAAAACATCTATAACATTTTGCGTAAAAAAAAATTAAAAATATTCAAAATGTATTTAAATGATAAAAAAAAAAGATATTATACATAAAAATCTTCAAACAAGATTTTTCATATGTTGTATTATATATATTAATAATGTGTAAAATTTTATATAATGTTTGTATTTATTTAGTTAAATGTATAGGTTACCAAAAGAGGTTTATCATTAAATAATGATGACAAAAAATCTAATATGAGAAAACTATTGGATTCATTTTTGCAACAACAACAAATGGATACGTCAGATAATATGAATTATGTTCACTACAACAACATTAAGTTTATAGGACGGCTAAAATGTCTAAGCTACCTAAGATGATACTTTTTAGGACGAAACTAAAAAGTGTCGTACGTAAAAGTGTTACTTTATGTTTATAGGACACTTTAAGGTGTCTTAACAAACTTTTAGGATGTTTTTAAAATAAAATATCGTATTAGTTATTTTATACGATACTATTTGAAAATAATGTCATATGAACATAAATGTCCTATAAATTTGAATAAGTTTACAAGACACTTCTCAAAATTATTCTATAAAATAACTAATACGATACTTTATTTAAAAAAAATTGTTGAGACACCTAGAAGCATCTTATAAACCTATTGTAACCATTTTAAATAAGACACTTTATAGTTTGGTCATATAAACTTGAGTTTTATAAAATACTTCATTTGTTAAATTTATGTAACTATTAATATGCCAACCTAGCTCAACTAGCAAGAGTTGGGTTGGGTTGGGTTGAGTTATACTTTAAAATGTATTGCGTTAGATTGAGATTTTTTCAAACCGTTATAATTAAGCTAAGTTGTAAAAATATTGTAAACCACCCAATCTAACCTATGTACATCCCTATATATATCAGCCTCGGTCCTGGTCTCGAACTAGACCCGGCTTTGAATTTTCATAAAAAATGTAATCAATCCGGTTTAACCGGTCACGAGACAGACCGGACCCATTTTGATGATCTCTAGTAATAAGGCTCGAGTTATAAAACATTGGACTTGATCTAAAAACATATAAATAAATATTTTAAAAATAAAATTTAAAATTTATATTATATTATATTATAATTAAATGCCAGATATTATAAAAAAAGTAACAAAAAAAATAGTCAAAGTCAACACCTAACCCCATCGCCCCCTGCTACTGGTCACGTTTTTGGATCTTCAGATTTTTCTTTGGTAGGTAGGTCATAGGTGGGTTTTGAGTGGATTGATCGGGAAAAATAGATCAGATATGTAAGATAAAAGATTGATGAAATTCCGATAAAATTTAGGGGTCGTTTATCAAACGTTCATCTAAGTGAGTGCTTATCGATAAAATTCGATATTATCACTTATTTACCAGCAGAGACGAACTTAGTATAGTGGTTACGTTGCATATTATTCCTCCGTTAAAGGGTATAAAAAAATAATTAAGTTCGTGAAAGGTGCAACTGTATTAATTTGTTGTGTGTCACTGTATGTATTTTGAAACTACAATACGAACAAGTTTTATTTGGTAGAGTTGGTTTGCAAGACTTTTATTCCACCCCAGACCCAAGTTCGAATCATGTTAGTTTCTAGTCAAATGGTGTCATCGTTTGAAAAAAAAAAAAATTAGGTCCGTTCCTACTTACCGGTAAGATATTAATCCACCAAACTGGTATCAAATGCAACAATTTACCCGGTAAGCACTAAACGTGATAATAGTTATCGCTCTCACTTACCGGATAAGACATTCGGTACTTGTCTTTGCTCTTACCAGGTAAGATTCTTGTTACTTACCATATTTATCCGGTAAGGTAATATTATTTGACAAACGTTAACCGAAGTAAGCATTTGATAAACGGCCCCTTAGATATAAGAAATGTACTTTAATTTGATTATTATTTTTAGAAAAATAATATTATAAATTTATAATTTAAAAAACTTTATTTAAAAATATATATCTCAAAGTGTCTTCATGAAAATATATTTACTAGAACGACAGTTGAATCAAAGTACGTGTCTTTTTAGACGAAAAACGCCAGTGAAAAAAATGGTATGTACATGTCTTTCGGACCGAGCTTGTCATTTAAAACATGGTATATATGTGCATAGTATAACGTTCAATTGTAACCAAATTTGTGTTGTGAACCGGCGACACGTGTCTCTGGTTATCTACATTTATCATGAATAGTGAATATGACTTTGTGATAAATGTTTACATCATTCATCATAAATAAATAACCCGTGAATGTCTGGAACACGTGACACGCTCTCCTTTATCTGTGGTTCACAACAGAACTTAGATCTTCAATTGAACATTTTCCTGAAAGGCAAATTGCATGAAAAAGTAACGTATTTTAACTTGATTCCTATTTTAGATAACGTACTTTCAAAACTTTCATTTTGGTACCTAAGATGTAAACTTTTAAACATTTAAGTATTCAAGTAACTGGTTGAAGCATTAACCGATTACCATATTGATGTGGTATCCAACTCAATATTATTTGTTGATTATTACCCGGATACCACATCAGCATGGTAACCGTTTGATATACTTTAACCGGTAACTCAAGTACTTAAATTTTTAAAACTTTACATCTTATATAAAAAATGATGGTTATCTTTGATAATAAAATTATCTATGACTTCATTGCCTCAAGAAATTGGAGTTGATACATAATTTAATGTATTTTAATAAATATAATTAAAAAATTATGGACCACAGTAAAATGCGCCAACATATTTTGATGATTGTGGTTTTTAAATAAATAAAATATTCTAAATTACAAAGAATATATTATTTTGACACGATTACCACTTTAAATAACTGCAACCGTTATAGTACGATAGAAATATATAATTCATTCAAAATATATGGAGGTTATTTTATTATAAACACAGTCAGGGTCGTCCCTGGGGGAGGGCGGCACGGGCGTACGCCCAGGACCCAAAAATATCAGGGTCCTAAATTTTCCTCTTAAAATATATAGTAGTCTAAAAGAATTTAATAAATTAAAGAAACCAAAAAGTTGTAACATATAATAAGAGAGAAATAATTTAGTAGACAACAAGAGCCCAAAAATATATCAACTAATTACATTGGAGAAGAAAATAAAAAAAATAAATTGGTCATTCATTATATGCTATTGTTTATTGCCCCTCTAATTTTTTTTTATCTCCAACAAGGTCCAATGATGTTGGCTATTGCTATCTCTATATGCTTGACTATTTTCGTGCTTCAATAATTCAACGTTAAGATCATGTGCTTGTTATTGCTATATATTTTTGTTAGATAGTTTTATCAATTTCTATTTTTACTGACTATTGTTGTTTGGTTATGTTGTTCTAATTGTTTTTGTTAACTATTGTTATCTATTTTTGTTTCTACATAAAATATTTTACTTTTTTTTGACAATTAATCTATTATTATTATGATTTATGACGTGTTACATAGTTTTGTGATTAATCAATAAATTTTTTCTACTAGACGTATTTAGTAATGTCTTTTATATATGTCATGTTCCATAAACTTTTAATATTAACATCTTATTTTAGTTGAGCAAAAAAAGAAGAAAAATAGAATTTAAATATTTTCATCAATTGTTTGACTTATGTATYTTTCATTGKGATTYCACCACACCACAAGATTCTATTTAAGTGCTCAAACAATCATTTATTGAGCTTGCATATTACATGTTTAATTCATTATGTATTTTTACTAGATCTCAATGGATCATCTTTTCTTTCATATTCTTATTGATTTTCATTTGTCTACTTGTCGATATTACCTTGATAATCTTCTTTATTATTAATCTCTCATTGACCTCACGATTATTTCATTAACACAAATTCTCTTTTTGTATCAAAATAACACATATTTCTTGTTATAAAGTAAAAAATTCTTACTTTTTWTAAAAATTTATCAACCATAGTTTATATACTCTTAGTTTAAAATTACCTAATAAGAAGTACGTAAATTTAAGTACACTTTTATATATCTATAATAAAGATAAATAAGATTTCTTTACTCAGTAAATTATTGACATTTCTTGTACTCAATTTTATACTAATGAAAAACATCTATTGAATTTTTTTTTGTATTTACCGAAGGTCACTACAAGAAAAGTGAGCTTTGACGATGCGCCTTTTAGCGATGACATGTGTCACAAGTTATAGCGACAACATGTTTTTGTTATATACTATTTTCAATGATAAACGGACTTTTAGCGACAACAAAAGTCGTTGCTAAAAGTCTTGTTACTTGCAGTGGGGCCCCTGTTTTTATGTTCGCCCAGGGCCTAAATAATGTCAGGAACGGGCCTGAACACAGTATAAATCATATAAGTTAATTAATTGAGATATTTATAGAAATTATAATTTTGATATTTATGAAAACGTCACCGGAATTCATTTATTATAATCAACGTTTTATGTTAGAAAACAACCAAGATATTCATGTGAGGTCACTTTGATCAATCTTCAAGAAAGCTTCAAAGAATAATAATGGCAGAATATGATTTTTTGTTAAGAACCCTAGAAAGAAGTTGAGAGGAAAATTTAAAGCTCAAGACTTGGTCAAATCTTCTTTACGTAAATTGAATCTTACAATGAAGCTCATTACACAATTACAAGACCTTACCCTATTTATAGGGTCAAACATTACACAAATGGTCAAAGTCAAACTTCTATAAGAAAAGTCAAACACGATGACTTTATACAATTATAAACAAAATTAACTTTCAAGGCGAATATAATTTAATACTGAATTTTAGTCCTAACATTTCCATACGTTGTGTTTTCGAATTTTGAGAGAAAGGAAAAAGGAGGGAAAAAAGGAGACGATTTTTTTTTTCTTATTTGTGTTCTCGAAAAGGAAGAAAAAGAAGGAAAGGGAAAAAATAGTATCTTTTATCGGAATCATAACAAACTGAAGGTACGAGATAGCATCAGATCAAGAGAGACTGCATTGAAGATATATATATATAGAGAGAGAGAGAGAAAAAAAAAAGAAAGAAAGAGAGGAACGTTCAAATAAAAACCACCCAATTTGTACAAATCGTGTAAATCACATTCAACCAATCATAATTTTTCATTTTGTTCATTTTTTTTGTAATTATGAGAGTTTGATTAACCATTTTTATTGTGGATGGTGTTAATCATGAATATTATCATCTTCATTATTTTTAATTTTAGAGAAATACATGAAACAGTTTCATTAAAATTTCATTAAATATTATATGAAACAATTTCATAACCATATATGAAACAAATTCATAAAAAAAATATTATATGAAAAAATTTCACAAGATTAAACAATTTAATGAAAAATTTTCATAAGATTAAACAATGAAATCGATGTATGAAGATGATTTGTACGGTTTGTACAAATTAGGGTGGTTTTCATTTGATCGCTACTATATATATATATATACAAACACACATATACACGGTTACGGCTAAATCTAAAGTGTGTAGTGAAAGATCTTTATATTATAGGTAGCTAATTGCGCCCCTTCATGAACGAGGGGACCGGAAGCCAAAGGAAGTATGGGTACGAGACTGGTATTTTTCATAATCTTAAACAGGAAAGAAAAGAAAATGTGTCATTTTTATTAATATGTCATTTAAAAAATAATATCACTTTGAATGAAATAACGTGTAGTTTTGTAATTTTAATAGTTTTTTTAAATGATTTTAGTTTATTTCCTTCATTTTGCTCCCACATTTAGGTAGGCATGGTAATGGGACGGGGATGGAGCAGAGACGCCAAATTATCATCCCCATCAGGAAATTTGATCACATGCTCATCCCCGTCTCCAATGGGGAATGGATCCCCAACAAAGAAACGGGGAATGTTTTTCGTTTGTATAAGTTTTTTAAATCAAATGTGTGAGACGTCACACATGTTTACATCTCACATTTTTTCAATAAACCTAAAATCAAAAGGAATATTATAATACAAAAAATATATATAATCATAAAATAATCAATAAATCGAAAACCAAAAGAAATTAGATTTAATCTAAAAAAATTAACGTCACATATACCAAAACATGTTGATTAATATCCAAAACCACATCTAATAATATCCAAAATATACTGAAGTAGAAATTACCATTTTTACCGATTTAATAGAAATAAATAATAAATAATATAACTTATTAATTAATATATACGGGTATGGGCGGGGTGGGGAGTGCGATACCCTTTCGCAATTTGAGCCAAACAGGATTCCCGTCTCCGACCACAAGACCCGGTTTAACAGGGAATCCCCGTCCCCGACTGGGGCAGGTGAACCGGGTTCCTCGACGAGTCGTGGCCAATTCCCATGCCTACATTTGGGAGGAATTTTTTTAAAGGAAATTAATCATTATTTTCCTTCTCATTTTCTTTCCTTTCTCTCATAAAAAGTTTTGAGAACACAAGTATTTTTTTTTCACTTTCTACACCTTTCATTCGATTTCCATCATAAAATGCGTTTCGAGAACGCAACTTTAGAATAGATGGACAATTGAAAATTGTTTGCACGATTTATACTAATGGTTGAGTTTGTAAATGAAGTTGCATCTCTCTCTCTCTCTATCTAAATATATATATATATATATATATATTATTATTATATTATAAATCATTTGACAAAAACTTTTAAAAACCATTTTTTATGTATGAAATATTGTATATTGATGCATATTACTTAAAATTCAAGAGTACAAGTAAATTATGCATAAGTACAACTTATTAAAACTCCATGTTTGAATTCATGTAACTAATTGCGGGTAGAAATAATCAAATAGATGATAAGCATTTCATTTTAAAATATAAAAATCTAAAATATAATTAGGATAATTATCGAGTTCTAACAAAATAATCAATTATTATCTTTATAGGAAAATTATACTATTAAACCAAATATAAATTACTTCGTTATTGCAAATAAATTAAATTATAATAAAAAATTGAATTAAAAACTTACACAAAAAATATGAATTTTAAATAGTTAATTTGATATTAATATCAATATATTTCTGTCAATCTTCTTATAATATCTTCAAATTTATATCTTATTCAAAAATAAAACATCATAATTTTTTTCAAAATCACATAAGATCATACTATAACATCGACTGAGATAAATATTAAAATGAAATATTAAAAATCAAGATGTATATTGCTGCATTGCATGAGTACCTTTCTAGTGTGTGTGTATATATATATATATATATATATATATATATATATGTATATGTGTGTATGTGCATGCGTGAATAAAAAAATATATATTTATAAAAATATGAAAACATCATAGACACGCGGATGACCTTTGATGTAACGGAAATGACAGGTTAAATCGAGTTTTTTTAATAAAATGAGAATCTATAACCTCCACTTATATATATAACTGGTCAAATTGATACTTACAAATTTCAATTAAAAATAAATTGTTGTACGTTTAATGTTGATGGATAACAAACATGTGTTTCATTTTGATAATGACTTTAAATTGTTCAAAATTAAATAAAAATATGGGTCAATATTAGTTTAATCAAGGCTGGTAAATAATGAAATAAATATGATACGAGCATAATGTTAAACACGTGCATACGTAGGTTCTGGACCCAGGCCGGCCACATAAGACTCAAATGTCAAACATTATTACCGTCCAACACCTTAAATTTGAACATTTTCAGAATAGGATATGGATCTCTGTCTCATGTTTGTCATGAATTTTATGTAGAACAGACATGAACAAAGTGGAACAAACCTGTTCCATCTCTACCCCATGGAACATGGTGGAACAAGGTGGAACCGACTTATATTTTACCAATATAACCTCAAAATAAAACTTAATTCTCTTATAAAACATTAAGTAGGTCTATCTTTTACATTTTATTCATTCTTTAAATTTTATTTATTATATTTTATGTTTCTTAAACTTTCATTTTACCGTCCTCAAAATATTATTTTTATACGTTTTTTTATATTTTTATTAATTTATGTAATTTATTATATATTAATAATAAAAAATAATGTAGAAAATAGATAAAAATAAAAATAAAAAACCACGTAAACTTTTTATATGGTGTCATTTTAATTGTTTTGACGAAACTTCAAATGATATATTTTGTTATAAAAAATAATTATTCTATTATAATTCAATAAATTACATAAATTGTTTTCTTAATTTTATCACCGTCAAATGTATTGCGTAAGGTTCACGCATGCAATTTGTTGTATTCGATGAGTTTTGTATGTTTTCTCTTGATCAGAGTAGTAAATATTCGATTTTGATCTTACATGAGTGATTGTACAGGTGATAGGTGAATTTTTTTGTTTTCTGGAATCCAAGTTTTGTGAATGTGATGATACGATATGTGATCATTAGTCAAATTGTTTTCTTGATGCTTATATTTTATTTACTATTTGATATTTAATCTATTTTAATTGATTGTGCGCTTGTTGGTAGTAGTTTTTTCTTCTTAGTATGGAATGCATATAGATTTGCTTCGATAATGGATTCTTGATGCTTATATTATATTTACTTTTTTCATATGTCATTAGTTGATTATGAAATCATTTATTTTTGCAAATATATTTTTGCAAATGTATTTTTGCAAGTAGTAGTGGTTTGATGTAAGTTATACTTTGCACACCGTATCTGTTAACATTTATATTGATTATTTAGTGAAAAAACACTAAACAGCTCACTAAGGGTAAATTGGTCATTTTAACTTGTTCTGTCATGTCTTACCAAACGCTGAACAGCTGTCATGTCCTGCTTTGTCATGTACTGTTCTGTCATGTCATGTCTTGTCTGCGTACCAAACGCTTAACGACATGACAACTAAATACTACAATTTTTTTAATGACGAAAATCTTCTATCTTAGATTTCCATGTTTTATTCATGTCCATCGTTACATGAATATATATTATCAGATAACGTGATCTTGTATAAAAAAAAATTGAAATATAAAAGAATCTAATGTGTTTTAAATGGAATATGTCAAAGGAATTTGATTTTGAATGGATTTGAATGGAATGTTATCAAGTTTGACCATTTGTTTGACAAAATATTGGAATGAAATTTGTCTGTTTGGTTCACATAATGTGGCTCTGGAATTGGAATGAAATATTGATAAATGATCAAAACTCTTTTTTAAAAATTTTGAAACTGAAATTCAACTACTGTGGTTCAGATCGGTGGTAGTTGTCAGTGGTTCAAATTACGGTGGTAAGCGATGGTTTATATCGGCGGTATCCAGTGGTGGTCGGCGGTGGTTCAGATCGATGATGTCGACGGTGGTTCAAATTTAAGTAGGGTAGATGAGGATAATTTTATCTTTATGAGAAAATGGGATAGAATGAAATTGAATTCCTTCTTAATTGTGACTGAATGACCAAATTCATGAATGGTGGAATATGTGGAATTCAATTCCATTCTATAGGCAAACCAAACGTCTAAATGGAATTTGGTCAACGAAATTAATCATCCATTTTCATTGAATTCCATTGGAATCCTGCGAACCAAACTCTCCTAAAAGTCGGCGACAAGTAGTGGTGGAAGTAGATTGTGTGGTCATGGTTCAAGCTCTTCAAAGCAGTACGAAACCAAGCTCGGTGCTTGGTTTTGTAATCCAATACTACAACGAACTCCTTAATCAAACCAGCTATACTTCGATTCTTTTTGTTACGATTTGCAAACACAATTGCCAATCATATTGCTAGGGAGTCATGAAACAACTATTCTCCGACGTTTTTATGTCTCTGCTTGTTCAAGTTTTCTGCTTCTAATATAAATGATTTATTTTATTTACAGAAACTAAAAAACTACTATATATAATACAGATACAAATGACATTTTGTAAATGTTTTCATTTTTGCTTTTACTTTATAATTTTTACTATATACTTTTATCATATTAATACATCAAAATTACATCAGTAAATAAAAAAAATACATATTTTGTACATTTTAATAAAAATATATTTCCAATGCCTTTAAAATGATATAAATATTAAGTGCTATTAATCTTTTTACTTATTTTAATATTACTACAAATAAAACAACACTTAGGATATCATAATTGCTACTTGTATTTTTATTAGAAGGGTACTCGTGTAATGTAACGAGATTTATGTCGATTTTAATGTTTCGTTTTATTTTGTCTCAGTAGATGCTATAATATGATTTTTGTGGTTTTAAGAAATAAATAAAATATAAATTTAAAGATATCATAAAATTTTGAAAATAAATATATCGATATCAGCATCCAATTAACTATTTAAAAGTTATTGTTTTTGTGTGATTATTTTAATTTAATTTTTTTATTATAATCTAATTTAGATTTAATGACAAAGTAATTTATTTTTTTGATTAATAATATTATTTTTTAAAAGAATAATAATTAAATATTTTGTTATAACTCAATGATTATCTTAATTATATTTTAAATTTTTAATATTTAAAATGAAAAGTTTATCTTGTATTTGACTATGTTTACGTGCAGTTAGTTACACGAATTTAAATATGAAGTTTTAATAAGTTGTACTTAAGCACAATTTATTTGTAATCCTGAATTTGAAGTAATATACATCAATAAACAATATTTCATGCAGAAATATTGGTTTTTAAGAGTTTTCCGTCAAATGTTTTATAATATAGCATAAATTATTACTAAATGGGTACTCGCACAACGTAACGAGATACATCTCGTTTTGTTTATTATTTGTTTTTGTCGATGTTATAAAACGATTTAATGTGGCTTTAATCTTAAAATTTTGAAAAATATATATAGATATTAATATCAAATTAACCATTTAAAAGTTCTTGTTTTTATAACTTTTTTTAATTCAATTTTTTTATCATAATTTAATTTAGATTTAATAACGACGTAATTTATTTTTTGTTTAATAATACAAGTTTTTATAAAAACAATAATTAAGTATTATGTGATAACTCAATGATTATCCTAATTATATATCAACATTTTTTATATTTAAAACGATATGTTTATCCTTATTTGATCATGTTTATCCACTGTTAGTTATACAGATTCAAACATGAAGCTTTAATAAAATGTACTTGCGCACAATTTAATTGAAATCTTGAATTTTAAGTAACGTACATCAATAAACAATACTTTATATATAAAAAATGATTTTTAATATTTTTTATCAAATGTTTTATAATGTAGTATAGATAACTGATCCTTCTTTAATTTGAAATCATGTAGCACTACTTTGGTGTCCAACCAAGGGCACCATTTTTTCCCCTTCCAACCATGGCACCAATAGTAACATAAGAAAATGTCTAATAATTAAATACATGATAAAACATTTTATGTGTTATTATTATATAAAAGCTACAGTATGTAATTACTTGTTATAGTAAAAAATTGTTAATCTTCATTCCCTTATAAGTATATATTGTGAAATATCGATCACAATTAAAACAAGTAACCGAGTAATAATTTAAAAACACAATTCATACAATATTAAAATAAGGAAGGATTTGCCGTGACTACAATAACCCGTCATATACGGGAAGTTTTGCCGGTTCCTTTGTTAGTCAGTTAGGGCCCATGAGCATGCATTTTGGCAGGAAGCAACTCAGATATACTTGTTCCTAAACGGTTAAATTTGCACATCCATTGAACGAAAAATATAGTAAGTTTTACTCCAGGTTTACTTAAAACAACATATTGTCGTTTTTGATGTACAAGTTATCATATAAGATGAAATATTTTACAACAGTTATATTTTTTATGTATATATGTTACATATATAGAAAGAGAATCAAATGAAAAGGCAGTCAACTTATGAAAAACACGAGAACGACAAAATGATTTGTGATTTATGGTACGTCTAGAAGGGCGACATTGAATATCAATGTACCTTAACGTACGATAGCATATTTAACAGACATTGCCTATGAAATGTTTAACATATACGAACAAAATGGTTCCAAGCAGTGTTGATGCAATGGTAGAATGATCGATCGAGCCCTCTTTCATTTCAAACAGGGTGTGCACAAGCGCACAGATACACTCTCAATATCAAGGGCCACTCAGGGGTTTCTACTATTCCCACAAAAACTTGAATTCATTACGGAACCCGGTATATACACACACACTAATTAATAGTACAAAATATTAATAAACTTAAAAGTACAGACAAATGCCTTCTTCGTTGGTGTATTTGGATATGGGTTTCGTAGACCGATAGAGATTGTCGGTAGTCAACTTTTTAACAAAATAGTACAAAATATTAAGGGAAATTGACTGAAATAGTCAATTTCTCCACCCAAATTCACGTATCACCCAAATTTTCAATCAAAATCTCATTTTAGTCAGAGTTTACACAAATACACAAGACATTTACATAAACCCAGATTAAAAATATAAAGAATGTTTACGCAAATTCACGTAAGGATCCATATTTGTGTAAAGTTTTTCTTTTAAATATGAAAGAGGACTTTTATGCAAATGCGTACAATATTTGTGTAAACTCTGTTTAAATTAAGAATTTGGTGCTTTAACCATTCAACCATAGATGCTTAGCGGGTCATAGTGAATGACTAGATTCCGATTCAAATGAAATATTTCAACTAAAGCAATGAGATGCTTAAATGGAATTCTTTTAGTTCTAATAAATCAGTAGAAATTTAAGTTTTGTATTTTAGAATTGAAAGAGATATTGAGAGAGATCAAGAATTCTCACTATTTCTTAGATGTCTAGACTCAATTCAATTCAGTGGGATCTTTCATTCACATTTTTTTTCACCAAGAACGTTTTATAAAACTTTTTTGACTCCCGAATTTCGAGTATCCTACTTCCACACAAAGCAGCTTCGTCACTTTCATGTACCCATCGGACGACAGCCCTTTCTTCCTTAGTGACCCATTCACTATGTGTAGATTAATTGTGGTTAAAAAGTGAATTTGGTTGAAAAAATTGATTCTTTCGATTTAATTTGATATTAAAAAATGGATAAATATCTTTTATTTGAAAGGGGAGGGATTATTGGGGGTGTGAAAGGCGTGAACAAAAGCAGACAAAATTGGAAAAACTTTTCCAAATCGACTTTGGTAAAGCTGGCAATTAGTACCAAAAGCTTCCCAATCAGTCGATTTAACAGACCCCCTCAATTATTTTCTCATTTTTTGCTTCAATTTCTCCATTTTTCCACCATTACAATATCAGGAGCTGAGTAGGTGATGGTTGGTTAGAACAATCGTTGCAGTTGAAGTTATAGAAGAAATGGGTGCCTGTGCTTCAACACATCGCAAAGCTTCTGCTATGAAGGTACATGTATCATCTGGATTTAATCGTAAACCAGACGATCATCCCTTCATCCCTCCTTCACCTACTAAAGAAAAACCTCCGATCATCAATGGCAATGTTGCTGTTAAACCTCAGTGGCCTCCTCTTCATTCAACCGAAAGTTCTCGCGATTTTGGTATGGATTTTATGCATACAGTCTAGATTAATACGTGTTTATTATGATTTTTTAGGGTTTTGTTTGTTTAATTCGTGGTCTAGTTTGATTTAGTTGTGAGTGTTCTTGCTTATTTCTATACATAGCTTTGATTTGACTTGGTTTTCTTTTTGTTGGTTTAATTTTCACTGTGATCCCTTGTGAACATCTGTGATTTGTGATTTTGAGTGGTGGATGTATTTTGTCCTTTTGTGTTCTTTGTTTGTTTCATGGCTTCTTTGCTTGATTCTTACTGCAGCTTTTATTAGGGTTTCTGACTTTTTATTGAATTATTATAACTGAAATTTATATCATAATAGCACCTATGGAAAGAAGTTGTCATATTCTTTGCTTGATCCTGCAAAGGGGAAAAGATGGAGCTCATCTAGAGTTCTTCAGAAGATATATGCAGCTTGTTGAGCACCCAGTAACAACCCCACACACACACACCAAAAAAATGGTCCGAATCTAGCTGGTGTGGGACTAACACGCCCCCTCCATTGGAGGATAGACAGGCACAAAGGAGTTCCACATATATAGAGACGAAATGGTCCAAATTTAGCCGATGTTTGAAAGCTATTAGCCAAGTCTGTTGTGTTCAACTTGAATTTTGTCAAGAATTGTGTTGTAAATCCATTTCTGTGAGGAAAAGATTATTCTTGACTGTTTGAAATACTATTCGCTCAGCTTTTAGTTATGTGTGCTCTACTTCATGTTGCAGCTAGTAAAGAGGAGACGTTTTTCGATTCCCAAGCATGGTTAGAGTCGGATTGTGAAGATGATTTCATGAGTGTTAATGGAGGTAAGATTTGTTTTCACGTATATAGCTCCCGTTTTTCTCTCATTACGAGTCTTTTATGGAAACAGTCTCTCTACTGCTTTAGATGTAGATAATGTTTGCCTACATCCTGCCCTTTCTAGACCCCACTCCATGTGAGATTTAGGGTCTGTCTGTTAGCAGCTTAATGAGTTTAATGGGATTCACAACTTATTCGGTCAGCTATATATGACTTTTTGGCAGTAGCTTAATAATATAGAAAGTGGCTTATTCATTAAGCTTATGGGGGAGAGCTTTATGCAGAAAACCAAATTTTTCTCCAAACTTGCCCCTCCCAATTAAAAAAAATACGCTCCTTCCATCTAGGAAAAAGCTCTCTCAAACAAAAATCTTCCTGATCTATACAGGCAATCTACACATACAGCTTTATCCATATACTTTTTTTATGAAAAACCAACCAAATGGCCCCTTACCGTGTTCGATTGGTTTGGTTTGCTTTATTTTTCTCATTGTTGTTTGAACTGAATTGACATATGTGCAGAATTTACACCGTCAAGAGGCAATACTCCGGTACACCATAGCTTCTCTGCCGGAATCCTGCGAACCAAGGGAGGAGCCGCCACCATTGATGACCAGAAACCTTCTATTACCCCATCTAATCCAACAAAGAAGAAAATGAGACTTTCCGATCTTTTCAATGAAAGCCTAAGAGAGAAGCATGATGTCGATGAGGAAAATGATGAAGCAGCCAATGAAAATGGGGTGGTCGGGAGACATGGAGCGGTGGCTGTAGATGGTGGTGGTGGGGGGTTTAAGCCAAAGAGGGAGAGGTGGGCGGAGTCTGTGCAGGTGCACGGCTGCTTACCGAGATTGCTTTCTAGCTGTAGGCCCGTAACTCCTCAACAAACAGAAGGACAAACCAAATGAGGCCCGCCCCAGAGCAGGGCTAGGATCGTTGTTGGGTTTTGTTGGTTCCCTGTCTCTATTCGTGTCGATTGTATAGTAATGAAATGCGGTGCATCCGGATATCTGATTATTACATAAAGGCAAGTATACGTGTATGTTTTTCTGGATATCTAAAGGCCAGATTGTACCGAAACAGAACAACTTTTTAAAAAAATGGGTGATTTCCATGAGAAGCAGGTGGTTGCTCTGGGATTAATCGCATAGCGGATTGGATATCTAGGTTAATAAAAAAAATAAAAAATGGGTGATTCCAGGCTTCGTCCAAACTGAACCATGGCAAGTCGTGCCACGACTGTAGGTTTCGTCCATAGCCTTGAGGTAAACCTTTTGATGGCTATAAACGCATATGTAAATTGCATGACTCGAATCTGGGTTTATTTTATTTTATATTTTTAAGAACAAATTTTAGAGCTACCATTTTTATTTTGGATGATTTAAGATAGAACCGGACTTTTGTTCTTTCATATCTATACTATATTGTAAAGCATTTAACAAAAACTTTTAAAAACTATTTTTTATGCATGAAGTACTGTGTATTGATGCATATTACTTAAAATTCAAGATTACAAGTAGATTGTGCGTAAATACAATTTATTAAAGCTTAATATTTGAATTTGTGTAACTAACTGTAAATAAACATAATCAAATAGAGGATAAATATCTCGTTTTAAATATAAAAATTTAAAATATAACTAGGACGATCATTGAGTTTCAACAAAATATTTAATTATTATCTATATAAAAAGTTATATTATTAAACCAAAAATAAAAAAATGAATTAAAGAAATACACAATAAAGTGAGAAATTTTAAGTAGTTAGTTTGGTACCAATATAAATAACTTTTTTTCAATATTTTATATTTTATTAAAAAATAAAATATTATCACTTTCTCAAAACCACATAAAATTGTATTATAATATCGACTGACAAAAAAAAACGAAACATTAAAATCGAAATGCATCTCACCACATTGTGCAAGTACTCTTATAGTTCCTTAAAAAATGAATTTGACCATAAAATCTCTTAAATGAAAAAGGTTTTTTAAGTTGGTTTCCTAAGGTAATGATTTTAAAATTTTATTTTACAAAATAAAATATTTCTTTTTTATGTAAGTTTTCCGAAAATGTATGATACCATATAAACTAATTGGCATGTTTCCTTCAAGTGATACCAATACTCGTTAGGGGAATTTCGTTATTGAAAAAAATATAGAGTAGTTTTTTTTATAACAAGAATAACAGATACGTAAAATATGGTATAATTATGATACATATATATGTCAATTATTGAGTTTGTTTACAAGTAATATAATGGTAAGGTTCCAAAATTGTATCCAATGAGACTGATTTTACTAAGAATAAGAGATTTTTACGAACTTTTAGTGTAAAGTTATATTTCATAAAAAATGGTTGTTAAGAGAATCAAATAACAAGTAATAAAAAATGGGTACGGGTGTACGTTTTCCCCAAGAGTGTAATAGTAACTTAAATGATTGACAAAAAAGGTCACAAGATAACCCTCATACGACTTCCTCCTCTTAAGCTACATCGTATGGGTTACGATTATGGTTTTATCATAAAGTATCCACAAATGCTAACGTTCGGTTTGTCAACCTTACTAAGTAGATCTCAGCTCAAGCAGTATGGAGAGATGTGCATATCTCTGTAACACACCAACTCGATCGGCATTTGAATCTTAATGCGATTATGCAAAAACCCATGTCTCTATGTGATTATTGAAGTTTTTTTCAAACGTTTTTGCATTTAGTCAAATATCTAACATTAACACACATAAAATAATCAGCTTGTCCATGTTGAGTTAAAGCTTCAACTCGAATGATTAAACTGAAGAATTACAAAAAGTGATTAACACCCAAGCGTTACATTTTGACCTTTCTGCAGCTACAACTATTTTTTGTCATGATGGTGACTCGCCACAACACACCAGCTCTGAAATCAACACATACACTAATCAAAATACAAACTTTTATGCTCTAACAACTCGAATGAAGAATAAATAAATAAAAAGGGGAAACACGAACACATAAAAGAAAAACACACACTAAAAAAACTTGCTAACAGAGTGTAAATAACACTCAAAATAAGAGTTATCACTTTTTTATGCTACTGTAAAACATTTATTACAATTTACAAATTATATCCAGTAAATAGAAAAATTGGGTATTAAAACCGATACACGTTTGGATTAACAAATAGTACCCAATCTATAAAAACAACTGCGCACTAACACAAATATTATTTTGAAATAATATTATGTATAGTCGGTAAATAATTGTGTAACATTAATAATATCTCCAACAAATTCTCCAAAATAAAGAAATTATAGATTTTGAACATCTTTTTGCTCCAACAAATTCTTTAAAGTTTTCTTCTAAACGAAAAAAGTAGAAGAGAGAGTGTAAACTCATATCAAACAGCTATGTTATTTTAGAAATTTGGAGATTCAAATATTTTTTGCTTTAACAGTTATGCTAAACTCTCATCTAAAATAGAGAAAAACACAAACATAATGGAAAAATCTCCAAATTTGGGAGAATAAAGAGAACTATAGCATATATGTTGAAAATGCTCTGAAAATCTCTAAATTTGGAGAACTCAAAAAATAATTACCATTAGAGAGAAATATTTTTCTTTATTATATTCAACCAATAAGAATTTTTTAAATTAAATGTTTAGTAGAGATAAATAATTTTAATTTAAATATATGAAATATTAATAATATAATGAATGTTATAACCTTCAAAATAAATAAGCGTTTAGAGTTGAATGCAGTTTTTTTAAAGATTTTCAATTTGATTTTCCAATTTTTAAAGAATCTGTTAAAGATGCTCTTAAGAAGGTAATTTGACCACTGGTATCCTATATAAGGCCGAGCCAAGTCGGGTTTAGGGTACGTTTGGACTCACTTCAACTCACAGCAAGATATAGAAAGTACTTTTTATATACTTCAAAAATATATATAGAGAAAATATTTTTTATATACTTCAAATGTGTGATGAGTGTGTGAGTTTATTTGTTGCATTTGTTGTATATAACATTTATATATTTCATAAAAAGGATATAGAAAATATAGTTTATTAGAGTGTCTCTAATAAGTTCTTTAAGATAGAGAAAATGAAGATTTTGTTACTATATTATTTTATAAGACAATGAAAACAAAGATTTTGTTTTCTTTATTGTTATCTATACTATAATATAAAGCATTTGACAAAAACTTTTAAAAACTATTTTTCTGCATGGAGTACTATTTAATAATGCATAATACTTAAAATTTAATATTACAAGTAAATTGTGTGTAAATACAACTTATTAAAGCACCATGTTTGAATTCATGTAATTAACTGCGGATAAATATAATTAAATAGATGATAAACATCTTATTTTAAAATATAAAAAATCTAAAACATAATTAGGATAACTATCGAATTTTAACAAAATAATTAATTATTATTTTTATAAGAAAATATATTATTAAACCAAATATAAATTACTTCGTTATTRAATCTAAATTAAATTATGATAAAAAAATTGAATTAAAAAAAGTTATAAAAACAAGAACTTTTAAATGGTTAATTTGATATTAATATCTATATATATTTGTAAATTTTTTTATGATATCTTCAAATTTATATTTTATTCAAAAATAAAAATATTGTCATATTTTTAAAATTACATAAGACCATATTATAACATCGACCGAGATAAAGAATAAAACAAAATATTCAAATCAAGATGTATTTCGCTGCATTGTACAAGTATCCTTCTAGTTTAAAATAAAAGACAATTAAAGAACTCTATATTTAGAGAATTATCTTATCCATCCATTTTTATTGGGATATTATTAAAGAAAATTACATTTTTAGTCCCTGTGGTTTGTTGAACATTTTTCTTTTAGTTTTCATGGTTTTGAAATTACAATTTTTATTTTTATGGTTTGTAATTTATTGTCTTTTTCGTTCTTATGATTTAATTTTTTTCTCTCGTACTTATGATTTAAAATTCATTTCTATTTTGGTCTTTAATACTTATAAGTAGCGTTTTGGCTCGAGAGACGAAAATATAAATGAATTGCAAATTATAGGGATGAAAACCGAAATTTTAAAACCACAAGGATGAAATCCACAATTTTTAGTAAATCAGGGGGACAAAATTATTGTTATTTTATGTAAAGTTTTAGTGTATTGGATGATAAAACTATGAAATATTGTAAACTTTAATTAATATTAAAAATGGAGAAAATGTGAAAAATGAGTGCATCTCTTTTAAGTTTTTTTTTAATTAACTTTTAATCATTTATTTTTTAAGAAATTATAGAGAAAATATTGGAACTGAATATAAAATAATTCGACTGACCATCATCGTCCCTCTTCCTCTCCTACCCTCTTTCTTCTATTCGACCATCGTCACCCACTGCCATTTGGGTTCGGGTTTAGGTTTACCATATAAGATAACCGGATAGAGAGGTTTTGTTTCTGAGAATGGAGATGATAGACATATAGGACAAAAACAAGGCAAAAATAAGATAAAATAAAAAGACCAATATACCCTTTAACAAATATTATATATAATCTAACAAAACAAAAAGAGAAAAAAACAAAAAAATTGTAAAAAGAGCAAAAACCCTCTGAGCTAACGAATCTATTTAACGGACGTTAGTTTGAGGGATCAAAAGTGAAAGAAAATTACAACCACAATGACGAAACTGTAATTAGTTCAAAAGATGAAGGAAAGTTGATAATAAATTACAACCAAATAGATCAAAAATATAATTTACTTTCTATATATAAATATAACTTTTAAATATTATATGGATGTCTTGTTTTTTTTTTCTTTTTATTGCTAAATTACTAAAAATAAATATTCATTTAATAAAACATGTTAAGAGATCTTGTAATAAAAATCACAAATAAAAATCACAATATTCACAAATTTTTATTATGTATATGTTTTAATTTTTCCTTTTCCACCCGATTCAACTTAAATTATTAAGTTGAATAAGTGCTCACGAGAAAAAAATCAGCATTATCACTTACTTATCAGACAAGAACATATGTGTTGTTGCCCTCATTTACTGGGTAAGACTCTCGGTCATTGCCTATGATCTTACTGAGTAATATTTTTGATCCTTAACATATGCATTTGGTAAGGTAACGTGACAAGATAAGCCCTTACCAGGGTAAACGTGTGGTAAATAACCCTTTAATACAATATATGTCGTATCAATAATATATTTCAATCGATAAGGTAATCTTATTTTGTTTGACATATCTTGTGCTATCCCTAGAGAAAATTTACAGATCAACTCTTGCGACTAAGGATGATAAACTAAAATCAGATAAAATTATGAATTTTCTTACCCAAATACTTATCAGAAGCTGGTTAAGTTTTGCAACGTCAAAAATGATCAACTGTGCAATAGACATCCTACCCAATTGTTGATCAATTATGCAATAACGTCCAAAATACATCGAACATATATTTATTGGTTCTACTTTGATATTGTAATTGTAAGCGAACCTACGCTCATGATAAGAGGCAAACCTATGAGGGCTCAAGTGAAATCCGTGCATCCATTCAACTAATTTTAGCAAGTAGATACTTTTTTGCAGCATGAAAGGTGCAACGCTAAACTTTGGGAGGTACTTCGAGATATTTGAAAATGCAAGAAACATCAATAAAAAAATCCCTCGAATGGGTAATTGGGCTTAAAACACATCAAACAACTTTACGAGCCTTTGATCCACATGCTCAACAAAAAGTCTTATGTTAACTGCTAAAGGGTTTGATAGTTGTTGAATGATTTGATGCAGAATAATTAAGTGGTCAGAATGATCAAGAGATTCTTATTATAGTGTAAAATGAAATATACCTGTTTGGTAATTATTTACAACGAAATTAGGGCGTTGAATGATTAAGGGAGACCCAAGATACAAAATCATTCAAAAAGTTTTCAAATTAGGGATTGTTTGTTTACCTCTTAATAGTTCCATTAAGAGGCAATATCTAAATCATTAAGAGACAATATCTAAATCATTAAGAAGTGAATCTTGTTCGGCAAAAAAAAAATCTGTCTTCTAATGGTTTCAAAACCCATTGTATGATTTTGTATCATGGATCTCCTTTAACCATTCAACACCCTAATTCCATTGTAAATAATTACCGAACAATTATATTTCATTTTGCATTATATCATTAGAGTCTCTTAATCATTCAACAACTGCCAAACAACCCATAAGAGACATAATTTTTTATACTAAATAAAATTCACCTCTTGACGATTTAGAGACCCTCTATTAATAAAACTATTAAGAGATAAACAAACAGCCACTAAATATTATATGTAGTGAAATTTCTCTTCAATATCCATATATGAAAAATAAATTTAAAATAATTATTGATATAAGATGTGTAATCATATCTTATATTTTATACGATTACATATAATTATAATTTATATTTTATTTGGATTCCGGAATAAGATCAGCTTGTCGATTGAAAAGGGTGAAGGCTAAGCTTAATAGCTACGCAGAACTCCCAAACCTTTTTATTTATTTATTTGCGAACGGCTGTATACAACTCCAATTTTGGATTCTCCGTCGACGATGCCGGAGAAGACGACGTCCATTGATTACGTGATGGAGGCCGCCTCCGGTCCTCACTTTTCCGGCTTACATCTCAATGCCCGATTCCTTCCTTCTTCAAGATCACCATCCTCCTCCCTTCTTGCCGACTCCGCCTCAGCACTCAAACAGCCATTCGTCATTGGTATGTTTTTAAGTTGATTATTTTAAATCGATTACTCGTGTGCGAGTTTAGGTTTTTTGAAATGTTACTCAGTTGTTACGATTTTATGTTTGTTTCTGTGGATTTTTTTTTCTTCTTAGGGGTTTCTGGGGGTACTGCTTCGGGTAAGACGACGGTTTGTGACATGATTATTCAACAACTTCATGATCATCGTGTTGTGCTTGTCAATCAGGTATGTATTTTTAAATTAACTTTCGAAATGCAATTATATTATCTGATTGTGAGATATCCTATTTTTAATGAAACAGTAACGGCTGATTATAGAGTTTTCAAGTAACACTGTCCCCATGGTTAAAGGCGTATAGGTATAGTTAAGGTTATCTTTAATGCGTAGGGAGGATATACTTTAGCATATTGGCTTATGCGGACATCTAGAGTTCATTCTTATTATTTTTATATTCCATTTGATGGTGGCGTTTGGAGCCTAGCTTGATAACAGCGAGGGGTATTGTTTGTAGTGAATTATGACTAGGATTTACAAAAAGATTATAATTTTCCTTGATGGCAAAAATTATTTAATTTATTTTATGCTCAGAACGTTCAAACACCCCTGATAAGTATAAAAATTACAAAAAACAGGAGAGGGTACTGTATCTGGTAGCCCCTTTACTCTCACAGTCTCACTGCTGTGTATTCCTAAATCTCTAATGCATTTCAGGCACAATCAACTTGTAATTATAGGTGCTAGTAAACATCATTATTAAATGAATGATTGAGGATTCATATGCTGTATCAATTGTATATGTTCTGTGGAAACATCATGTTGTACTGCCTATTTTTTTTTTAAAGTTTGCATCACTTGTTGTGACTCTGATGTTAAGAAAGAGTGTCCCTGTCATAACCCTGATGTTGTAAAGAGTTATTGCATTGTAAAAGAACCATCAAACAAGTTGAGTGAGAAGTTTGCCATCCGATCGGTCAATAGTATGAGTATTATAGCCTTCCTAAAACTGAACTATGGATCTGGTGTGACACGCGAGGGTTTAGATATCCTTTTGACCCTAAGTTTCTAAAAGTGTGTGAGGATGGGTCTGATTTTGATTATTTGACGAATTGGTTTTAACATGGTAGATGTGTAATTTAGTTTTTCAATGATTGAAGATACATGGTAGATACGAGATTTCTGGTGTTTTAGGTATTTTTATCAAGTTGTATGCATTAAGTATTTTGTCGTATAATTTTTTCTTTATGCTTCTTTCTTTGTTGCAAATGAAACCTTCTATATTTGAATGGGAAGTATCCTTGAAGCTTTTAATATGCTTTTTCTGTCTGTTATTTAGGATTCATTTTATCGTGGCTTGACTGCTGAAGAATCTGAACGTGCCCATGAGTATAATTTTGATCACCCTGGTAATGTTCTTATTGATATAGGGTTGTGCCAGTTTTTATTTTGCTTGCTATAATGCTGCCAATTGATGCCATCAGTGACAGCAGATGAATGCTTGCTCATACTCTTAAATAAAAAAATGCCGTTGTTTGTAGATGCTTTTGACACAGAGCAAATGCTAGAGTGTGTTGAAAAACTCAAACAAGGAAACCCGGTCCATCTTCCAATATATGACTTTAAAAACCACCGCAGATGTTCCGAGTCCTTCCGCCAGGTATTTGCTTCTGAACATGTTCTCTTGAATGGTATACATGTCAAATTTGTTGTATTGCTTCATCTGACCAGAAAAGCCTATAGTTGCAGTTTTGATGATTGTGTTTTAAGTATTCGGCTGAGTTCTGTATTTTCCACTATCTAGACAAATTTACGTTTATGAAACACATTTCATTTAGGGGCTGTTTCTTTTTTCTTGACTTCCAAAGTAGAACGGTATTTCTTATTTTGTAGAACTTGCTAGGGTTATATTTTACGGCTCAAGCAGGACTGTGTTAAATATTCTCCATTTTTCCTCACGAAATGCATTAAATGGTCTTAAATCCCTTTAATGTTGTTGATTGCAGAATCTTAATAGTGTGTATCTCCTCCCTTTAAATGGTATACAGACAACCTGGACCTTGTGCCATATTCCCCTTATGGGCTTGGTTAATATCTTATACAAGCATAGTGCCCCTCCATTTTATGAAGGAATAGAAGAGGGCCTTATCATTAAATTTATCTTCTAAATCTGTATGATTGATACATTTTTTGAACCAATTGAGAGGCCACATTTGGTAATTGTGAATTTTGGGCCAATATTCTTACACCAAAGAGCTGTGTTTGACTTTTGTTTATACCTAAAACTCTAAAGTTTATGTTACTTAATCTTATGTGTATATGTGTTTGATTTGTGAAGTTTATCCCAACTAGAAGCTGATACTACTCTTGCATTTATATTTTACACCATATTACCAAATAATGTGTTGCTTTTGCCATCATATTTTATAAGATTAGGTAATTTTCTCATTCTTGTTGTAGTCATGTTAGAATATTGTTACAGTTGGCAACAGAGATTAAATTGTTGACTAAATCTGGGGAGGTGTGGAGGGGGTGAGAAAAGTGGGGTGAGGCGGGTTGGGTGGACCGAAGGAAATGGAATTCAAGAGTGGTAATCCCGAATGCTTATATATCTGTACAAGCATTACCAAGCTCATATTGTTAAAGAATAAAGATTACATTTTTGACTTAGTTTTCGTGTGTTTTTCAGGTGAATGCATCTGATGTAATTATCTTGGAGGGAATACTGGTGTTTCATGACCAAAGAGTTCGTGACTTAATGAATATGAAGATATTTGTTGACACAGGTGTTCATTTTTTAGCATTCATTCTGTGAACGATAATTATTGCCATATTTTTGTGTAGCTTACATGATGATCCTTGCGAAGTACTATCTATTATTTCATGTTTGTGTTTTCTTGGTATTTAGCTTACATGATGATCCTTGCGAAGTACTATCTATTGTTTCATGTTTGTGTTTTCTTGGTATTTAGGTATTATGTTTTTCATTACCCCATAGCCTTGTTCTTTCTTAGATCGCTCATTAACCGGGTATCCTAAACATATTCGTTGTACAACTGTGAACTAGAATCTGGTATGTTTAGTATAATGATGTGTCATCTACAGAATCCGGTTATTAACAATGTAAGATGTTCCTATTTAGTCCGACATTCTATTGTGATGGTCGTACATGCTTCTTGGTGAAGGCTAATTTCTTTTGTCGTGTTAGTGTTGAATCTTAGATAGTTGCTTGTGATCTATAACTTCAGCTTCCTTTCTGCATATTTATTTGGTCTTTGTGTATGAATGAAGTCATCCTATACTCCCAAGTGGCTGTAATAAGTACCTTGTGGTTGAACCTCATTTCTTTTGTCTTCTGGTGCCCATGTTTCCCCCTTTTCGACTCTTTAAGTATCAGTTACTTTTGCAAAATTCATGTTTATTTGATCCCCCTGTCAGGTTCACTGCCTAGTAGTTTTCATTAAAGTTACTGTCTTCTATACCTTATCACTACACCAAATTATAACGAGCTTATCCATTTCATCCTGATTAATGACTTAATACCTTCTTTATTAGACATATCCATTGCCCTAAACAAAATCTCTTTCTTCCTTTTCTGTTGACCTAGATGCTGATGTGAGGCTTGCTCGTAGAATAAGGCGAGATACAGTTGAGAGGGGTAGGGATGTTAATTCTGTGCTTGAGCAGGTAAGTTCCTCTACTTTTTTAAAATCCTTAAGAGTATTTTTTTGGATTTTCTTGTGAATCTTGAATCATTTAGTGCTGACCAACACTTGATAGTTTTTTTCTTCTTAAAAGTCAAAATCCGCAATTGCCATTCTTTGGCTTTACGAGAGGATATATTGGTTTACTGCAGCACTAGAAACCTTCTTTTGGCTTTCTTGATTCATCTATAGCTTTATAGTGTGTCTGTGTGGTAGATAATTGCTAAGTTTCACTTGAATGAATAATTTCCTTCTTTATGTTTTTACTTAAAAGATAGAACCATATTCGTTGAAATATGCCGATAAGTAATGAATTGACATTCTAATACTGATATCAAATGGGCATTTGAATGCTTAATATATGTATCGATATTAATATAAATCAAAATCATTCCATCTGTGTTACTCCATCCGTCCGAGAAAAGAAGCAACACTTGGATTTTATGCTGTCCCCCAAAATGCAACTTTTCTTTTTTCTTGCTAAATTGTTAATCTAATTTTACTTTCTGTTCTTATTTAGGGGAATTTTTACATTTTACCAATGGCCCTTTTTTCTTAAAATTGATTGCCCATTTTACCATAATTAATTAGCTTTCTTTATAGAGGAGATTAGTAGACATTAGATTACATGCTTGATTTGATTATAGCGACTGAATATTGCATTAGGCATCTTTGGAAGAGACGACTATCTCATGAAAAACTCGGCTTTTTATTTTGATTTTCGTTGTTAGATTTCAATAAGATATGGTTTGGTTCCTCGTACTTTTGGGGACTGATGGCTGCAAGAGAAGTGGGAAGAGTTGGCGGAGAAATTGAAGATGAAAATTGGAGAGGTTTGATCTAAGATGATGACAAGATTCTCTGTTATGGATGAGAGGTTTGGGGGACAACTTGCCTCTATAGAAGAACCTTTGTGTAATTTGTTGGAGGCACACCTGAGCAAAAGCCATGGCACCAACCATGGTTGCCGTAGGGGCATCATGAAGAGAGGGAGAGAGACGAAATCACTGGCAACAAAGGGAAGGGAGTCATAATACAGGATACATAATTCTAGGTGAGGCCATTGAGGCCATCGACAATGAATTAGGTGTAGGGTGCCAATAGCATGGCTAGAGAGCGAGAGTTGCGAGATGTTAGACGTGGTCAAAGGTGGATGCAACAGGTAGGGTGAACGGTGGACCGTGGCTGTGGCAGCAAACAGCAAGGGCCCATCTAATGACAACATGACAGCTGTTAGTTTTCATTAAAATATCTTTTGGATTCTATCAGAAGATGATTTAGATTGTATGACTACCTATGATCACTGAAGAAATTATAGGTGGCATTTTGAAAATTTCAGCAGCTACAGGTTTCCATCAAGGGTCACCTTTTTAACTTAATAGCATGTTTGTTTGAGATGATAATTTGATATGGGTTTGAACTCTGTTGTTATTGCTTTTTGCTGCTGATATTGTCTTAGTGAACATGGTGGCAGAATTCATGTTTGATTATAAGTTTCGACTGGCTATTTAATATTTATTATCATTAACAATATGGAGTTCTATGATGAATAAATGGTGTCTTTTATCTGTGCAGTATGCTAAGTTCGTTAAACCTGCTTTTGATGATTTTGTTCTTCCATCGAAAAAGTATGCCGATGTTATCATACCACGAGGAGGCGATAACCATGTGGCAATAGACTTGATTGTGCAACATATACGCACAAAGCTTGGTCAACATGACCTTTGCAAAATATATCCCAACATATATGTAATTCAGACGACATTCCAGGTATTCACTTTGCCAGTTCCCTAACATTATCAGTGGACCATAACAATATTTTACATTCACCAACTGTCAACTAGGAACTACCTTTGGTTTATTACTTAGATTTCGCCAAGTACAGTACCACTTTTTATTAAATGGATTTTTACACAACTACAGGGATTATCCTTGACATAAAACGTATTATCCAACAAACCATTCAGGGGAAATGGAACCAACCAAAAAAAACTAAGTCTAGCAACTGGCTTGGATACATTACAAAAGTGAAAAAAAGTTAAAGAGTTAATGTAGTGTCCCATTTTTATAGAGGAATCTTGCCCTTGATTTGGTTTGTGTAGCATTTTATGCAAAAGAATCCTGTTCACATTGCAACGTCTCACAATAACATATAACTAATTATTGAAAGGAAACCCCACTATTTTTAGCCTGTTATGGATAGACAATCTTTATCTGGTACATATGTTTGCATTATGATACAATAGATGTATATTGATTCAAGATCCGTGTTACAGATTCGAGGCATGCACACATTGATTCGAGATCGAGAGATATCAAAGCATGATTTTGTATTTTATTCAGATCGACTCATTCGATTGGTACTTGACTCTCTACCCTATATGAAATTCTTAGGGGCTGATAGTTGAAGTCTTTTGAATGGTATTAAATGCCAATGATTAAATGAAATTGGTTCCAGGTTGTGGAACATGGCCTTGGTCATCTACCATTTACTGAGATGCAAGTAGTCACTCCAACAGGTATGATAGTTTCCGCGAGTTAGCTCTTCTTTTAGCCTTTTGTTTTTTCAAGAAATTATTTTACGTGTGGAAATGTACTGGATGCATATTCTCATGCATGCCTGTTAAAGTATTTTTGCTTGTATGGCTGTTGGAAGATCAGCAAAAGAAGGTTAATTTGCATGACTAAGAATACGCTATTATTTTTATCATTGATTTTTTAATTTTTGTAAAAACTTGAACAATAATCTATGTTTGTGTCCCATGGGACTCTTCTCCTGAGATCTACTAATATGCTATCATTCTTTCTCTCTTTTCCTTAAGAATTTGATCAAATATAGAAGACTTCCGAGTTATAGCAATGATATTGGGATGTCAAAGGGTGTTTTTAGCCACTATATGTTTTTTTGTGGTTCTGGGTGGGTGATGGTTTTTATGTATATTACCTTTTCTTTTAGGCAGGTTAGGGGAAGGGGGAGATGATGATGGCATTTCCTTCCTTGTTTTGTTCAGTTCTTCTTATGATTTTGAATTGCAAGAGCTTTTTTTACACCATCTTGTGTACTTTTCCAGTTTAATGAAATCTTTTTGTGCGACTATCTAAAAAAATAATAAAAAAAATCACTGTAACTTACAAAGTAACTTACAAACACACTCTTGGTGTTTTCATGGTTTCCTGCAACATCCATTTGTTTATACTTCCTGAAGCTGATGTAATTGTTGAACTTTTATGCCAGCATGGAACAATAGTTGCATTCAAAAATTGAATGGTTACATAGGATATGCATCAATCTGTCCTGTACAAATTTGGAATCATAATCGATATGATATCTCCGGGCAATTTGGTTTTTGGTGAGAGTGGCTTTGAAATTGAGGCCTCAAAACATAGGGAGATTGCAAAGCTAATTCTGTCTGTTGCTCTCATAAAATGTCTTCTTTAAAATTTTAGAGTTGCCTGAATATCATTGACAAGCTACTGAGACTTGTTGCAGGATCGGTATATAGTGGAGTTGACTTTTGCAAAAAACTGTGTGGTGTCTCGATTGTTCGGAGGTGAGTAATATTCAAGTATTGCAAGACAAGTTCTTCTTACTTTGCTCATGCTTTTCATTACTGTAAAGAACATGCTTTATATTTCATCTAAATGATATTTGCGTACTTTAAGAGTTTGAGACTAACCAGGTCAATGAGGCACTAATGTGACAATTGATCTGTGAATTTAGTGTAGTTTACATTTTATGAACTTCTATCATCTTATGGTTTGTACGGTGTTTTAGGAAGTTGGCTGATTCTCTCACCAATAATGTTTTCTTGCAGTTTCACCTGGAATATTATTGACGACACCATTATATGACAATAATCTCCAAAAGTTTTATCATTGTTCATGAAGGGAAATCTTGCTTATAAATTAGCAGTAATATAACTTCTGTTATCAGCAACATGCTAATGTATAGAACAATGAAACAATGATAACATATGCATCCTATGCATTTTTATCTTAGATTTGTAAAATGATAAGTAGCAATCTGACAATCACAATTGTTGGTACTTCCATTTGACTTGTCATCTAGAGCTTTTAAACATATATTTTTTTGCAAGACAGCTATGCTTATCCATCGACCCAGAGACACCGAAGTGGGTGTGACTATGTCAATTTATAAATGGCTCTTAATATACTAGGGGTAGAAATCAAAACTTAGAATATCTTAATATGAATTATGTATTTATGTGAGGATCTTAAAGTTATATGCCTGGTGAAGAGTGTAATAAATGACTACTTGTGACGGATGATCTCTATTTCGTAAGTTTTAGTGCTGACTGTGTCTTGGGTGTTGGCTTGATTGTCAATGCTATGCAATTCAAGAACCTATGAATATTTATTTTTTTGCTTTACAGTGGTGAAAGTATGGAGAATGCACTGCGTGCATGCTGCAAAGGCATAAAAATTGGAAAAATCCTGATCCACCGTGATGGTGACAATGGGCAGCAGGTAAGTATCTTCTCTAACTTGTTGGTTGGTTGATAGATCCACTTTTTATTGTGGTTTTGCTTGTACCTTTTGCACAATCATATACATATTATTAATTCATAAATTCAACATATCTACCGTAACACGTGCAGCTTATCTATGAAAAGCTCCCGAAAGACATCTCAGAAAGACATGTGCTTCTCCTTGATCCAGTTCTTGCTACAGGTTGGTGATAGTATTCTCTCCCCTGCCTTTTTGTCATGCATATAATAAGGTTAAAAATTCAAGGAACCTTTTTCCATTTTATGTTGTGTGGTTGGTATTAGTTGGGCAATGGGCAACCATTCGACCATGATTACTTCACCCTTTACATGTTTTGCTGCAGTCAGTGTAAGTAACCAGATTATTGCAATGTTTAAGTGAGCAGAGTTTTAATGAATTACTTGACTATTTGTCAAATGTCTTGCTAACCTTCAATAATGACAAGCATGGAGTAATAGACTGCAAAGAAAACTACAATTTAGGGAATCTCATGGACCCAAATCAATAACCTCAACTTCTTATGATGATAACAATGGACGAACAAGTGATTGTAACTTTGAAAACTTTTGGGCAATGGAAGGTTCAATTTTAAAGGAATGGGAATTCACAAACTTTTGCAATTCCCATGAGACGAGCAAGCAATCATCGTTTATATTGTTTGATATGGCTTGCAGGTAATTCAGCCAATCAGGCAATTGAACTACTCATACAAAAAGGAGTACCAGAATCATACATAATATTCCTCAACCTCATCTCGGTGAGTATTGTTATTCCATGTTCATACTACATATTGCCTGTTTTTAAGTATATAATATTTATGTACGGCCACACACCCTCTTCACCTTTCGTGAGGTTTGGCTCTACAGTTACCCGATGGCTCTTTGGTATATTGCCTGTTTTTATCATCACTCATTATATACATGTCATGTGCATTTAGGCCCCGGAGGGAATCCATTGTGTTTCAAAAAGGTTTCCATCGGTGAAGATAGTAACATCAGAGATTGATGTTGCTTTGAATGAAGAGTATCGTGTCATACCTGGTCTTGGAGAGTTTGGTGACCGTTACTTTGGCACTGACGACTGATATCATAGACAGACAGTAAGACGATTGATGGTTGGGATGAGATCAGAGATAAGAGTAACAAACTGTCATGAGGTTTCTTTTTTCCCTTAATCAACCATCAAGTTTGATTTTGTACCCTTTCTGCTGATGCCTGTTGTGCTTTGATGGTTATTGGGTGTAAATATTAAGGCATGGATCTTATATTACTCTTTTTCGGGGGATCAAATTGCATATAACCGGTTATTGCAAGATACTCCTATGTCATGTTCTCTATTTTCGTAAATATTTACTGCTGACACTTTGTGTTGCTGAATTTTGTAAAAAATTGGCTTTCAATTGGGTTTGTGTTCGAATATGCATTTTAGGGTGTTTTCGGTATGCATAACAGGATGGGTCAGAGTGGCGGAAGGTAAGGGGGCAGTAGGGGCTGATTTTCTTCCTGCTTAATGGACCAGCTCCAACTGGTCTGTATATTTATTGGTTTAAATCTTGGCCCCCTCCCCAACTCGTTACCCAACTTACCTTAAGGGGGCGTTTACCTAAATGCTTTTCGGGGAAGTGCTTACTGATAAGAGTCATCATTCTTACTTACCTTACCTGGTTACATTCTCAGTCATTAAAATTGATTGTTGGTAGGCGTATCTTACCCAATAAGCATTAACTGGGTAAGATTATTCTCCCTGAAATATCTAGTGAAGCAGTTGGCTGAAAATGCCACTTTCACATGTGTTGGACACAAGGAGTTGTGATCTCTTGAAGCCCAACACACCAATTTCTGTTTACTTCTACTTAAGAAGTTGTGATGCAGTGTTTGAGGCCCTGGAGATGTGATGGAATGTTACACCTGTCTAGGGTTCAATTCAAAGCGTACATAATAGTTGTAACTACTGAGTTTATCAGAGTTGATCTCTTGCATTCAATTTGCCAGAATTAATCCTCGGATGGCATGGGACACAAAAAAAAGCATCTTTTAGCATCTTAGCTTGAATTTTCTGCTTGGTAGCAGATGGAAAATTTGTTGGTGATACTTATTAGTTAATGGAAATTTGTTTGAGGCAACAAATACCCAGGATATCTTCAGTCTGGGTTATTGAGAACTCATGCATAAAAAGCTTAAAAGCAAAATAAGGATATTGATTTTAGTAATACTAAAACAAGATCTTAGTTTGCATTGTAAAATTTATGATTATTTTATTAATCATCAAAGATATAGTTTGTCGAACTTATATTCTTGGTTTTGTTTATCGAAAAAGAAATTACTAAAAAGACAAGGGTTTTTTGGTGAAGTTTCAAATGTAAAAAAATGGTTTTACAGGTTTCATGAAAACATGCTGGTTCATATAATCCCAAGTCTATATATATATATATATATATATATATATATATATATATATATATATATATATAAATAAATGATCATATCCCCTCCGTTCGAGGTTTTAAGACTTGTGTTTTATCTTTGGATGAAAATGATAAAATATAAATGAATTTTCTTATTCATTCCATTAATGAGAATTGAACTAATATTATTTTATATAATGATTTTTTCTTTAAACATACATTGAAATAATAAAATTATAAAATATTTAAATAATATAATTAACGATGAAATATTTAAAATAAAAAATTTATTAAAATTAAACATAAATTTATTTAAGAGATTTTAAGTTTTTATTTTTTAAAAAAATCTATAAATTACTAAAATACTTGGATCAAATTAAAAATCTTAAAAGTTCCGTAATTTAGATTGTACCAAAGGTACCCCAACACAACACTGTCTCACAGTCACGTTATATTAGGTTTTTAGCCCGACCCGTTTTGTCTGAACGGGTGGAAAAGATACTTGTTTTGTTTGTGATACAATTATCCATTCCCGCGCCACCAGTACGCCACTTTACGGCCATCACGGGCCAAAATGTCCGTCTTCTTCCTCTCTGCACCGCCGTCAATCTGTGTCTCACCGTTAACACACCGCCCTGCCACCACCATCACCTCCTGTTTCTCTGTTCAAACACTCTCACCACTCTCGCAGTCATTACCGTCACCTCCATCATCATCATCATCATCATCATCATCATCATCTCGACCGCCGTCATCAAATTCTTTGCTTCCAAATCCTAACGTAACTCCTATCTCCTCCTCAGGATGTTCACTCAATTGTCCTCACTTCGAGTCGTACGTTACTCAACCAAGTGATTTTGAAATTTAATTACTTCTCCTGCGTACTATAGATTACAATCTGAATCTATACTTACATTTTTTATTTTGGTTTGATTTTACAGGTGTTCAGGCTGTACTCACGAGGATAATCTCCACCGTCCGGTTATTTTAGGAGAGGCTACTACCTTCTTCAAAAAGCTCGGTGTCTCCGATTTCACTTTTGATACTTGTAGGCTGGTAAATCCAATTGCAAACTACTCCATCCGTCTATATAAGAAGTCGAGCATTTGGCATTTTAGTAGCGATTGAATTACTTTTAGAATTTGGAAAATTTATAAGAAATGTCGAATCTAACATGCGTCTGAGTTATATTTGGAAAGTGAAGGTTTGAATTTATAAAATCCATTTGACCTACTTTTCAACGAAGGAATCATCTTACCGGCCTCTACATATTTTCTTAATCACGGACCACGGTTATGGTACTTAGTTCAGTATTATACAGTCCCTTTGTTCCAGAAGTAGGTATATTTGTAAAATGCCAATTTTAAGGATTTATATTTTAGATTTTACACCCAGTAGAATCCATGTTTGTCAATTAGTAAGGAGCTTACCTTTACTCGGGCAAGGTCAAAATGGGGTATCCAAAGCAATTTAGAGTTTTAAATGGGAATTTGCCTCTTTTCTTAGGAAGGACCAGAATTTTTCTTTTTCCTTGAAACAGAACGAGTATATTGGAAACAGAGCTCATATATTGCACAATTGAATTGGTTTTGTTTTTGTTTTAGCCCTCATAGTCTTGGAATTTACCTTTCATTTTCTAAGTTAATGAATATATTTGTCTAGAAAGTAACTTGCTCTCAATTGCAGTGGGGATGGAGGTGCCGTGCTAAACTTGCCATACGGGGGTCATCAACTGATCCTCTGATAGGGCTTTACCAAGAGGGCACACACAACGTAGTGGATATACCTGATTGCAAAGGTCTATACTCATGTATCCTGCTTTATTAATTTGCATCGTATCACAGATCATATCGTAGACGTAAGTAGAGGGATAACAAACATAATTGCTGATACTATCCATGGAATGTCTATGCATCTATAAGCAGGCATGTCATTGTGCCATTGGCCCATTGGAGTATCATCTTAGTATAGATGACAAGGTACAAGAATGCGGAAGTGATTAATCCACCTATATTTTGTATTGGTGCTGTCTCTGTATCTTTATTAGTTCCTTCGTACCTATGTTAGTTATTGCTAGTTCAAAACTTAAACATTTAACTTCTAGACTAATTTTTTTTTTGAGTTAATTGTGCATTTTTTGCACCTTTTGTTTCTGCAGCTCATCATCCAAGCATAAATGCTGCTGTGGAGCTTCTGAGAAAAGGTTTGTTCTAAAATTCTGAACTCAATTTTGGTTCTGGAGTTTATATACGTTTTAGTAGACAAGAAAGTAAAAAATATAAGTTCTTATGCTGACTTAGGTTCTATCTCTCGTCATTCTTTTTGTCCTCTCTTAAATCTTGGTTCAGGTATAAAGATTTTGAACATCGATCCTTATGATGAAGATGAACGGACTGGTTATTTGAGATATGTTCAGGTGTAACATGCTTTCAATCTCAGTTAAGTTTAAATATTAGTTGGGAGTAAGTGGTATGTCCATATACTAACTTTATGGGTATTTGTAGATGGCTGTCACTACATACAACACATCTCTCCCTGCTTCTGAAAGATATAGAAGTGGTTAGTTATTAGTGTTACTTGCTAGTATTATCATGTATGTATAGCATATGCTGGACTGTTTGAAACTACTTTGGATTGTAAAACTGCAATTTTTTTGTTGTAAATTTACAGGTAGAGTACAAGTTTCTTTAGTTTGGAACTCACGTAGCGAAACTTCAGCAAGTTCAGAAAAGTTGAGCGACTTGGCTACAGTAAGGGTTTAAACTTCTCTCAGATTCTTGTAATGTCAACTTAAAGTCCCATGAAGTAAGTTTGGAGTTTTATTTTGGCATATTTCTCTTCGCTTCAAACTGTAGATGATTGAGCCCGTTGGTTTGGAGGTCACAGGCCAATCTAATATCTTTTTCCATATTTTCATCAACACTATCTTAAGATATTACAATATATCCTTTTCTTTCTTCTCTCAAGCATATGTACATGTAGAATAGTAGGCTACAATAACACCAAATAAGAGAGGATGAGAGATAAAAAGGCTGGTCTCGCACTTACACAATCCCCTTGTGAAAACAAGAAGCATTATAACTAGTTTGGTAGGCCAAGTATTGTAATTCGTACATAGAAAATTAGATGCATTTTCATTTTTTATAAACTATAAGAAAAAAGAAAAGAAAATGACCATTAACTTTCTTTATGGAACCCCAAAGCCATCATGAATGTCATGCAACTTGACTGTGCGTTTTTGTACTAACATTGGTAATTGTGCTTCCTTGTGGTTTGTCTTGTAGTTTTTGTGGAGAAATGGCGGGCCGAACAGTAAAGTTCATTTAATTCACTCTGTTTGGGCAAACTTCCAAACATCGACTAACAATGTGAGTGATGTACTTGTGTGTTTCTGTTAATGAAGGGGTGGGTTTGTTTTATGTTGCATAAGTAGTGGTTTTATAAAAAAGTGCTATGCAAAATTCTTTTCGTTCTTGAGATTTTTCAATGGCATGAATGTACCAATAGGACCATCATTCCATATTTCCATGCTAAAAGGACATGATTAGTCATAACAGTGGATGATACAGAGGATTGTGAAGTTAAGAGTAAATAGTATGCTTGCTAGTTTATATGTCTGGGATTTGTTGTTTGTTCCATTTCTAGTAATACTTTTGTTTCTTGGAATAAGTGACGTCATTAATTTTATATGCTTAAATTAAAAAAAAATGAAGTACTCTCACCCTTTAATATTGAGGAGGAGTTACTCATATTACTTTTTTCTGATTATGCAGGTAATTTTTGGAAATAGATGGAGGCATCTATTAGGAGAAAGAGATTTCTGGGAGCATGTTGGAGGAATTGATGTCTATTTGGCTCCATCAAGCTTCGGCCAAGCGAATACAAGGGTAAAAACCTTACTGAGAGTGGTTTACTATAATTTTCTGGAAACTACATGCATCATCCTATCCATCTGTTTCTTGGTAAATTTCAAGTTCAGGAATTGGTTTAATGATAATTTTAAATGTCTTGTTGGTCTTGCTAATTACTCAGTCCCATCCAGCAAAATCTGTGGTTTAATGAAACTTAATTGTTTGTGTTTTTGTAATGGTTGTTTATTGGACATTGTTCTTCTCACTGTTTGATGTGATTGTTTTTATTCTTCAGGCTTTTGATTCTTTGCTTCAAAAACTACATAGATATGTCCCTCTTGGTTCATCGGTTACTGACTTATATGCTGGAGCTGGAGTCATCGGATTGTCACTAGCTTCCACAAGAAAATGCAGGAAAGAATTGTTAATATGTTGTTCGATTGATTTGAAGTGGTTATGTCATCAACTAAGCGTACATATGTTATATCTTAATATTTTCAGATCAGTTAGATGCGTTGAGATCAATAAAGAATCAAAGCTAGCTTTTGAGAAGACAATTGAACGGTTACCAAGCTCCATTGATAGCAACATTAGCTGGCATCTTGCTGACACGTCAATTGTTAGTATTAGAGTCTTCATCTTCAACTTCACATTCTTATTATTTGTTTTAGGGTCCCGCATTCAGTAATCTCATAATTATTTGTACTAGCATACACTCTTGAGAGAAATTGTAGTTAACTGAAATATGCATGCCACTTTTTGTGATGAGATGAAATGGAAGTTTGTTTTTATGAATCACACCTCGAATACTGTAGAAAATACTACCTGCAATCCAAAGTAATTATAAAATGTTCTAGAACTTACATTGTGGTTCATCTACAACTTCTCTCAGGAACCACTTTCTTGGCTTGTGGGATCGGAAGTTCTTGTGGTTGATCCTCCTAGAAAGGGGCTTGACCCATCTTTGGTTAGTGCTTTACAGGCCATTAAATCTGCAGAGCGTAAAGCTATGACACTTGAAAGGTAGAAATAGTCATGAAATTAGTCGACTTTTTAGTACGTAACTATTCTGATAAGTGATATGAAGTGAAGAATCTGAATGTATGGTGTGTTTTTAATTCTGTCACTGTAGCCCAACCTTCAAGGCGAAAGATGAAAAGAGACCTTGGATTTTACGAGCAAGAGAGGATTCAATTGAGATTCCGAGCAGAACCACACAAGAAGAAAGTCGATCACTACCTCAAACGCTTATATATATAAGTTGTGGATGGGAAAGCTTCAAAGAGGTACTTTTAGGTCTCATTCTTTCAAAATGGTTGCTAAGAGCTGCATTTAGTTCATTCTGATGCCTGCTTTCAAAAACTCAAAAGTGGAGATTTCTAAGTCAGCTTTCTAATGTGAATTGACTGTCTTGCAGAATTGTACGGCATTACTGTCAAGTAAGGCCTGGCATTTGAGTAAGGCCCATGGTTTCAATTTCTTCCCTGGTACCCAGAGGTATATCGTTGTGTTATGTCATTTACTATGCTTTGTACAATATGTTGGTTAAATTTGCTCATTCGGTTGTTGCCTTGTTGGTTTTATAACTTTTCCTTATTCGACGATTATTTCTCCTGTGATGATGATATGTTCATTTGTTGTTCATATGGCCTAGCTATGTTTTTTTCTTTTTGAAGTATATAATATTTATATATGGCATATGCAACAAATAAACTCACACACCCTCCTCGCCTTTGGTGAGATTTGAACCCCTGACCTCCTAGGAGGTCAAAGACTCCGATACCGCTAGGAGCAAAGACTTCGTTGAGTTACGTAGGATATTTGCGGTATCCTCTTTGCATAATGTCAGTTGAGAATCTTTTGACGATCTATATTCTTTTGCAATTGTGAGGTTAAATAGTTTCCTTGTTGATGGACTAGATCTGTTGCATCTTCTATTTCACTGTAAATTGCAACACAAGGATATTACGTGGTTTCACAATTTTATGATTGTGTGTGTTCACACACTAACCCGAGATGATGTATATAACTAAACAAGTAGCAGTTACAACGAAATGCGTACCTGAACGATTCAAAACAATTCAAATGGTACAAATAACCTACTACTTAGAACTTGTAGAGAGGAGAACAAATTGAAATGTATGTGGGTTTTTTGTGTTCGTTCTAGTGTTAAATGAACCCTAATTTCTTGCTTTCTCATGTTTGCAAGTCGCCCGGTCATTGAAAGCTTTGTCGAAAACCCTTATGGGACACGACTTCGAAATCGTGTACAAGTCATATAGAACAGAGTTTGTGACTACCCAAGTCACAAGCAACTCACAACGTACGTGAGTTTGACACCCAACGTACATGACTTGGGAGGGAGTTCACAAGTCGCGTACAAGTCACCTGAAGCGTGTCAAGTGAGTATCACAAAATTCAACAAGTTTTTTTGCACTTGCTTCATAGTCACTTCATCAATGTCAAGTTGCATTCTTGATTGGATTAGCTTTTCTCCTGTCATGCTTGCTCGGTTTAGTTTGAACAATTTTAAGTTGCATATTTTGAGGCTAGATGAATAAACATTATTGGTTTCTCCCTTCTACCAGGAACTGATGAGAACATATTTTTTCAAATGTGGAGTTCTTTTTTCCTTTTCTTTTGGACTAAATTAGGTGTGAACTGTTAGATACTTTGCTGTAGCCCCCTACTTGCCTGTGATGCCTAGTTTGTGAACGTGGAAAATTGTTATCTATGTGCATCAAACAGATTTACTTGTGGATTTCTTATGTTGCATTATATGTTTGAGGCTTCTATTTGTTCTTTTACATCTTTATGCATTTTTTTGCTGACACAATTACTTTTGCAAAAAATGGTCTATGCAGCATTGAAATTTTGGCCATATTTAAGCGAGGGCCTGGAGCAAGTGTGAAGAAAAAGAAATCCTCAAAGAAGAAGAAGAAGAAGAATAAAACCTTCTGAGGAACAATCATTTATGCTTGCCTCTTGTAACATAAAAAGGGAGTTCATTCAAGTAGGACATCTGGTCGGTGGTTGCGTAATGAAAACATGGGAGGATGGATTTCTCATCCTTGAAAAGATGTTATCATTAGATATAAGCTATTCTATGTATGACCAACAAAATGATGCAATCTATAAGCGTTGATAATCAAAATCATCTTCTATTCTGTGTTGTCTTGCTTCCTTTCTTTATTAAATTTTGTAAAGGAATCAAGTATTGAAAATGAAGAATACGATAAATACATGGATTTATTTGAAGCTCTGCCAATGCATTTTCATTTCTCCATTGAGATTCAGTGTCTTTTTCTACCTGCATGGGATTTTTCCAGATTTGGAAAAGCACTCAAAATGTTGTGGGCTCTCAAGTCTTGCCTGGTCAAGATCCCCACCAGTGGTGGCACCTACAAGGAGTGTAGCTTCAGGTGAGTTGCATTGATCCCATAAAATGTCTCCTAAAAACAAAATGATGAACTTTGACCTTTTTGTAGTTATGAAAAGTAGAAAGCTGATCATGACATGCTATGTTTCAGTAGTTGTGCTACAGGTTTTGGGAACTTACTGCTGGTCCTGAGTACTTTGGTAAGACGAGCATATGGCGGAGCCCCACCTCCCTGAATTGCACCATAGCCTTCGCAACTGACATGGTCTCAACCACGGTATGAGGAGTTGTGTTGGTAAGTGGATGCAAGTCCACGTACATTTCCGTTTCTTCCTTTGTCAGAGTCACCTCCTTGATATTTCCCCACCTTTCTGCCGCATCAACACAGCTAATTCTTTCTCTAATTTCCCACTCTTCTGTTCTCCTCCTCTCTTGTAAAAGCCATTTTTTCTTCAGCACCAACAAAAGGTGAGCTCGTAAAACAAGTCCATGCACTTCAGTTACCTGACCAACATGGGGCACAACTGTATTGTATACTACAGGGAAACCATTGTGTGTGGTGTTTCGCAAAACATCCACTATGCGGCTCACTTTCTCGATCCCAGAAAGGGTGACTACTGGTGGCTTAACTGCAGCTAGGTCACCTACAGTGATGTTTCTCATCCATGGTTTAGGGTGCGCTTCCAAGAAAGGCAGCCCTTTCAGATCTAGTATGATCTCATAGATGCTTGGGTTGAAGCAATCTCCAACACTTTTGGCAATTAGAAGGACAAACATGGTTATGGGTAGTAGAAGAAGATTGTTGGTTAATTCAAGAAATATGACACAAACGGAAACGGTCATCCTCATTGAACCTGCCATCAAGGAAGCTGCACCCAAAACAGCATAGAGACCTTGGTCCATCTTTGAGTATGGCTCCATTGCAATACCAACCATGCGGCCGTAGGATGAGCCCATAAGGAGGATAGGGAGGAAAAGGCCAGATGGAACTGCAATGCCGAATGTGATGAGACCCAGTATGCAATAAAGCATGAAGAAAATGACGAGGGAGATTGTTTGGTATTCTGTGGAAGTGTTGATGGAGAAGATATTGTTTACAGCATCATCATTGGTTGTGAGGAGGAGAGTAGCTAGATCATTGTAGTGTCCTTTTGGACAGTTGAATTGCTTGAAATTCCCCACCCTTCCTGTATTAGGACATTTAGAATAAAGGGATGGATCACAGGGCTTGCAGCTTACAAGGAATGGTAGTCCGTATTGGCATGCAGAGGTAAATAATGCAACTGTGAGACTTAGTAATATCTTGGCTAATCTTCCTTTCCTGCAAGATTAATATCAACAGTTTTAGGCATGGTTTTTCCTAGGATATTGGATCTGTTCCAGATAGATATATTGAACTGAAACGAGGTGTGAAGTTATGAAGGCTTACTCGTTAATGAGACTGTAGACTCTGAGGACCTTGTGAAGGAGGTAGTTGTAAAGGCTTCCTAAAACTCCCCCAATAATTCCTATTAAAGTGATGGGGATGAGGTCAACAAAATGATACGTCACTGGAACTCCGCTGACGTCAAACATGATCAGTCCCCCTTCTCCAAAAAGTCCGCAGCCTCCAGCTTCACAATACTCCATGGAAGCTCTAAGCACTACAACCACAATGGCTGTGGTGAAAAAAGTTCTCCACAGAAGAGCACTTCTCCACCATGTTGCCACCTCCTCAAGTGAAAACAAGACACCACCCACTGGTGCATGAAAGGCAGCACATACCCCCGAAGAGGCTCCATAAGTGATGATATCTCGGCGGTCTCTGTCATTGTTGAAGTAACGGATCCAACGCCATTTAATTTGGTAATTGTCTGGCCCACCTTGGCCTACTAATGAAGCAATACAGGCACCAATGTGAATCAGTGGCCCTTCTTTCCCTAAGTCCAGGCCTGCAGAGACAGCTCCTATGCTTCCAATGATCTGTAATTAGTAAAGAGAGATTGGCAAAACCATCCAGCTGCTTTCAGGTATGGGATGTTTTCTTTTTTCTTCTTTAAGTATAATTACCCTCCCCTACCAATTTATAATGAACCTAATACCTTTTTGTGCTTACGGTATAGAAGAGTAATTAGTATGCCTGAATTTTACCTAAACTTCTTGACATTATTAAATGGTTCTTGCCTTCTTGGAATGTAGCCAACTATAGGTTAAATTAGCTTTCCCAGTTGTAACCAATACCATAGCACATCTGTAGTCATAACCAAAATAAAAAATGTCACACTCTTACTGGCATGAAAGGGACAAGGCTACCAACCAAATGAATTTATTGGAAGGTATCAGTTTAGATGTTGAATAACATCACCTAAGAAGGCATGTCAACTATATAGTAAAATTACTCCTGTAGTAATCTTTAGCACACTATTTAACACCATATTTGGCTGAACCTAGGAGAAAACTCCTCTTTCCGAAATAAATGTTCAGTTTGCTCAAACAAGTAAATGTCTTATATGTAAATCAATTGTCTTCTCATATTGATGTATAAATCATGGCATTCACTATAGATATATTATTTAGAAACGAAATTATTTGTCAACATACATATGAAGTATATGTTTTTGTGGAATACAAACATACTTTTTGCAACAATACTTAATTAGCTAGAGTTGAGGATTGATGAGAAATTTCTTACGACAGCATAAGGCAAAACTATGTGAAATAGTACAAAAATATGATGTAAACATTTCATTAAATATGAGGCAAAACTATGTGGGACAACCAAATACCAAAAAAAGTCTCGTTTAATCTGGGATAAATGTGCTGAGATGAGTGACCTTTAACTTTATGAATACACTTTCTTTCCCATTAAAAGTTGCTTTGTATATTTCTGGAAGGTTTTTATCTTTTACTATTAGTCATATGTCCAAAATACCAAAATAGGGAATCTTGTGGAGCCAAACCGACATCATCAGTTATTTGCAATAATGACAATTGACAAACAGTTAATTTTAGCTTGAAAACTTGTTTTAAGAAACAAAAAATTATTATGAGACATCCCAAATTGGATAAAGTACTACTTTTTATAAGGTTGTGTTCCCTATCCAGAAATGAATTCGAATTAATGAATTATTTTGTGGGAAGCTATATGCACCTTTACGAACAATGTTGTAGCGTCATACATTCCAGGGGTGTCTATCCCATTAAGATAAGCTTTGATTTCAGGAACACCAGGCCCAGCTGCAGTAGGAGCAAAGAACACACACAAAATAGTAGCAACCAGTGTCAATAGTAAGTTAACCCCAGTCATGAAGAAGAACCCCATCATGTATCTGCATCCACCATCATCATACATAAGCTTCTTGATATATATATATATATACACACACACACGTATATAGGGTCAGGTTCAAGGGAAAACCGTAGAATAATGAAAAGTTGAGGAACAACTGGTAAAGGTTCATTTGGACGGTATGCTACCAGAAAGTTCTACTGATCTGGATGTGCTTTTTGGCAGCTATCTGGCATTGGGTAACGAAATGGAAATTTTTGGTTTCATCAAGCTGCTATCTGATAGCTATAAATCTAAATGATAGAAATATTTTTCCCTTAGTCCTATCTATCCACCTCTCCGGACACAATATCTTGAGTGTAGTTCGACCGTGGAATTTCTTTGTTTTCTTGAGGAGAACCCAGAGGTTATTTTATTCCTAGGAATCCCCCGCATGCCTTATTTGAGACTACTAAGGCAGGCGGTGGACTCTTTTATTCGTGTACCACGAGCCCTCCGTCCCACACATCTATCCAGAAGCAAGTGTAGTTCCATAATGGGTCCCATTCTTCTAGCCTTTCCCCGAGATCTTTAATTACTTGTATGCACATGTGCATATCGTCCAGATGAATGGTTACCAAGGAGTTCCTCAAATTTTCATGTTTTTGGGGGTTTTCCCTTGAACCTCCCTCTATATATAGAGAGAGAGAGGAAGGATCATACGAGAAGTTAAACAATTTGAGAGAAGGCGATAAGTTTCTGTATCATATATGATTACATTTCTTTGGGTGAGTTTAGTCATATATGATTAAGCGTCTATGTGTTGTCAATACAACATGTGTTTAATCATATATGTTTGTATATATCATACCCTCCCCCGACCCCACCTACAGGTGGGATATTTTGGGCTCGTTCGGTTTGTTTTTCGTTTTGGTAGAGGGTAAAGTCGACCGCAAAACCTCTTTTTCTTTATGTAGTGGAAGACAGCCAGGAGTTTGTAGCCTGCAATGTTCGTAACTGCAAGATTGATGAGAGTGGCTGTGATACCAGTTAGAAGCCCAACTAGTAAAGCCTGTAACCATTTCAATAATGTATACTGCATTATTTGGACTCGTGATCTGCTTCTCCAGTCATGCTTGAAAAGATCATTTTCATTGATCCTGGCATATACGAAAACAAGAAGAGAAACAGGTTTATTTTCATTCCCATGTTCATAATCATAATTTTGATAAAGTATTCATATTTTAGAGATGAAAGTGGTTTCTAAGCTTACTCGTAGTCCAAGCTTTCGATATGAGAAACTTTGGCCCCAATCATGGCCAGTGGAATGGAAGAAAGGGTCTGATTTTTCTCGAGGAATGGCTGATGAATGGAATTGCTCTTTGGCTCACTTTCTTGTGGTTCTGTTTGTTCTTCCATATTGTAGGTAGTTGTCTCTGCCAATTGGTCTGATTCTTCTTCCATTCGATCAAATGCAGTTCGCATTCTTGGTAATCACTAGTCCTCCTCTGCTGTAAACAAAGTAATCTCTCTCTCTCTCTCTACATATATATATATATATATACACACACAGCACATAGCACACAGAGACACCTATATACATGTATGTAGCTATATGTACTGATTGGAAATTGGGAATGATTGGTTTCAAGAGATACAACGTTCTTTATCAAAACCTTGGACAAGAGTAGGAAGGTGTGAGGATAGGTGATAGCTCAAGGAACTATAAAACAAACAACTGGGGTCCAGGTTGACAAGTTGGTTATGGTTTGGGTGAAAAAATCAAACAAAAGACAGCTCCATCTATTGTCTAGACTTAAAAATAGGTAATAATTTTGTAGTCTACATTGTAACATGTTTAGGGGCAGTTTACTAAACACTTGCCAGGTAAACGCTTACCTTAACGATTGACCACTTGTAAAGACCGAGAATCTTACCCAGTAAGAGGCATATCAAAGACCGAGAGTCTTACCGCTAAGTGATGGAAAAGACTCTTACCCGGTAAATGCTTACTGGGTTTAAGACGTTCACTAACATTCCATTTTGATGGTCGAAATGGTTATACGATAAAGTAAGGGAAGATAATATCTCTTACTAATAAACTTTTACCCGGTAAACATTTAGTGGACAAGCCTTAATCATAAAAATCCTTTAATTTGCCAAGTGCACATTAAAAAGATCCTATTCGCGTATAAGAAAACTTTCTGTAAACATTAATATATGACATTCACCACTTTTGGAAGTTTAAAGAATATTATATATACTATATCTATACATGTATAGGATGTGATTAGTTCCTATAGCTAGGGAGCCGTAGGGATTGCGACACGTATGCTTTGTGCAGATCTTGAACGGTTAGAAACTGGGTTCCAATAAGTTTTGTCAAGAAAATGGTAATGTTTTTTTTATCAACTGGTGAGAATCAGCATGGGATACTCTGAATAAAGAAATAGGGATGATACAACAAAAATGGCTTTCTTTGGTATGGTAGTAATAAAAATAATGATAGCCTGCCGGTTTGACCACGTGGGTATTGCATTAAACAACCAAATATGTTGATGATTGCTTCAATCTTGCTTAAAACATGTATTTCTTTCATCAAAACAAAATGTCTTGTCGCCATTAATGATAGAGATGGTAGATTGCAATCTTTTTTTATAACATTATAGGTGAGTTATTATGTAACCATTTATATTTGTACAATCAATACAATTTAATCATAACCGTCTATTTAATTTGATCAATATGTGATTTCATAAAAGTTTTGATTGTTTTTTAATATAATGTATTGATCATAATTAATGAACCATAATTATATTTCATAAATATTTAAATCATAATAAATGAACTCTCATCATTTCCATTAATTTCTTTATTGATTGAGTTGCATTGGTTGTTAAATGTGATGAGTTGCATTTGAAATGTTCTCTCTATATAGTTATACACACACATTAATGTGTACAAGAGGAAAACGATGTGATATATTGGTTCTTTTAGTATATTTATATAAGGGCAAATTGTTTGAAAAAGTAACGTGTGTTAACTTGATTCTTATTTTGGGTAACGTATTTTCAAAACTTTCATTTTGGTATCCTAAATTGTAAAGTTTTAATCATTTAAGTACCTGGGTAACCGGTTACCATGCTGATGTGACGAGTGATGTGATATTCAACTCAGTATTATTTGTTATTCAACCTAATTTCATCTCATCACTCGTCACATCAGCATGGTAAGTGGTTAATGCTTCAAACGTTACATGGGTGCTTAAATGTTTAAAACTTTACATCTTAGATATCAAAATGAAAGTTTTGAAAGTATGTTACACAAAATAGGAATCAAGTGAAAGTACGTAATTTTTTCATACAATTTGCCCTTTGTATATAAAGATACAACTAGGATTTTAGGTATGGTACACTACAATTCAAATAAGGATATGTTAAAGAACGTAAATTTAGATATTTTTAAATGAAGAAAGAATATTTTCGGTTTGATTTTGATTTTAAATGTGGTGGATAAAGACACAGGGATGATAAAATTAACCTCAATTCAAATCATGTTATATGTATTTGCACTTTGACCACTAGAAGATTTGCCTTTACAAGTTATGGAATTAGTGTGGGCTAAGTCTGGGTTCACTGTTTAAAAAAAATGATGAAACAACGTTAATTTTAAAATTGTAGGGTTATAATTAATGTTAATATAATTCTATATGATACCAGCATTTGACTTTCTTGGTACAAATAACTTGGTTTGGTTTGTTATTTCTTCGGTTTTTCCCACATGGTCATCAGCAAAGTTTGCTATGAACATGTAATTTTTTTATAGATTCGTACAAGAGATAATCAATAGTAAATTTAAATTCAAATAACCAAACGTTATTTCATGATAGAGAATTAGGATGGCATCTTGTTAATTTCACTCCTTGAAGTCTAAACTCTTAACATTATAAGCCATGATCAATACGTTTCTCATAGAATATCGGTTTGAGTCCTGCAAAATACTGAGATTTTTCTGATTGTTCTCTAGGGTCAATGGAATTTGTCAAGATATGCATAAACTGGTCCAAATATCTATGATTAAGAAAACATATATCTAATAGATCCCTGGTGATTTGGTACGACAATTTATTTGCACTGTTGCTATTGGCCAAAGTTCTTGTAGGATATATGTTGTCGTTTTTCAAGTTTACATAAGTTTGATTTATGTGAGTTATAATGTCAAATTACATGATTATTATAAATATAATGTTAAATAATAAGTTTGGACTTTCTGATGCAAGATAGTTTTCTAAGGGTCGTTTTGATTTGAGGGAGTGTAATAGAATTGAGGGGATTTGAATTTTAAATCCATTTCATTCCATGTTTGATATGCAGGATTGTCTGGATTTGAAATCATAGGATTATGTTGAAATCTCTCAAACATAGAATTTTGAAATCCATCGAGGATGACAGAGAATTCGCAGAATTGGTATATAATAATGTTTTAAAATATTTTAAAAACAATTCTTTTCTAATAATTAATTAATAAAAAAATAATTTAAGTATTTTTATAATTATTTATAATTAATTTTTATAGATTATTTATAAAAAATGGAATTTCATTCCAAATCCGTCAAACCAAATACTTCAAAGATTTCAAATCCAGATCCCTCCAATTTCAAATCCTTCCATGAAATTCGAATCTCTAAAAACCATTTCATCAAACCAAACTCCCCATAATCGTTTGGTTTGCAGGATTGTTTTTGATAGATTTGGATTTCATGGAGATATTTGGATTGGAATGGATTTGAAATCATTGGTGTGTAAAATTTGGAATGAAATGGAATTGGATTTTAAATCCAAACTTTCATTCAAACCAAACACACGATTGAAATGAAATTCAACTTTAAATCCCACAAACTAAACGGGTCTTACTTTACTCTCCCTGTTTTGGAGCTTTGGGCATTGATTACATACTGATTATCTACAGACATCCAATTTTTTATAATGTCAATCTTTTAAACATGGTACTTGTGATAAATCCATCAAATTTATCCTTGACAAGATATACATACCACAAGTTACGTGCAACAAATTCGAATTGGTTTCTTGTAATGTGCAAAAATAATAGCTCGTGTTATGTAATTTCTTGTAATTAGGAGTGATACACCTAAATCAAATAATATGATCGATAAACTTTGGTTTCTAAACAACAAATGCACACAGTACAACGTAGCGTCATAACACGATCTTCACATAGCATTCTCTCGAGCAAAAGGAAGGATGGTGCGACTCAATTTAGAGGGCTGTCACTAGGCATATCCCAGTTATCATCGTCGTCTTCCCTCTTCTTGCTCACACCTTCCAGCTTCTCGTCATTTGGGTTTCTGAAAGGGGTCCGTCTGTTTATCCCCCAAAACAAAACCAACTTCCATTAAACAGTTTGTATTATGCACATAATAAGAAAATACTCATTACAGCAGTTGTATTATGTACGTAATATATATAAGGCCAATTCTATTCATACCCCCTGCTATATGAGTGGCATGTGGGTCGAAAGGAGGTACAAAATGTGAATGGTATGTGAGTGAGGGGGTATGAACACCAACCCCCTAATATAATCGATCAACCAAATACAATGAAAACAGTAAAGATAGCACGGTGAACAAGACAAGGTACCAATCAACGAATTGGTCATGTTTGGTAATAACTATTTTGTATCAATTTTTGAAATCTCTAGAACCGTAAAAGGTACATGATTAATCGATTCATGAAATTCAAGTTTTTATTCGTGTTTTTGGAGATGTTGGGTTTGATTATGTTTTTTCATTTGTCAAGAATATGATCAAATAAGGTGTTGGCTCTAAGAAGGCTAACTAAGGGGCTGTTTGGTTGGTATTCAATGTCTGTATGGATAAAGATGTTTGTGTGGATTAATTTGTCGGTACAGATTAAGAAGGTTTTGTATGTGAGGGTTTTCTCATAGATGGAAGAGGCGTGTTATTTAATTGGGATGGACAAGTTTGGAAAAAACTTGGTTCTTTTTGCATAAAGCTTCCGTTCCCCCTAGAAGATTATTGAAAAAGCCATTTTCTATATCATTAAGTCACTATCAAACAATCATGTATAAGCTATGAGTCTCATTAAGCTACTAAAAAACATGTCCTAATTCTCCCATTCTCCATATCCATTCTCATTCCCATTTGGCAATTTCCATTCCCTCTCATTCGTATTATCATTTTCGTTCCCCTGAAATGATGAACCAAACACCCCCTAAATATCAGGTTACAAATTTTGACTAAAAGCCTTTCAACTTGCATGTTGCAAACCCATTATCTAGAATATATTCAGCTATTTCATACAGGATGTAAGGGCAGGGACAGTTGTTGAAAGTCCATGTATTTGGCACTAATCAAGTAATAGTTATACTCCCCCAAATATATAACTACCAATCATAGAATCTTCTGGTCCATTCATATTGTCAATAGTCTCATAGATCTCACTTCGTTCTGTGAGTCTTACTTCCTTTGTAGGATGAAAAATAAAGATAAAACCCAAGAAATGATGTTGAAGAGTCGGTACATGTTCATCTCTCTACACACGAAACGACTCATGCTTCAATCATTTGACTTTTGTGGTCAAACTATTGCGGAAGTGATATAGATTTATCTATAGTTACAATAATATGAGTATGCCATGTTATGCTATCTAAAAACACAATTATGTGCCATTCTGAAATAATATAAGAACAACTATTGATCACAAAATCATAATATTTCATCATGAAAATAAACCCATTGCAGTTCTTAATCATAAATATAACCCTTTTGATCCATCTTTCCTATTTTGAAATCAATCTGGTAAGACACCTATGAGTTTGTAAACTATCAGCTGACTGGTCACCCATATGTGGACTCCATACATGCAATTCCTGAGCTCTCCTCACACTCTTTTTGTGAGCTTGTTGCACAAATTTCATGCTCAGTCAAGAAACTTTCGGATAATTGTGCCCAAATTACTTACTCTCTTGTTATCCTACAATGTTTATCGATGCATATGCATATTCCTCTATTGATCTTAGACATCTTGATGTTTACAGTTGATAAAATCAAATATATCAAACTAATCTAACCATTAAAATCTGCTTTGTTATGGAGAATTTACACTAAAAAAATGTGTTTAAAATTGAATAAATAGTTTCCTCATGGCATATCCACTTCAAGTAATTACTACTACAGGATCGGATTGATATCCATGCGATGCTAAACAGCACCATAATGATAGTAGTTATAACTGTAATGATAGCTACTGTTAAAGATATGAATTCATAGAATTAGCAGAAAAATTGGAGTTAAACAAACGAAATCGACATCAAAGTTAAATTACCTGCGCCGATTGCGCTTAGCGGCCTCGCGATGCTTGCGTTTCTTCTCTTCCTGTTTATTCTCGAAGTACCTACGACGCTTACATTCTTGGATGACGCCAGCCTTCATAACTTCTCTACGGAATCGTCCCAATAACTTCTCCTCCGGCTCGTTGTCCTCCACAATTACCTGAACGTTATACGCCGATCTGAAGTACAAAGTGTTAGCGTATGCCAGAGACGGACAAACCACAGACATCAGATCACCGGAGCAAGAAGACGACGACGACGAATTGGAAGAGGCAACCATTGGAGCAAACGCATCTTTGTGCTTTGAAGAGGATTCAGTGGAGAGAGAGATGTTTGACGGTGGAGCTTTGGAAGGCTGTGGTGGAGCTTTTAATGGTGTGAAAATGGATAGGAAATTGGCTAAAACTGAAGAAGCCATTGATGCAATGCAACAAACGAACTCGAACGAATGACCCTCTTATCTCTGAAACAACAGGTTGATAAGCCAAAAGCCCTGGCCCCTGAATCGAAATGGATAAACTGAGTTGACTCGGTTTTTCTCCGTTTTATGGGCTGGATCAAGTGGTTGGGCCTTATCCATTAACGGATTTGGATCTTATGTGGTAATTAGCGTTTTTTAGTCCATTTAATATGCAATAAGATTATCCCAAATTTAAATATCATTTGACAGAAAAAAAAACATCACTCTATATATATTCATACAATTTTAAGTAAAAAATATTATAATATATACACAGGCTTAGGGTAAGCCTGTTTGACAGTTGTTGAATGGTTTGGTACAGAATGATTAAGTTGTCAGAATAATTAAGAGACTCCCATGATATATTGCAAAATGAAATATAATTGTTTGATAATTGTTTACAATGAAATTAGGGCGTTGAATGGTTAAGGGGGACACATGATAAAAAAATTATTCAGAGAGTTTTAGAACCATTAAGAGGCAGATTTTTTTTTTTTTTTGCTAAACAAGATTCATCTTTTAACGATTCAGGTGTTGCTTTTTAATGGAACCATTTGAAAACTTTGAGATTCATGGGAACTTCTATTTTGAGATTTTGTTCACATGAATTTTTTTCCATCTAAGGGGTTGTTTGCTTACCTCTTAATAGTTTCATTAAGAAGTAGTTCATGAGTCGTTAAGAGGTGAATCTTTGTTTGACAAAATTATTTTGTATCATGTGCCTCCCATAACCATTTAACGCCTTAATTTCATTGTAAACAATTACCAAACGATTATATTTCATTTTACATTACATTATTATAATCTCTTAATCATTCTAATCACTTAATCATTATGCACCAAACCGTTCAACAACTGCCAAACAACCCTTAATAGTATTTAACTCGTTGATTCACATATATTTGTTTCACAATGTGTTTGTTTCATATGTTTTCGTTTCACAATGTGAATCCTTTTTATGTGTACTTTTTCTTTCATTAACAGATCAAAAAAGTTCACATTATAAACCCAGTACACGTGGAAAAAAAACATATTTTAAGACAAATATATATTAATCAATATTCTAAATCATAGTCTTAGATGATAAAAAAAAAATCATATCAAACAACACATAATACACAAGTTCTCACAATTGTATGGATGATAAGTGTCGTTTATATGACGTGTTACTGTTACTGTTACTGTTACTGTTACTGTAATGTTAGTTTTGACCTCCACTTGAGATGTTCGAAAACGGCACTGACACTTGTTCTTGGGTGACACACAAAAAGGTACAAGTTGCAAAAAGAATCATGTCTGAAAAGGATATAAATTTCCAGAATATCAAGTGTCGAAATGTTATAGGTCAACTAAAGATGATGTCGACTTTCACGACACCCTCCGTAAGTCATAAGTTAAAGAAAAGAATCACGTCTAATAAAAACCATATAATATTGGTTATAGAAATACTTTATAGAGGCATGTGTGTGACACATAAATCAAAGCATCACTCACATGCCTTCATATTCATGTTGTTTATCTTCATTTATCGTATAACTAAACGTAATCATCAACGGGACTTTCTTCCAACGGTATGTGAGTATTTGGCCTCCTAAAAAGTCAATGGTTCAAGGCTCACTAAAAATAAGGAGGGTGTGTGAGTTTATTTGTTCTATTTAAATCAACTGTATTTGATAGGAGATAAAAATACAGTAATGTTTATTAATGCATGTTACTTAAAAACTCAAGATTACAAGTAGATTGTGTATAAGTACAACTTATTAAAGCTCCATATCTGAATTCGTATAATTGACTGTAGATAAACATGATCAAATACAGGATAAACATCTCATTTTAAATATAAAAAAATCTAAAATATAGTTAGGATAATCATTGAGTTCTAATATAATACTTAATTAATATCTTTATAAAATATTATATTATTAAACCAAAAATAAATTATTTCATTATTAAATTTAAATTAAATTATAATAAAAAATAAATTAAAGAAATTATACAAAAAAAATAAAAACTTTTAAATAGTTGATTTGATATTAATATTGATATTTTTTTCTCAAATTTTTATAATATCTTCAAATTTATATTTATTAAAAAATAAAATCATTACTACTTTCTTAAAAACACATGAAATCGTATTATAACATCGATAGAGACAAAGAATAAAATAGAACATTAAAATCAATATGTATTTCGTTGCATTGCACGAGTACTCTAATAAAAAAATATTTGATAATTAACTAGAACGCCTTTTAAATTTAATTAATGGATGATTAATTTTTTTTAATTTAATAATATTAAAGGGGGAGAACAAAAATATAGTACAGTGTATAAGTAACAAAGAAGTTAAAAACGACATCGTTGTGTATGAAGAAAATATTTTGTTTGAACTTTGATGTTTATTGAAGAAAATTTGGTTCACACGTGGTTTGTCAAAAATAATGTTTTTTATGAGAAAAGTTTAAAAAATTCAAAAGAAAACATTTAATCCTTAAATTATTTATTAAAATTAAAAAACAATTAATTTTTTTAAATAAAAAAATAATTAAACTTTCTTTTTTTATTGATCAAGTCTCTTAACATTTTTTTAATAAATAAATCAATGCACTTTTATGAATTGATTATTTATATTCTTTTAATCTAAAAATGTTAAATTAACCAACTCGTAAAAGTTTTATAGTTTATTTATTTAAAAAAAATCCAGGATCTTAATTATTAAAAATGTGAAAGTTTAATGATTTTTCATTCAAAAAAATAATTCATGTACTTAATCATTTAATACGAGAAAGTTTAATGATTTTTTCATTCAAAAAAATAGTTTGTGAACTAAACCATTTAAAATGAGAATTTTTTTTGGATTTTTTTGGACTTCCACCTTTTTTTTATTAACCTGGATATTCAACCCGCTATGCGAGCCAATTAATCCTAAGACGACCACCAGGGTAGCCCGAAATCACTGTATTTGAACCTCCGTTGTTACAAGAGAATTTTTATTCTTTATTGGATTTGAACGTGGGATCTCCAGACACATTTGACCTTTAGCGTTCGAGCTCAAACCAATCAGGCACCAAATTTCTTCCTTTTTTTTATCTATATAGTTTTAAAATTTTAAGATGGTTATCATGGTTTGTAAAAAAAACTTGGTTTTAGTATCCTCTCTTTGATAGCAGTTAATTCTTTTTGTTAAGTGAGTAACATCTTCGTCTTTTTTATAATTTTTTTCTCTTACCCATTAAAAACCGAAAGGACTAAAATCACAATATTGTTTTCGATTAGATAAAAGACAAAAGAAATTGATAAAATGACGAAATACTCCTCATTTGACGGAATTTTCTAACAACCATTAGAGAGAGCGATAAAATTCCACAAACTGACGCATGAGACTCACCCTTTACTTGGGAATAGAGAGATAAAACATTTTTTTTATTAACCTGAATATCCAACCCATTATGCAAACCGACTAATCCCATAACGACCACCTGCTTTACAGGTAGCCCGAAGTCACCGCATTTGAACCTTCATGGCCACAAGGGGATTTTTATTCATCTTTAAATTTGAACCTGAGACCTCCAGGCACTTAACACTTCTAATTTTTTTTGTTTACAAGAACATGGAAACTTACATAAAAATAGCAAATTTAATTTAATTTAAAAAACATATTTTTAAAAGACATATTAAAGGGTTTATAATTATTTATTTCATTACCTAATTCTGACGTCATCTAAGTAAATTTGATTTTTTTAAGTACGTCGTGTGAAAAAAAAAAGATTTTAAACTATAACATTTAATTATTTATTTTAAAAAACATGTTTCCTAAAATATAAATTAAATAAAAAAACACATTATTTTGTTTATGTAATACTAGAAGAGTACTCGCGCAATGCAGCGAGATACATCGTGTTTTTAATATTTCAT
>NC_037528.1:11577144-11578760 GCF_001531365.2 Cynara cardunculus var. scolymus | reverse complement strand
ATCCTAATTATATTTTAGATTTTTTATATTTAAAAAAAGTTGTTTATCCTGTATTTGATTGTATTTATCTACAGTTAGTTATACGAATTCAGTTATGGGATGAAATCGGATAGAGATGAACGGGTTTAAGAGTTTTAAGAGTTTAAGAGTTTTTAAGAGTTTTAGCCAAATGCATTATAATATAGTATAGATACATAAACATAACATAAACAAAAAAATTATTTATAATGAAAAACTAAATACAAGAATTAAAATAATAATAATAATAATAATAATATGGTATAATTCTCTAGTGTGTAGCTCGGTTGGTAAATGGGTTTGTAATTTTGTTCATGGTTCGATCACAGACCCTTCCGCTAACTTCAGTCATTGAGTAAGACAAAAAAAAGTCATCTTATATTAGGTGTAGTTTGTTTACCTCTTAATAGTTTTATTAAAAAGCGGTCTCAGAATCATTAAGAGGTGAATCTTGTTTGGCAAAAAAAAATTGTCTTTTAATGTATCTAAAACCCTATGAATGATTTGTATCTTAAGTCTTCCTTAACCATTCAGCGTCCTAATTTCATTATAAACAATTACCAACCAATTCTATTTCATTTTATATTATACCATAAGAGTCTCTTAATCATTATGCACCAAACCATTCTATGATATAAAGTTGTACCCAAATAATCTAATACAACAAACACATTGTACTAAGGATGGAGTTTGTTTGTTTGGGGATTTCTATGATAAATATTTGCATAGGAAAAAGCATAAAGTTTGTAGGTATTTGAGTCTTTTGATGATTAGTTTAAGAAATCCTCTTCATCTTTAGCAAGGATGTGGTGCCTCAAAAGCCCTCTTTAAATTACTTAAAGGTGTGATTATGGCCTAAACCAAATTTTATTGGTCAAATCATGTGCCACTTGTTTAGTATTCATTTGTGAATATGATCTCTAAACAATCAACGATTAAAAAAATACAGCGTGTGAATCGATTTTTATCGTTATTTTTATAAGGATATAACAGTCATTTTCACAATAAATAAATATCCAGATATATAATTAACCGATGATATCAAATGCTTTTTAGGTAAACTCCCGATTCCCAAAAATGCTTTTTAGTGTAGAAACATTGTGACGCATAAAGATATGTTTTTGGGTTCGTTGAACTTGAACCTAACGATGCGTGTTCGATATTGTATCTAAACAACAATAACATGTGATGTCAAGTAAATGTCTGAATATAATGGATGATCAGTAGTAATTATAACTGTTCTTGCTCCCTTGTTTATATTACTGAATTCATGGTGTAGTCATTGTTCCTGGAAGATATATTTCATTTACAAATGACAAGAATCTCAAACAATCTTTTATGATCATTTTATCAGTTCTAAAAAAAATTATTATCTAAAATACGCACTTAAACATTACTAACGTTGTTTCTAGCCATGTTTTACATAATAGTTTAATTATTATTTTGAAAAATATACTTTAAAAGATTGAGGTTTATTAGTTTGTAGTTTGAAAATTGTCTAATTAAAAATATATAATATGAATAATATATATTTTTGGAAAATGTATATATTCAAAAGTCATATATATATATATATATATATATATATATATATATAT
>NC_037528.1:11573042-11576123 GCF_001531365.2 Cynara cardunculus var. scolymus | reverse complement strand
TATATATATATATATATATATATATGTGTAAACGTGTTTTTTAAATGCTTACATTAGCAATTTACCCTAAATACCTGCCAATCACATAGAATAAAAATATCTAAAAAATCATATTCAACTCTACCTCTATTTTAATAATTACATCATTAGTTAGCTTACTCGTTTGAGAACCTTTACTTCAAGGCTTTCTTTAACACAATTTTTTCCATCTAAAAATAGTATTTAATGTATTAATTAACATATATTTGTTTTACAATATGTTTGTTTCATACGTATTCAATTCATAATGTGTAACTTTTTATATATGTTTTTTGTTTCACAAACATACAAGGTTCACATTGTAAACTGAGTATATGTGAAACAAATACAACATGAAACAAATATACGTTGATCGATATTTTACGTACTAGTTTTAGATGCAAACAATTATATAAAATAACAATCCTATTTGACAGGAACCGGAACCGGTTAGAGCGGTTCTTGAATTTTTGGAACCGGAACCGTCAGGAACCGGTTCCGGTTCAGTTACATGCTTCCTAAAATATTAAATTTTGTTATTTAGAAATAAAAAATAAAACATTGTCAAAACACTAATAAATAAACAAGAATACAAATTATATGTAATAATGGTTACAAATATTGTTTAACGATTACAAACCATAATAGACTAATAGTAAATGTTGAAAGTTTAACGATTACATACTATAAATGTAAAGGTTCAAAATTTAATGATTACATACTACGAATCCAATTAAACACACGATTTGAAAAAATACGGATCATTTTATCTCAAATTATGAATCTAGAATTCTAAGTTCTTGACCTAATTTAATCCATTATTAAAAAAAAAAAAATTATTTTTTTAATTGAAAAAATACCGGGTMCCCGCCGGTTCCGGGTACCCAGTCCTGAAACCGGTCCCGACGGGTATGTTCCGAAAAATTGAGAACTGAACCGGAACCATTCTCAATCGGTTCCGTATTTTAGGAACCGGAACCACTCATATCGGTTCTTGTTCTGGAACCGGCAGTTCCGGTTCCGCTAGTGGGTACCCAGTTCCGCTGCTCACCCCTTATTTGATGCATTAGTTTTCAAGATTATCATAATTTCACATGTTCTCAAAAGAAAATCCCTATACATCATTAATTATATTATTAAAGTATATTTTAAATTCATCATTCTCTATTGCATTTTATAAAAGCTTTATAGAAAAATATAACATCGTCATCAATATTAAGTTTCAGATATTTCTTTAAATTTAAAGGTTTTATCTTTTTTTTAACATGCATTATAACATAGCGTTTGGATAAAAAAAATCTCCCAAATCTCCAAAATATCCACCATAACATAACTCTTGGAGATGCTCCGACCAACTCATGTCAAAATACAAGATAAACGTTGAACTCTACTAATACTGTAATACAACAAAATATTTTATAAAACTGATAATTAACAGAATACTATCTTTTTTAAAACCATATAAATATATAAAATAAAATCGATGGAGACGAAATAAAAAATATATCATGTTGCATTACATAAGTATATTTATAGTATGTATGTATGTATGTGTGTGTATATATATATATAAATGAAAGACACCCATCTCAATGAAAGATTAATGCTAAGCCTACACGATAATGACAGTGAAAGACGGATTAGAATAATTTAAGAAAAAAGTAATGTAAAGAAAACAAGCAACGATGCCCATAGTCGCTAATGAGTGGGCTCACAACCTCATTATTAATTACTCCACCTTTCTGCCCAAAATTAGACTTTTATTTAACAATGCTTTCGGAAATTTAACCACTCAATTCATTACTATAATATAACCAATTATATTTATATATATATATATATATATGAACGATCAAATGCAAACCATACAAATCATGCAAACCATCCTCATCCATTCATTTTATTGTTTAATCTTATGAAATTGTTTCATATAATACTTTTTTTTGATGAAGTTGTTTCATATATAATTATGAAATTGTTTCATATAATACTTAATGAAATTTTAATAAAGTTGTTTAATGTATTTCTCTAAAACTATAATAATGAAGATGATAATATCCATGATTAACATCTTTCACAATAAAAATAATTAATCAACATCTCATAATTAAAAAAATGAACAAAATGAAAAATTATGATTGATTGAATGATGTTTGTTTGCAAAGTAAACCTCCTCTATATACGTGTGTGCGTGTGTGTGTGTGTATATAGAGGGAGGATTACGTGAGAAGCTAACTAATTTACGCGAAGACAAGAAGGAATATGGATTACATAATTCATTAATTAGAAAATAACATATAAAAAGTTTAGAAAGATAATTATCATTTCAAATGGGATAAATCTTTAAAAATATAGTTATATCTTTTAGATTTATTTATTTTTGAATTTAGTAAATTCATAATTATTTTATAAAGTTTTATATAGCTTTTTCTTTTTCTAGATATACTTTGAGAGAGAAGATCAAAGTTTTCGTCAAATATCACATGTGATATCTACAATTAATTCAATAATATATTTCACTATTTTTTCTCTAATTTTTGGATTCATGTTTTGTATCACATGTGATAAGTTTTGTTTAACATATGATCCATTATGTGAATTCTTTGTACATATCACGTATGATAATATACGTCTGAATATAAGTGATGTATTATCATATGTGATAATATTTACATTACAAAAATATCTATAAATGTAAATATGCATAATTAACAAAAATATATATGATTATTACAAAATATCTATAGTTATCAAATGAATTGATCGTAGATATCACATGTAATATCTGATGAAAATGATGAAATTATTTTATAAAAGTAAATCTAATTTTTTTAATATAAAACTTGATAAAAAAGGTCATTAATTAATTAAAACTAAAAAATAAATAAATTTAGAAAAATACAATAAGAATTTAAAGTATTTATCTAATTCAAAATGGTAATTATTTTAATTTTTAAAATTATTTTTCAATTTGTATTTATGGTATTTTTAATTAACGGATTGTGTGAACCATATTCCTTATCGTCTTTCCGTAATTGACCGTTTTTTCGTTTGAACTTGCCC
>NC_037528.1:11539001-11572612 GCF_001531365.2 Cynara cardunculus var. scolymus | reverse complement strand
ATATATATATATATATATATATATATATATATATATATATATATATATATATATCGGAAACATAATACATTTATATTTTATATAAATCAGAAACAGAATATAATATATATATATATATATATATATATGTGTGTGTGTGTGTAAATTAATATATATTAGGAGGTGGAACCAAACAATTTGTATAAACTGTACAAATCACATTCAACCAATCATAAGTTTTCTTTTCTTCACTTTTTTGTAACTACGAGAGATTGATTAGTCTTTTTTATTACATAAAAAGTTAGTTATGGATATTATCACTTCATTATATTAATTTCAGAGAAATACTGAAACAATTTCATTAAAACACATAAACAACCATATATGAAACAATTTTATCAAGAAAAAAAATTATACGAAACAATTTTATTGAATTAAACAATGAAAATCAACTGATTAAAATTATTTGTACGATTTATACAAATAAAAATGATTTACATTTAGTCACTCCCTATATATTTATGCACATATATATTATATACCACCCTTTTTTATTCACAAAGTATAAGATAGTTAAAGAATAAAACAATTGATTTAAATTTGAAACAAAAACCCACAAGTAATAAAATAATTTTAACATTTGAATCCCAAAAATAATAAGTCTGGATTAATAACTTCGAATTCAGCTTATAAATATTATGATGAAGGTTTTTGGTAGCTCATAGTTCAAGGCAATTCTCATATTCTATCAATGTGAGACGAGTTGTTACAAACTCTCCAACTTAAATCCCTGACGTCCTCGCTAGGTCTCCCAACATTTTCGTCGGAGATTTCATAAACACCCCCCTCTCGAGGGTCATCACGCTCGGTGAGGTTATGTTATGAGATCGACTCTGATACCATTTGTAAAATCTTAAGTCCAAAGTAGCGGATTGACTCAATAACTCCGGGTTCAACTTATAACTATGATGAAAATTATTTGTATCTAACAACTTGAGACTTAAACGAGCCCATAAATCTCACTTTCTATCCACGTAGAACGGGTTGTTACAATATTCACACGAGCACTTATAAAACATAAATCAACAATCAATAGTCATTTTGCAACTAAAAAGGGTACGATGTTCCATCAGAAACCCTCCACCGTATATTGGTCTCACGATTGCCATGAGGGAGGTAAGTTGCATGTCTCGTGAGCAGATAGATGATGCTCGGAATCAGATCCTAAACCTCTCACTCATCATGTAATAATGCTCACCCCATTACCCATTAGGCTAAAGCAGCGAGGACAACATTCAATAGTCAAACAAACATTGAAAATACACAATAATTTGCCAAAAGGAAAACGACAAAACCATGGGCACATCAGACATTTGTCGTTGCAAATCCATCGTCGTTATACCACACCAGATGTTAAATAATTGTTATTACACACTTGGCAAAATCCTTAGCGTCGTATAGTACCATGGATGTTTGCAAACCCACCATCGATGCTAACATCTACAACCGAAAAAGCGCCATCTTTGCTTTGTTGCCAAAATCAGCCTTTCCCATCACACGAGGTTCACGCAAAGCCAAACATGAAAATGAAACCAATCGGCAAATCCAAGAGTTTGGTGGGGAAAAAAATCATATTGTGATGGACAATTCTATAATTTTTAATGCGTATATTTATTATACGCAGTATATTTTGAAAACAAGTAAGGTTTCATCTATATATTAAATCAGTAGGGGTAGAGATCAGAGAAAAACTTAAAAAATAAAGGGAGAAATATTTTTTTGAAGGTGGTTATAATTACTTTTTAATCACATCCATCAGATCATCTAAATTCATTTGTTTGAAAGGACTGTTTAATTATATGTTTTTAGGGTTTTTTCTATATCAGTAATTCAGTATTATGTATAAATATATGTGTTTAGATTATAAACCATTAAATATGACTTTAAAAATACATTTTTATTTAATTTAATGTGTCTTATAAAAATTATTAAGATTTATCGATAATTACGATGGTCGTATTGGGTCTAAAGAAGTGGAGAATAATGTGGCCTGGAGCTCCCACTTTTGCTAAATGACAAAATTATGCTCACTTTTTGATAGTATTTTAACTGCTAAAAAGCCTAATTAGCCGTTGTGGTGCTTTTTATTATATGTTTATTTTACAAAAATACGATATTTAATTTCACATATGATTTTTAAAAAGTTATATTATTTAATAAGACAAAATTACGGATAATAAACAATTTCATCAATTTTTAATCCACAAATGAATAAATTTATATCTGAATTTTTTTAAAAATTGTTTTTATAAAATAAAAGAGAGAAAATGATCCAACTTTTTGATCGAATAAATCTGTTAATTGTATAATAAAATAATAATATTAATATTATATATTTTTGGTAATTGTGAGTTTTTGGGCCATCGACTAATTCCATGGACAACTACTAGTGATTTGTAGTTATCATAGCCGAACCTTTGTGGTTATAATTATGAGTGCTTATGGGTTGAGTTAATTGGATTGAAGACATTTGAACAACTCAACTCAATATTTGCGGTTTGAAAAATCTTAACCGAACTCAACCCAAACCAAAGTGCAATCAAACCCAACCCAACTCAAAACGTGCGGATTGGTCGGGTTGATAATTTGGTACATTAAAATATTATTCTAACCTTGAATATGTTATTTCTTTGCTCATAATTTATTTTTCAGCATCAACCATTTTATACAACTAATTCATACTTTTTAAATCTTATGTATATCACATTCAATTAATTTTTTCAATTTGCATATACATGTTCACAATTACTGAACATATACACAAATGAGTTATATAGAGATGTGGACTAGATTGAAAACATGTGTACATGAATAGAGTACGTGATAGTGTAATTATCTAATGTATATATTAATAGAAACTCAAAAATCATATTAAATCCAAGAAATACAAATGATATCGGGTTCATCGGGTTGAGTTGAGTTTAAATAATAGTAACTCAATTTCAACTCAATAGTCACGGTTTGAAAAATTTACAACTCGATTAGACATCATGTTACTTTGGGTTGAGTTATTTTGTATTGGATTGGATTGGACTGATCGAGTTTTTTAGCATACCCAGTTGCAATGGCTTTAACAACGTCTAAATTTGAAGTTGAGATAGATAAGATTTTTCACTATACCTATCTAAAGTTTAACTAGTATGCCACAACTTAAATGGTTTTTAATTACATAAAAAAATTACTACATTAATTAGATATTTATTTTTGGCTTTTAAAAGATTATGGAACCGTTAAACGCACCGGAAATAAAATTTTGGTTGCAAATTAAATCATAAAACTTTTCTAAAACTTAAAACCCAATCGGATCCAATGACAATTAAAACGATAATAAACACCAATTGTAGATTTCAAATTTGGCGAGGATTTTGACGGAGTACGTAGAAACCAATATGGGTTTCCTCTATCGGTTATACACACACGAACACACCAGGTGTGTCCACAGGTGCTAGCCCAAAATCCTAGATAAAAACACGTGTATTACAGAAAAGAAAATTTTATTTTCTGTATTTTTTATGTTAATTCTAAAATAAGTCAATCAGTTAGAAATTGATTTAGTCTATCATCTTATTTATATGATATAATATATTAATAAATTATAATTCAAAATAAGGATTTTTAATTATCTGTAATACTTATATAATTATCTTAAACTTTAATATAATTATATACATTCAAAATAGACGAATGATCGTGTGAGAATGAGAGTTAAATTGAGAAACTTAAGAAGAGATCTTGGATCCTTTATCACCTTTAATCTCAAATCCACCCATGAATTGCATTTTATACGGGGATTAATCCGGTGCATCTCATCCTAATATGAATCTAAGGGTGAAGATCTCTTCTTACGCTTCTCGCCTTAACTCTTTTTCTCACCGGAACCCAACTATTTACAGATAATACGCTATAAGCCTATAATAATCATAATTACACTTTAACACATTTCATAATTATTTTCCAAAAAATAATTATTTATACAATCACCTTGATTTAACTTGGGTTTCTATAAATGGAGGCAAACACATCTTTTGTACACAACCTTATAGGTTTGTATATTTATCAGTTGTATTTACGCATGACACATGTCGTAGACATATAATAACTTACAAAAGTAAACTCTAAAATTGGTTTTTGGTTTTTGGTTTTTGATTTAGGTAAAAGACAAAATAGAAAAGGACAAAATTAGGCAAAAAGACGAAAATGTCCCTCACTTAACTGAGAATTTTTACAAATGACAAGTCAAAAGACCATTTTAAAAAACAAAATGCAAAACCGATAATAAACACTTTTGAGTGTTTGGATAAACAATTTATACCGATGTCAAATCGGTAATAAGAAGTTTTTGAAGATGTTAAACAATTTTAACTTATAATAAGTCGATAAAAACTTTTGTAGAAAATAGGAATGACAACGGGCCGGGTGTTGGTATCCCCGTCCCCAAAACCGATAGCTAAAACCGTCCCCGTAACTGCCCCGATCCCCGTTAAGGGTAAAATTTCTCTTTTTCACCGTTGGTTATAACCGAACCCGAAACTCGAACCCAATCTGAAAAAAATTAAAATATGTTAATTTTCACAATTAAAAGGAAATTACAATTTTTTTAAAGATGTAAGTTTAAATGTCTCAAACATAATCGAACAATTACAAACAATGTATTAGATTACAATATAAAACTAAACAGAAATTCAAACATCATATAACTAAAATCACGATTTTAAACAAATAAACTAGATTTTTTTGTGAGCTTTATTTGAGTTGTTGAAGTAAAGTAGATAAAAATCTTTTAAATTTTAATGTTATTATTTTCTTTTAATGATATTATATATATATATATATATATAGAGGGATGTTATTCTACACCCTTTACCATTCCTACACCCTATACAACCCTCATCTCAACCATTCAATTTTTAATCAATTAATTGTTTCATAATATAAAGTATTAATCATAATTAATAAATTCTATTCATATTCCATAAATATTCAAATCATAATAAATGAACTCCAATCATTTCTATAAATATCTCAATCAATTGGGTTGCAAAGGTTGTACAAATGCACAAGGTTGTAAAAGAAATATAAATATACCCTATATATATATATATATATACACACATATCAGATCCCCACCCCGTCCCCCATAAGATGTCCCCGAACTCGGTTCGAAAGTTTCGGTTTTCAATTTACACCAACGGTTTCGAATTTTTTTACCATTCCTGATAGAAAAGTATAAGTTATTTTAAATAACTAATCTCAAACACCCCTAACTTTAGAGACAATTTGGGTGTAAACCCAGAGGGACCAAAATTGTAATTTACTCGATATTGAATTGTAGTTTACTCCAAAATTTATATAGTAGTATATGAGAAAAGAGAAGGGCAGTCGATGATTCTGCCTGGACGATGCAGCAGTAGTTATTGGGGCTGTTCTATGTAGTTTAATTGGCAGAGTAATTTAAGCACTCAAATTTGGCACCTCCAGACAAATCCCTCATCACTCACCAAGAATCTATTAATGGCTTCTCTTCTCTTCCCTTCTCTCTAACGTAGAAATATTGAAAGCAAATATATTCCAAAGAGCCGTGCCGTATCACTCGTCATCTCTGCCTTTCTTTTCTTCTTTTCATTTGGTGATAGATAACCAAGGCAAGAGTGCTGAATGGGGGCGTCTTCAACCTTCGGATTAACCTGCTTTATTGACTTCCGTCTCTGGTACCATCTCTATCTCTATCTCTATCTCTATCTCGAGAATATTTCCAATTTCATGTGGGTTTATATGTATATCGAGTTGCGTATATGGATTCTCTTTTTTTTTTTTTTTTGGTTTTTTGTTTGAGGCTTTATATCGAACAGTATACGTGCATCTTCTTCTCAGCATTTAGTTTCTGATCATCGTAGTTGATAATGGAGAATAAAGTTTTTTTTTCCTTTCTTTCTTTCCATTCGATGCTTTTAGCTTTTCGTTACTTTACAAGTTACAACGATGGGTCGATGGCTATATGGTTTCCCTCGACGTGAGTTTACTTATATTATTTCAGTTTTGTCTTTATCTATGCAACTCGACATACATATTCTTCACTGTTTATCTTGATTTATATCTTCCGTTTCCTTTCTTTCTCTGAATTACTCTTCCTAGAGGTTGATTTATGTTCAATTCGTTTGCATCTGATAAGATGTTTCTCCCCAAATATCGTTTTATATGCCAAAAAATATGATCTTATACGCATTGGTTCTTCCTGTTAGCTTAAATTGAGCTAACATTTTTAGGTTTTATTGGTTGTTTCTCTTTGATTCTTTCAAAGTAACTGGTTTTAATCAGTCTGTGTACCCTTTTAATCAAGTTTTTTGATCTGGGTATTTCAGTTTTTTGATTCTTCGTTTTTTTTATTTAACCTAAAGAAGTATGATCTCTTACGAAATCTAAGTCAACGATCTTATCTCAAATTTTGGGTTTTCTTTTAATTCCTTGCACATAATCAAGTTTATGTACCCTGTTCGATGAATCGTTGGTGATTATTACCAATTTATTATTTGATCATGATATAGAGGATTTGACAGAAAGAAGGCAATCAAATCATGTCGAAAGGAAAGGAGAGGGTGACTGAAGAATCAGACGAACAGGATAAAGAAGACGATGGTGAAGATGTGACGAGTCATCAGAAAGGTATTGCTGTTTATGATTGTTCCAAAAATGGATATTGGGTCGATTTTGGGAGCCCACAATCAACAAAAGTCAACAGCCAGAAGAGCAAAAAAAGAAGTATTTTGTTATGCACCGACCATCAGGACTGGCTTGAACTTGGATCTTCCGGCAGTTCTTCCGGTGAATCGGAGAAACCCCAGGATGCAGATTACTCCACTTACATTCCTTCTCTCAGTTATGAGTTAGAGGGTTTGATCTTAGCTAGATTTCCCAGATCGGAATTCTGGAAAATATCATTTGTCAATAAGCGGTTTGCCGGCGTGGTGAAGTCCGGCGAAATTTTCAAAATCCGGCGAGAAATTGGGTTCAAGGAGCCATTAGTTTTCATGCTGGCGAGTGGGGAGAGTTGTTGGTGGGCGTTTGATCAAGGGTTCAGTTCTCGTAGAAGGCTTCCGGTTCTTCCATCTGATATGTGTTTCACTTCAGGAGATAAAGAATCTCTTTGTGCTGGAACTCATTTACTCGTTTCAGGAAGAGAGATTGAAGGTATCATGATTTGGAGATACGAATTATCGATGAATAAATGGTACAAAGGCCCTTCGATGATCAATCCGAGGTGCTTGTTTGCCTCTGCGACTTGTGGGACTTCCGCTTTTGTAGCGGGCGGGATCGCGGTGGTTGGAGGCGGAATGAGTGGGACCCAGGTCGTACATAATACTGTTGAGAGATACGACCCAGAAACCCGCTCGTGGACCCTGCTTCCGAGAATGAAGAAGCCGCGGAAGCTCTGCTCCGGGTGCTATATGGATAATCGGTTTTACGTGATCGGTGGAAGGAATGATGACGGTGAACTAACATGTGGAGAGTTTTTCGACCCGGAAAGAAACCAATGGACGGTAATTACGGGAATGTTAAAAGACAATCCTGTCCTTAGTTGTCACTCGCCTCCGTTAATTGCGGTGGTTAACAACGAGCTTTACTCGATTGAAGCTTCTTCGAATCAGTTGAAAGTTTACTTAAAGAACAGCAACAGTTGGAAGCAGTTGGGTTCAGTTCCGGTGCGAGCTGACTACAATCGAGGTTGGGGCGTGGCTTTCAAGTCGTTTGGTGACGAGTTACTCGTGATCGGTGCATCAACGGTCTCGAGCTCGATGGCTATATACACATGTAGGCCCGAACCGCAATCCGATGGCTTGCCTGAATGGAAGTTACTTGATAACGGCAAGATTCAACTCAGCCATTTTATCATGAATTGTTCTGTGATGGTAGCTTGAGAAGAGTTGTGTGATCAGTATCTAAATAAAAAGTACCAGTTGACTTTTAAAGTCAAACATGATTGTATTTTGGTACCCTTTTCTTTCCCTTTGTAACGGGGCTTCACGTTTTTAGTGTACACAACACAAGTGTTCTTTTTAAGAAGAATTTGATAGCCACCGAGATAAAAAATTTGATTTTCCAAAATCACACTTTTGTTAAGAGACAACATCTGAATAGTTAAAAGGTGAATCTTGTTTGACAAAAAAAAAAATCTGTCTTTTAATGGTTTTAAAACCTTCCGAATGATTTTGTATCTTGAACATCCTTTAACTATTCAACACCCTAATTTCATTGTAACAATTACCAAACAAATTATATTTCATTTTGCATTATATCATGAAAGTCTTTTGATTATTTTGCATCAAACCATTCAGCAAATGACAAACAGATTAAATGAAAACAAATCAGATTTTTATATATTTAATTTAACATTAATATTTAATAACGTGTATTCATATAATTGGTGGATGTGAATAGAACATGAAAATTGGGACAAATGGTTTTTATCTATAGCCACCCGGTTTCCCTAATGCCTGATGGTAATACTTTTTTTATTTATTTGAGCAAAATGTTGAATACTGACAATTTCAACCAGTCTTATACAAAACACGTGTCTGAGACCCACATGTGAGAAAGTATTTAAGAGTCAACTCGGTTACGAGGCTAATAAAACTGGTTCAAACACGTTTTCTGTGTGATTTTTACTGAGCTATACGTTTAAAGATGTTTTTTTAATTATTATTATATATAATATAAGTATGTCGTATTTTTTGTTTGTTAAGAAAATAAAGTCTTCTATATTTAAATAAAAAAAGGGAAACAAGGAAAATTGTATTTAAGTAGCTAAAGACTTTAATATTATTAATGAATGATAATTAATCTACTTTTATTCATAATCTATAAATTTGGAATAAAAAAATAAAACAATAATCCATGTTTAAATTTCACATATTTTTTTCGTTTATATAAAATATTTTAAATTAAATATGTTAAATACCACAATCGATCAACAATCGTCCATGATCAAATTTCACATATTTTCCAAAAATTTCTTTTGAGTGCTAAAGAGTGTCAAATATTCATATATAAACAAAATTGCAACATCATGTATAATTGTTTGATCAAACGCTTTTGGTTTCCCCTTTTTTATTTTTATCTAAAGTAACAAGACAAGTTAAAAAAAATAAAAATAAAGATACTATTTTTAAATCTAAAAAATATTAAATTTAATTATCTATAAATAATATATCTAATAATAAATATATAATACATTAACACACGGGCATGGGACGGGTTGGAGATCACGTAACCCTACTCCACGTCCTCATCCCCAATTTTCAGTTTTTGGGGATCCACGTCCCCATCCCCGGTTTTACGGGAAATCCTCGACCTTCGTCGAAACAAGTACATCGGATTCCCTAATGAGGCAGATCTCATTCCATGCCCAGAGCTAACCCTACAAGCTTTATTCATAAAATTTAATGAGGTGTTCGGTAAAAGGTATTAAATGATAATTAATGTGAATTAGGAAAAAAAATCTGTTTGATTTTATATAATATAATGAGTCATTTTTATAAGAAATCACAAATTTTCATTCCAAATTAAACTGTAGAAATAAAAATTCAATTACCATTTTCATTTTTTGTGATTTTTATTTTCATTCCCTTTTTTATTGATCTGTCCCAAACAAAAACCCCTAAATTTAATTTAAAGTTTTTTGAAAATAATTATATTTTTACTATATTTTATTGAATTTCGTTACAAATTAAACGTATTCTTTATGAAAATAATGAGCAAAAACATCATAAATTGAATATATAGAGAGAGATGCTCGTTTAAAAAAAAATGGTTAGTTTATAGTAATTATAAAATCCAATGTGAATCACTTGTTTGAAATATTTAAGGTTATTTTTTAAATAAGCTAAAATAGTAATATGGCAATTCTATTTTTAACAACTAATCAAAATATTTAATTAAAACTAGTTACTTAGGGCTTGTTTGTTTTTTGCAAAAAACCACTTATTACCTCTTAAGTCTGAATCGGTCAGACATTTTTATTTTCAGACTGTTTGATTTTTTTTGTAAATAAGAGCTGAAAAGCTCTTACCGTCCTCTGAAATATTCAGTGCAAAACCGAACTCTGAAATCAATTTCACTCTTCTCCTCCAGATCTCGCTCTCACTCTTGATTTCATTCTCGATCTATCAATTCTCTGTAGATCTCGCTTTCAGCTCTCAATTTCACTCTCGATCTTAAACACTTCAAGCTCTGGGTCTCGATCTCTTATTCTTCCTCTCGTTCCAAACAGCTCTCGATCTCTTCTTCCGCCTCTCGATCCAAGCAGCTCCTGGTCTCTTCTTCTGCCTCCTGGTATCTCAAGAAAGGTAATAGGTCTTATGTTTATATGTTTTCTTTTTATTTGATTTGGCATAAGAAACGCCATGGAAATACCTGAGGATYGATTTGGGTTTTCTAAAATAGTTGACTGTTTATTTGTTTTCTTGATTTGGGTAGATCTGTTTATTTGGTCTTTCTTGATTTGATTGCATTTGGTGAATTCCCTTTTTGAATTATTGCCCAGATGTTTCTTGCATTAGTTGTTTTCACTATAGTTTGCAATGAAACATACATGTTCCGATGTTTATCCTTGTACTATTACAAAGTGTTCTTTATACTATCTTATTGATGATTTATTGTTGTTAGGGTTTTTGTGAGGTTTACTTGTATTTGTGTTTGGGCCCAATTTGTACTCATGATGGTTCATTAGATCTTAACTGATTTCACTCTTCACCTATTTGTGGCCCGTGTTCTTCTCTCCTTGTTTCTTATCTCTTTCTCTACACACAATGGGATAAACTTTCTATCTCATTCTTTTCATGTTATCGTGAAAAGATAGCAAGTGAAGCTAGTGGCACTGATGGAAAGTGAAAGCGTGTCATCTGTATGAATAGGAGCATATGGTGGCTTTCAAATATTGTGATATGAAGTTTGCTACACCTCAGGAAGGGAGTAGAGATAAATACATGGGATCTTGCGATGCATAAGAAAATCTGGACAACAAAATCAATAAGTTCATTTTGTTTTCCATGCACATTTTTACGTTGTGAAGGCAAATGCTTCATCAATTTGTTTACCATGTGATTTTTTTTCTTTATCTATCTTGCAGCCTCCTAAAACAGCCTTGCTATATTTACACCTACTTGGTTTACTTCAGCCACATTTTTAAGCAAAGATGATCACCACAAGTTTGTGGCAGGTACCAACAGCCATCAGGTCATTTACCAAAACTGTATGACCTTCAGCTATTCTGGCAATGGAAGGTTGTCAAGGATTGGGGATTGTATCTCGATCCTCTCATGAACTATCACCATATGTGCCTTGGTTTTTGTTGGTTTGGTTGTACTTTATGGGAGGAAAAAGGCATAAGCTTGGCAACTTTGTGTGATGGATCAAAAAATGTGGATGTAATCATCTTTATTGGTGGATGGAATCAATTTATTGGGCTTATTTTAATGAAAAATGAAAAATGGTGGAATGGAGATAGGAGATTCTGGATGGTTAAAGTTTTTGATAGAATTATAGGGGATTCTGGATGGTTAAAGTTTTTGTTTTGTTGTATCCGTACAACATTGAAGTTGTTTTCTTTCTGATGATGATGTTTTGATATTTAAATTCCATTTGTTAATATTTACAATTCTTAACAGTAGATGTATTTTTTCCTTTATTTAATTTAAACCGTCAATGGTAAGTTTTTAATCTTTATCTAGATATAGATGACAGATTGCATCCCGCTACATTGCACGGGTACACAACTAGTATGTGTGTGTGTGTGTATATATATATATATATATGTCAACGTTCTTAATTTCTTATGGTGTATTCTTTTTATGGGTTGTCGTCTTAATTGATCATTAAACATGGGATCAACAAGTACTAAGGTTTCTTTCATCATTTGACTGATTCAGATTCAGACTTCAGATTTAAAAACAAACAGTCTGACTGATTCAGATTTCAGAATTCAGACGTAAAAACAAACAATCTGACTGATTCAGATTTCAGACTTCAGCACCATCTCTTAAAATTCAGAAGTGAATTCAGACTTCAGCACCTCTTAAAAAACAAACGCCACCTTAGTATCAATTACCTTATATAAATCGTATTTTAAAAACATTTGTAAATCAAAATGTATCATAATGATAACGTTCACAATATTTCACGTGTATCACAATGTATTTTCTTTGTTTTATGAAATGTATCATAGTATGCATTTTCGTTATTTCATTGCTTTACAAAAGGTTCACATTGTGCATATTGTATGCATATATGGGTATCACAATGAATATCGTTTGTAGGTATCACAAGGTGTATTTTGTGTTCACATAAGGTTCATCAGAATAAGGTTCGCCGAATAGAAGAAAAGATTCGCTGGAGAGATGAAAGAAGAGAGATGAGAGGGAATATTTATAAAATCTCTAAAATGCACTTAATTAATATTTTAAGTTAAAATTACCAAAATTATTAGTTTTCGAATTTAGCCTTTGATTTGTGGTTGAGATTGAATCTCACGATTACCACAAACAAAACAGTTCTCATTTGATGTAGGCCTGCGCACGCGCGCGCACACACACACACATATAATAAAACATTTGATAAAAACTCTTAAAAACAATTTTTTATGTATATAATACTGTTTATTGATGCATATTATTTAAAATTCAAGATTACAAGTATAACACGTGTGAATACATCTTATTAAAGTTTCATATTTAGATCGTCTAACTAACTGCACACAAACATAATCAAATATAAAAATATAAAATATAATTAAGATAATCATTGAGTTATAACAGAATACTTAATCAACATCTTAAAAAAATTATTATATTAAACAAAAAATAAACTAGTTCGTTTCAATAAATTATAATAAAAATTAAATGAAACAAATTACACAAAAACAATAACTTTTAAATAGTTAATTTTTTATTAATATCGATTATTTTTTTCAAAATTTTATAATATCTTCAAATTTAGATTTCATTAAAAAATAAATACATTTTATTTTTTCTCAAAACCACATAAAATTGCATTATAACATTGATAAACTCAAAAATATAAAATGAAACATTAAAATTAAGATGTATCTCACTATATTATGCGAGTATATATATATATATATATATATATATATATCACAAGATTATAATATTTTATATTCTTTTTGGGTCTGGTTTTTATTATTTATAAAATATAGTTTTATTTTATATTTTTGGAAGCATGTTATATGCATATTGTAAAAAAAAAATATGGCTGGAGAAATAGACGATCGGAAAGAATGGCCGTGGCCTCTCCAACCAGTAGTCTCTAGAAACCGGACCGGGACCGGCCCGGCCCTATACCACTCTCGGGACTCGGATTATATGCAACAGATGAACCGAAAAGGCCGTTCTCTCTCGAAGGCGAAATCTGCTGTTATAGTAGCTTCGAAGGGCTACGATCCCTCATCCGTAAGGCGATTCGCAGATCTTTGATGCCTATTTCACATGGTTTGAATTCTGCATAATTTCGTTTAGGATTTACGTTTCTGTTTTATAATCAATTGTCGTCAACAATGATATCTTGTTTAGGTATAGTTTGGAATTTCAAATTTGTGGTGTGTTTGTTTTAATTAACTTTTAATCGATTTCTGGTGAAAATTAACCTAATTTTGGAAATTTTAGGGCATCGACGATTCGAGTATTTGTTTGCATTCTGAAAGTTTGTGTTTTGGCCTGTAATTTAGGTTTTTCATATGCAAATTGAGCCAGCATTGTAAGGATTAGGGTTACAGTTTTTATGAAGTGATGTCTGTGAACAACAGTAATCTCCAAAAGAACTCTGGTGTATCTTCCCCCTTTGGAAATATCATACCACCAAATCCTAATCCCCATCTCCAGTCACAGTCCCAACCTCAACAACCGTCTGGATCTCCCTTTACGAGCCAGTTTCAGCTCTCCCATTTTGCTGCAGCCCATGCCCATGCCCAAGCCATTGCTCAAGCCCAGTCAAAAGCTCAAGCCAAAGCTGCAGCTCAAGCTCAAGCTAACCATGCTCAATTCCAAGCCCAGCTGCAAGCTCAAGGACTTGCTATTAATCAATCCCATGGACCTCTGGCTACTAATTCACCATCCTTTCCGGGATCTGGCAATGTGAGCACCAAACCTATGCCGCAGAAGTTGCTTGGGCGGCCACCTGGAGTGTCAAATTCTAATGCCTATTCTCCCATGAGGATGATGGAGCTTACACCAGCTGGCCGTAAAAAGAAGCAGAAGCTTCCAGATAAGCAGTTACAAGATCGAGTGGCTGCAATTCTGCCACAATCTGCTTTATACACGCAGCTCCTTGAGTTTGAGTCGCGAGTTGATGCTGCTTTGGTGAGAAAGAGGATAGACATTCAAGAAGCTACTAAAAACCCACCTTGCATTCAGAAAACCCTTCGAATATATATTTTCAACACATTTGCTAATCAGGTTCTTACAATTCCCAAGAAGCCGAATCCTGAGCCGCCTACTTGGACAATGAAAATAATAGGGAGAATATTGGAAGAGGGAATGGATCCTGATCAGGCTGGGATGATCTCAAAACCAAACCCCATGTACCCAAAGTTTTCATCTTTCTTCAAAAGAGTTACTATTTCATTGGACCAAAGACTCTATCCTGATAACCATATGATTGTGTGGGATAGTTCTAGAACACCAACACCTCAGGAAGGGTTTGAAGTCAAAAGGAAAGGGGATAAGGAATTCTCTGTGAATATACGGTTGGAAATGAATTATATGCCTGAGAAGTATAAGCTTTCTTCTGCTCTAATCGAAGTTCTTGGAGTTGAAGTTGATACCCGGGCAAGAATTATTTCTGCAATCTGGCAATATATCAAGGCTAGGAAATTGCAGGATACAAACGATCCTTCCTATTTTCATTGTGATCCACCACTTCTGAAAGTATTTGGGGAAGAAAAAATGAAATTTTCAATGGTCTCGCAGAGGATTTCAAGCCATTTATCTCCACCACAACCTATACATTTGGAGCATAGGATCAAGCTTGTGGGAAACAGTCCAACTGGAAATGCATGTTATGATGTATTGGTGGATGTGCCGTTTCCAGTACAAAAGGAATTGAATGCTTTATTGGCAAACACTGAGAAAACCAAGGAGATTGAAACCTGTGATGAAGCAATATGTGCAACAATACGAAAGATAAACGAGCATAAAAAAAGGCGGGCGTTCTTTCTTGGATTCAGCGAGTCACCTGTTGAGTTTATTGATGCTCTGATTGAATCTCAAGGCAGAGATCTGAAGTTTCTTGCAGGGGAAGCAAGCCGTAGTGCGGAAAAAGAGCACCGTGCTGATTTCTATAACCAACCCTGGTAATCTTTCACCATCCTTGTTTCCTTGTTATACTCTGTGTCACAATGAAAAACTGGTGCACCTATTTTATACATTTTCATTGTGAGATAGACGTGTTTATACTTCCCAAGCTTTCTTTAGTGCCTCTTTAAATTATTAGTTACAGGTTCATCCTGAGTTCCTGTTTACTTGCATCCCAGCTAGATCCTTAGTTTATATGTTATAATTCAACGTTTAGGGAACTAAAATTGACTCCGTTTATGAGTACCAACTTCATCTCTCTTTTTAGATTGGGCAAAATGCATCAAAATGCATCAAAATGCAACAAAGTTTGGTTTAGTTACTATCTAGCGTAACAAAGTTTCAAAGTTTTCTATTTTGTACCCATTTTAACCGATAACCTGCTGATCTTATAACATTTGCTGACATGGACGGTCCTTTATGAAAGGGTTACAACAAACTGGACGTTAAACTTGACATCCATGTCATCAAATGTTACAAGATCAGTGGGTTACGCGTCAAAATGGGTAAAAATTAAAAAAAATGGAGTTCTGTTACATTGATCAATAAAAAATTTCTTTGTTACACACACTAAATAGGAACTAAGGCAAGTTCCGTTGCATTTTGATACATTTTGCCCTTTAGATTTCAACCACGGTCCTAGTGTAGTAGTCCAGAACTGCGTTTATGCTTTATCTTTCTACTAAAGTGTGCTGTATTTAATGTTATATCTAGTGTGTTTATTCTCTCGTCTGTGACTTGCTCTTTTTTTGATCTTTTTGTTTTATAAGCTGGGGTTTTCACGGTCAGCCTCGTAATCCCGTTGGGATAGAGGAAAGATAGAGAAAATGTTTGCATACGTCCTATCCCAAAACCCTGCCTGCTTGGGAGGGATCTAGTGTTTGGTCCGGTTCGAGTAACTCCTCAACCTGGAGTTCCACCTGAAGAAGCAGGGGCCACAGTAGCTTCCGTTCAGTTATCTAGTGTCTATTGTTACCACTATGATGGGTCTACATACCAAAGGGTCATTGGCCCAATAGAACCCTGGTTATTGGTAAAACTCAATCTCCCAGGAGGCCGAGGGTTCAAACCTCACCAAATGTGAGGTGTGTGCGAGTATGATGAAGGATCTTGTGAGAATAGGAGTTAAGGTGAGAAGTGTAAAAGGGATTTGGACCCTTGATCAGTTTTAATTAGTGTTGATCTAATGGTTCAGATCAAGTCCCAAAATAACCCATGAATTAGCTTAGAAGGGTATTTCCAATTGATCTTCGATTAGGATTGATCCAAGGGTGTAGACCTCTTCTTTCCCTTCTCACGATAACCACTATTCTTACCAGAAATCAACTTGCGCTAGTATTTGCCATATATAAATATTATATACTTCAAAGAAAATGATGGGCGTAGATGTGACCTTGGCTAGCTCCATATCTTATGCAATTATGTTTCGTAAATCTGTAGGGTTGAAGATGCAGTCATCCGTTATCTAAATCGCAAACCAGCTATAAACTCCCATGGAAGGACATATTAGTGTGGAGATCTGCTGATGGAATACAGATAAGTGTCTATCGATGCGCCTATGAACAACTTTTTGTATCAACGGGAATTAAAAGCGAGAGGTGCAGTTGCATATTTCCTAAGTTGAACCTCTATATTTCATTTTACATCTGGTTTTCTAGCTTAGAATGCACTGTAGTTTCCCTGTCACCATATGAAATTCTTTGAACCTAAATATACTTTTTTGCTACCTAGATCTTCATATTTGTCTTGTTCAAAATTTCAGATTTTAGCAAGAGATATTTAGGTATATAACCTTAAATGAAATTTTAAATTAAATTTCATTAGTTTCTATGGAGTGAGTATGAACCCCGTTTTCTTTTAATAGATCAGGAGGTCATAAGTTTAATTCACATCTCATTTAGGGTGATATACCTAAACAAAAATAGCACAAAAAAGCCCAATCCCGAAGCCTGGGCTTGGTGAGATCAAAGCCAGGTCCGAGCCAGGCCTCAAAGCCCGACCATGCCAACATTTTGGGGTCAGGTCCATGCGCTGGTCTGGCCCAAAAAGGACCAACTTGAAAAAGCCTGAAAAAGCCCAGTTAAGCCCGAAATTGCCTAAAATTTCAACCCCAAAGCTTGGCCCGAGGCTGCCCCTGCCTAAATAAGCCTGAGTTTTTCTCACTGAAAGCAGGTTCGGAAGGTGCGGGTCCAGACACGAAAATGCTCAGGCCTTGTGCATCTCTGTACCTAAATTACTGTTATCAGCAATGGGAACCTTATGTCGGAATATTCATTTTGGTATTTTGTTTACCTTACGTCGGTATATTCATTTTGGTATCGCAAACCATCTCAAGATATCTGGTTTACATCTGATAATGCATGCATTCTTTATTATGAACTTTGATGTAGATATTTGAGATGTCGTATCTGTGGTACCAAAATTCGAAAGCATATTAAAAAAAAATAACACCAAAGTATGTGGTGTTTTTGTGCAATTTGCAATATGTAATTATATATATAGAGAGAGAGGGAGACGGGTTTAAACGAGAACGATACCTATTTAAGAGAATAAGAGAATGGTCGAATCATATGTGATTTTACACTAGCATCATGTACAAAATCACATTTTGATTCATGCAACTTTGCCCCGTGAACTAAAGACCCAACCATAGGGTTACCACACACTTTTTTGGCCGTTAATGTAAAATCTCATGTGATTTTGCACGTGCTGATATTTTCTTAAATAGTTGACATTCTCGTTTGATCATCCTGTATATACATACACATATCAGATTAAAAATAAGTGACTTGTTTTATTTTTAATTTTACAAATAGCATAATATAATTAAACTAAGGAGTAAATTACACAATTGTCTACATGGTTTACAAAAACTCTAGTTTTCCTTGCATGACTTCCTTCTATAATTTGCATTTTGTTAGGGATGTCATCCCTGGCCTTGCCTTAATGGGTGTTAAGTGCCCTCAGGTGAGTGTATGAGATACCAACTTTGCAATGTTTTTAATTAAGCAACCAACTCTCTCTAAACCTAACCCATCAATCAACAAGACTTGAACTGTTAATTTTTTTTTATTAACCTGGATATCCAATCCGTTATACGAGTCAACTAATCTCAGGGCAACCACCTGTTTTGCAGGTAGCCCGGAGTCACCGCATTTGAACCTCCGTGGTCACAAGGGGATTTTTGTTCCTCCTTGGATTTGAACCTCTGATCTCCTGACACTTTTGATATTTGGAGCCAAGCTCAAACCAATCAGACACCTCCCTTGTGGTTGAACTCTATTTTCTCTTCATTCAAAAACACTCTTACCATTGCTCTTTACATTTGCTTTGTTTCATTTAGCCAAAAATGTGACATATACCGAATCAAAACAGTGACATTTTTAAAGGTCGTATTTTTTCCATTATGTCGGGACAATAAGGTGGTAGCATGAGACATCGTATGCTACTAGTGTACTATAACCACAAGGATGGTATCTGATTGGTTTAAGTTCAAAAGTACCTGGAGGTTCTAGGTTCAAATCCAAAGAGGAATAAAAATCCCCTTGTGGCTACGGAGGTTCAACTATGCCGATTTCGGACTACCCGCAAATCTGGTGGTCGCTCTGAGATTAGTCGGTTCGCATAGCAGGTTGGATATCCAGGTTAATAAAAAAAAATGATATATACCACTTCAATCCATAAAAAATATAATCCGTTGTGCTACACCTCTGCTCTTGTAGATGATGATATGCTCCTCTTGCTTTATAAAACACGAGCTTGACACCACCAGGCCATGCACAATTGTGAAATCCGATAGAGCATGACCTCTTTCGTTGATTACATCAAAGGCAAAACTCCTGTCTGTTTCGATAAAACCTCCCAACAAATCATCAAAGATAATTCCAAAAGTTATTTTCTGACTCCCTTGAACTTGTCTATTTGCACAAGTACATAACAAATTTGACATTTGTGTCGATGTTAAAAAAGAACTTTAAGGAGCTGTTTACCTAAATGCTTACCCGGTAAGTGCTTATTGATATGAGTCAACAATGTAATTTATTTTGATGCGTAAGATTTTAGTATATCTAAACGTACTGAATGCAACAATTTACCTGGTAAGCGCTTACCTGGGTAAGAGTCGTCATCTTCACTTACCCAGTAAGACTCTTCATCCTTCTCATCACTCTTATCCGTTAAGATTATTGGCCTTTGTCATGTTCATCCGATGAAGAAATTTATCCGGTAAACATTTACCAAGTAAGCGTTTAGTAAATGACCTCTAATTAATTTCTTTAAAATAGAGAAAGGTTGAAAGAACAAAAAAATTTGTAGTTGGTAGAAATCTAAGGGGGTGTTTGGTTCGCATAATGATTTCTGAAGGAATGAAATCTGTCAATGGAAATGGAATATGGAAGGAATTGAAATGAAATGTTATCAGGTTTGACCAAATGTTTGGTTGACAAGAATGGAATGTAATTTATCCAACAATGAAATGTTAATTGTTTTTTTAGTCATTTATGAGGGGATAGAACAAAAAAATATAATTTCATAAGAAATTTAATTTTTTATTAAAATATAAAATGTTTTAAAAAATGCATTTGATTGAATGAAATTATTTTGAAAGATTTGGATTTTATGGAAGAATTTGGAGTCAAAAGAGTTTGGATTTGAAATGACTTTGAATATTTGGTGTGATTAATGTGGAATGAAATTGAATTATGTTTTTTTATAAAAACAAATTATAAAATGATTAAATTATATTTTTATTAGTTGATTATTATAAAGAAATATTTTTTATATATTTTAATCTATATTATATTATAAGACATTTGATAAAAACTTTTAAAAATTATATTTTTATGCATTAAGTACTGTTTATTGATGAATATTACTTAAAATTGAAGATTACAAGTAACTTATGCATAAGTACAATTGATTAAAACTCCATGTCTGAATTTCTATAATTAACTATAGATAAACACAATCAAATAGAGGATAAACATCTTATTTTAAATATAAAAAATCTAAAATATAATTAAGATAATTATTGAGTTATAACAAAATACTTAATTATTATGTTTTATAAAAAATTATATTATTAAATCCCAAAAAGAATGAATTACAAAAATTACACAAAAAAGGAGAAATTTTAATTTGCTTGATACTAATATCAATATATATATATATATACCTTTCAAAATTTTATTATATCTTCATATTTATATTTCATTTAAAAATAAAAACATTATCGTTTTTTCAAAAACACATAAAATTGGGACGGACCCAAAAAAAAATTCAAACGGTGGCACCATTTGACTATTAGAAAAAATTATAAGGAAAAAATTTCAAACAATGACACCGGTTGACTATAAGAAACAAATATACAAAAAAAATTTCAATCCATGGCACTATTTGACTAAGAAAATGACACTAATAAGATTTGAATTTGGGTCTGGAGTGGAATAAAAGCCTTGCAAACCAACTCTATCAAATAAAACTTGTTCTCATTGTAGTTTTAAAATACATACGGTGGCACACAACAGATTAATACGGTTGCACATTTTACGAACCTAAATTTTTTTATCGGAGAAATAATATTGTGGCACGTGCCACCGTAACCGCCATGGTATGTCCGCTCATGACATAAAACCGTATTATAACATCGATTAAAAAAAAAAAACAAAACATTAAAATCAAAACGTATCTCATTGTATTACGTGAATATTCTGATCAAATCCTAAAATTTCAAATCCAATTTAAATCTTACCATTAAATTGAATTCCAAATCTTTTCGAAACCAAACTAATTATTTTAATATTGTTTAGAAAGTACTAGTTTTTTTTTGTTGAGATTTTGTGCTTTGGCATTGCCGGAGATGCTTCAAGCGGCAGGGACAACCGTGGGTTTATAGCCTTCAGGAATCAGAAAATGGCGGGAAAATAGACCGCCTCCTCGGAAAACAAAGGAGAAGAAGAAAGAAAAATGGAGACAGAACCAAAACCATCGTCGTCGGAAGCGTCGGTCTGCTGGAGAAAAGAATTGGATACTAACCTCAAGAGGCTCCAATCTCTTCTATTCGGCGCCGACATCGCTATCCAGAAGCGAGATTACAGTTATGCTCAATTACTCTCCCTTCGTCTCATTGGTTTCCTCGATTCTCGGTCCATCAACGACGTAGATGAAGCCTTCATTCGTCCTATTCGCCGTGAAGCCCTCTCTAAACTCGATTCCGCTACTCAATCACTCATTCCTGAATCCGATCGGTACTTATATCTAACATCTCTACACGAAATTATGAAGTTGTTTTATTAAGATGTATCAATTGAATTTGCTTCTACTGATGAAATGCAAATTTTGGTTATCTGATTATCTGTAGCGTTCGTCTTGATTATGTATGTTGATATAATCCTGTTACGCAATGTTGCCTTCCTTGAGAAATATATTTCAAGGTTTCAGTTCCCGTTGAAATTCGAGCAATGTTTCCTTTCTAATTGTGTTTGTTTTTGTGTCCTTGATTTTTAGTTTCTTATTCTTAAGGGAGTACAAGGTTTAAGCTATGGAATCGAAGCAGGTGTAGTTTGAAATTTTAAATTACGCTAAAAATCCTAGTTTAAGTCCTTCAAGAAGGGCGAAATATCAGTTGTGATTTGTGGAAGGGTTGTTAATGTTAGAAAGAAATCTATCGCGGATTTATTAATGTTTTAGATTAGTTCCACTTGATTGAACCTACTGTTATGGTTTATCAAATCTTTTTTAGTCGTTGATAATTATCCATAGTTTCTGCACCATCTTACTGCAGTCAAGCTTTTGAGCAAGCTGGTAGAGATCCAGGGTTTGTTTTTCAGAAGCAAGGGGATATCAAAATTGAGAAAATTAAGCAATCAAAATATTTCAAAGCTCTTCTCCAACAGGCTAAAGGAAATACTCTAAATGAGGTACCAGATGGCGGTGGATGCTTAACTGTATGGTATTCTTAGTTGTTTTTTTTCACGTACTCTAAAGCTGTTATAAACATTTTTATGGTGGAATCAACTCATTTTTGTATTGATGTGAAGATTGTAACCAAAAGTTTTAATATAGGGTATGGACGAGTATATTTGTTAGATTGCAATACCATAAGATGTTCTTTTAATTCCATTACTGAGGATGACAATTCATGTTAGGATGATGAACCCGAAAAGCTGGAAGATATCAGTGCGAAGACTTCAAAAGTTCTTTTACATGGAAAATCAACAACCTTGAATGGAAGCATCTCAAGGGCAAATAACAATATGCACAATAATTCTGTCAACTCAAGAGGAAATGGTTCAGAGGATTGTATCCTTGTCCAGGGCCATGGTTCGTTTACATGTATTAATGTTGATGAAGAAAGAACACATGGAAGTAGCTTGAGATCTAAGCGAGCTCACATGGAAATCAGTAGCCCAAGGAATGAAACAGTCTTGTCTCCATCAAGCAAGAGTGAGGCTAATGCTGGTATTTCTGGCAACAGTTTTGTTACTGCTAGAACAAAATTGGTAACAATCTTGAATGCTGAAATACCTTCTTATAAGCTTCTAGTTATCATCTTTAAACGAGGACTAATCTATTTCTTAACATGTTTATTTATTTCAATATTGAGAATTGGTTTGGTAACTTATTAACCTCTTGAGTATTTACTTGCCTTGTTTTTTTTATCTGAAATTGCAAATGTCTTTCGGAAAGCAGGTCATAATTTTCCATTTAGATGATATCTCTATATTTGTCTTTGACCAATGTTTATGATGTATCTTCTCTATACCACAGGAAATGGATGTTCGACAAAAGAGAGGGTTGGATGGATCACCAAATTCCTCGGTCTCCCCGCAGAGCGATGGAACTAACAGAGGCTATGGTGTCAGATCCTATGGCTCACGCCGTGGAATACGTGGTTTTGTTCCCCCTATTAGATCCAACTCGGGTAATAACGGCAATGTAACATCACGTGCAGCAAAGGGTGAAGATGCATTAGACGATTCGACAAAAAGATGGTAAGTTCAGTACTCGTTTGCAATATCAGAAAGCAGTTTTAAAACATTTTTTGCTCATTATAACTTCCGGTAAATCTTAAATGAGCTTTGGCGATTCTTCTCTAAGCATAGTTCATTATATGATTACAGCATGGATATGCTTTGTGGCCCTGATGGTGAACTTCCAGAGAAGTTGCGGAACTTGGAGCCTCGCCTTATTGAGCACATTAGTAATGAGATAATGGACCGTGATCCTAATGTTCGCTGGGATGATATTGGTATTAGTGATGTTTGCAGTATTTTCCTGCTCCATAACCTTTTAGTTAGCTTTAATAAGATTCTAATATGTTTGTCTGCTTACAGCTGGGTTGCATCATGCAAAAAAATGTGTAACTGAGATGGTCATATGGCCTTTATTACGTCCTGATATTTTTAAAGGTTGCCGTTCTCCAGGTCGAGGGCTTCTTCTGTTTGGTCCCCCAGTAAGTGCAATATATGTTAGTTTATCGTTACAAAAGTCACTCGTTTGATTTGATTGCATCTCATTCTTGGTTTAGGGAACAGGTAAAACGATGATAGGTAAAGCTATCGCTGGAGAGGCTAAAGCAACATTTTTTTACATATCTGCCAGTTCACTAACCAGCAAATGGGTACGTACTGATTCTTTAGGCAAATGATTGTAAAATTACACATTAATGCTGTCTTTATATGCACCAAAAGTTACATTTATTTGAATTATGAAGCTATGTTTTAATCCCACTAAATTTGGATATCTGGGAAAACGTAACTCCAATCTTATTGCTAGAGTGACCTTGCTGCACAAAAGCTGCTCAGCTTTGCAAGGGTTTGGGAGGAAAGCCTTTGCATGCACCATTCTTGTTGTTTTTTGCAAGGAAGGCCATTCCCTTAAAGTAATAGCCTTAAAGCTCACCACCATGCACCACAACCCATATGAAAAACTCTCCACCGACTGTTCTTTTATATGTTCTATTGGTTATATTCAAGTAAAAAAGTTATCTTGATTGTAGATCGGAGAGGGTGAAAAGCTAGTGAGGGCACTTTTTGGAGTTGCCAGTTGCCGCCAACCAGCAGTGATATTTGTGGATGAAATTGATTCACTGCTGTCCCAGGTATGCCAGATTCTGATCCATGAACAAAGAAACTGAATGTGATGAGGCATGAACTTATCCAATAACTTCTATGTTTTGATTGAAAAATTCTACACCATATCACACCCTTTTGCATCTTAATGATCGTTTTGTATATTCCATTTTTCTTGATTGTGTGAAAGACAACTACTAAGGACGTATATTATTGCAGCGCAAGTCAGATGGTGAGCATGAGTCAAGCAGGCGACTGAAGACACAGTTTCTCATTGAAATGGAAGGATTTGACAGTGGAAGTGAACAAATTCTACTCATAGGTGACCTGCAGAACCTAAAATATTATGAACTCTATCCATCTTATAACTTTCCAGACACTTTCAGTCCTTCCGTAGTGCAACTTGCAAAGCCAATAATCTAAACTCGAGCATTTAACAGAATGTAGCACGGCATTTTCTTGTTCTAGGCTGCAATTTGGGAACCAAAACTCAAGTATATAAATGTTGCAAACCACAGGCAAGAAATTTTCTTACAAAATGTCAACCAACTCTATGTTGCGCATAGCCGTTGGCTGAGATGGCTCATACCTGTTGACTGATAAGCTAGTTGATAGTTGTTGGCTAATAAGCATGTAGTTAGCAGATAAGCTAGCTGCAAGTGTTTGATAATACCTATTTAGAAGACCTTGCAAGTTACAATTTTCCTACTGATGAACTTGATGGCAAATTCAGTTCTTTATATTCACGTCATTTTTCGTGAATAATTCAACTTCTAATGTTCTATCTTTCTATTTGATTTACTGTCGTTTGCTTTCTGATATGTCAGGAGCAACAAATAGACCACAAGAACTAGATGAGGCAGCTAGGAGGCGACTTACCAAGCGACTTTATATTCCACTCCCTTCCGCAGGTGCAACTTTGATTAATTTACTTCTCCAAGATACAAGTTTGTTGTCCCCAAATCCCTGGTCCCCACCCTGTCCCACAAAGCACTTGAATACACATTATTATTTTATTAAATCCATCTTCTTATTCTCTCTCCTCAACAAAATGATGAGGTGGCTCCACATGATTGGTGGATAGAAAGGGGACATGGGATTTGGGGACCACATACATGCAATTCCTTATGGTACTAATATGAGGCTAATCATCTCTTCGGGTGTAAAGAAGCGAGAGCCTGGATAGTACGTAATCTCTTGGAGAAGGATGGACTTTTCAAACTGTCTACAGAGGATATTGATAGCATATGCAAATTGACCGAAGGTATTTTAAATTCTCTCTTTTCTTAATTTTCTTTGTAGATTATGCGAAACGTGTTTCTTTTTCCTCACTTTGATGTATTGCTATTGCTGGTTTGAGTTGTATCAGGGTATTCAGGATCTGACATGAAGAATTTAGTGAAAGATGCTTCCATGGGTCCATTGAGAGAGGCTTTGAGACAAGGCACCGAAATCACTAAACTTAAAAAGGAGGATATGAGACCAGTTACTCTACAGGTACTTGCATCATATAATACCTTTGAAATCAAATGGGTTACCTCTAAACTCAATCAACCCTTATATCTACCATTATAATTTGAAAAATATTGGTGATAGTTTATTAACAAAATCCATGTCACCTGAGTGAAAGGTTTATTTGTTTACTTTCAGTAAGTTCAATGATTTATTTGTTCAAGAAAAAAAATTAGGGACTTGTATCACTCGGAATGTGATAGTACGTTGCGTTTTTTTGGACTTTTTCCTTTATTTAACTAAAGGGTCAGGTTTAACCTTAAAAAGGTCAAAAAGTAAGTTCTGCGATTTTAATAAAGATAAAAGGATGAAAATTATATAAATTTGTAGAGAGAATGCTTTAAAAAAGTAATGTTTGTTGTTCCATGTTTATAGGACTTTGAGAATGCACTACAAGAGGTGAGGCCTTCTGTTTCCGTGAATGAACTTGGCACATATGAAGACTGGAACAATCAATTTGGGAGCTTATCAGTATCAACTGATCTGATTGATACTTACATACCTCCTCATTAACTTCAATCACATTCTATGTAGAATCCAGCGACTCCAACTCAGTCAGCTTGTGGTATGAAAGCCCCTTCCCTCAACTGTTTCAAAACTTTAAATATATAATGTGCTTTGCTGTATTAGTTTCAAAGACGAGGGATCGTGTGAGAGTAGGATTTAAGGTGAGGAGCAATAAGAAGGGATCTAAACCGTTGATCACTTTTAATCTCACCCCCACCCTTGAATTGTGCTTATCATGGGAATTGATCCAGTGCATTCCGTTGCACCGCATTAGTGTTGACCTTCAATTAGGATTGTTCCAAGGGTGAAGATCTCTTCTTATCCTTCTCATCATAACTTCCATTATCACCTCAACCCAACCTTGGTTCAAAATGATTAATGATTATTATTTTTACTCTACAATCACACAACTCTTATTAATTCTTGAATACATGGATGATTTAAGGGCCGCTTAGCAAACACTAACTAGGTAAGCACTTACCTTACTGGGTGAGTATGACAATGGCCGAGAATCTTCCCTGATAAGAGGCATGGCAAGATTCGATAATTTTACCCTGTAAATGAGGGGTGGTGACTCTTACCGGGTAAAACACACTTCCCTCAAATCTTACCATGCAATGTCATGTTGATGGCTTAGAATCTTATTTGGTAATATAAGTGTAGGTGGTCGACTTTTACCGGATAACCATTGGTAAACGGCGCCTAAGAATATAAATTTAGCCCTCCTTAAGAAGTGAGTCCTGTATCGTGGACACACAAAAGAAGGTAAGTTGGGGGAAGTCGAATCATTTTGCATCATAGGTGTCATGGGTAGTAAATTGAAGGGAAGTTAATAGAAATAGTCATTTTCATGGATCAAATTCATCTCTTAGCTATTTCTTTTCGGAAATTTCTAAAATATCACTACCTCCTCAACTTGTGGAGGAGCTAAAAGACAAAAAACAAACAATTTTCACCCACTTGCAGAGGTGCCAATTGCGGATCTAGGTGAAAAGTGAATTTGTTTTTCTATCTTCTCACCCACTTGAGAATATGTCTGTTGCAGATCTGGGTGAAAAGTGATTTTTTCGTCTTTTAGCTCCTTCGCAAGTTGAGGAGGTGGCACTTGCGAAGGTAATGATATTTTGGAAATATCCATGGAAAAATGGATAAGAAGACAAAATGTCTTTTGTCAACGTTCATATAGGAACCAGATGAATTTGGTCCTTGGAAATGGATATTTCCCCTAAATAAAATTACCACGAAACCAATATCACCAAAGGCTTCCAACTGCTTTTCTATGTAATATATTCTATGATAGTTATCTTTTGGTTAGATGAAGAAAAAACAGATGCACAGCAATGGTAAGTGTTCTTGGAATGTCATAGTTCAAGTGAGGTCTTGACTCTTAGAGAGTTGCTTATTTTAACTAAAAAATATTGATAAAAGACAAGACTTGAATCATAACCTTTTTTTTTTCCTATAAAAACAAATTATAATTAAATTGTCCTTTAAATTAATTGATTATTATAAAATGAATGCTTTAATTTATTTTAAAACATTATTACAAACAAATTCTACACCCTTATGGGATTTTTAAATCCAATGTTTGTGGTATTTTCTCGAAATTTGAGGATTTCAATTTCAAGCTTTCCTTTAATCTAAATGTGGAGTGAAATCCAATTTCAAATCCCACCATCGCAAACCAATTAGACCCCAAGTTGTTGCTCCTTTATCTATACTATGTTATAAAGCATTTGACAAAAACTTTTAAAGACCATTTTTTATGTATGAAATATTGTTTATTAATACATAATACTTTAAGTTTAAGATTACAAGTAAGTTGTGTGTAGGTATAACTTATTAAAGCTTTATGTTTGAATTTGTGTAACTAACTGCAGATAAATATATAATCAAATAGAGGATAAGCATCTCATTTTAAATATAAAAGATCTAAAATATAATTAGGATAACCGTTGAGTTCTAATAAAATACTTAATTATTATCGTTATAAAAGATTATATTATTAAACCAAAAATAAAAAAACTGAATTAAAGAAATACATAAAAAAAAGAGAAATTGTAAATGGTTAATTTGGTATTAATATAAAAAAAATGCATTTTTTATGATATATCTTTATATTTTATTAAAGACATTATCGTTTTCTTAAAACCATATCAAATCGTATTATAACATCGATCGTGACAAAAAAAAGTTAAAATTGAATTGTATCTCGATATATTGTGTGAGTACCTTTCTAATGTAATTAAATGCGTTTGTAAGTTATTTATATAAATTTAATAGAGTTATATCCCATGCATCATTATCATGTACCTTTGAAAATTAAGTAAAATGCATTGATCATTGGTAGTTGATGTATAATTGGTTTTTATTCAAATTATTAATCGATATATACACATCTTAATATTAGAAAATATTTTTTGTATATTACCGGAAATAAAATATCGTTATGGATATTAAATTATCTATTTAAAATGAAATGTTTATTTTGTATTTGATTATGTTTATCAGTTAATTATATGGATTCAAACATAAATCTTCAAAAAGATGTATTAATTCTACATTAATTTGTGATCTTAAATATTAAGTAATATATATTAATAAACGATATTTGATGTATAAAAAATAGTTTTTATGAATTATCAATAAATGTTGTATAATATAGTATAGATATTTCATAAACAATTAAAAATCAACATATACTCTAGACAAAAGAGTATAATCATCAATTTTATTATGCTTAAAACAATAGGTTAATGTAAACAATAATTTTAAGCTTGTATTTGTCTACATCTAGGCATTGGAATTGGTCCCGACCCATCAGGGAAATCGGTCCACCCGCCTCGGTCAGGAACGGAGATTCCCCATTAAATCGGGTCTTGGGGACGGGGACGGGATTCTCGTTTGGCTCAAACCGAGGATGGGGACGGGGACGGGTATCGCACTCCCTGCCTTGCCATGTACCCGTATATATATTAATTATATTATTTATTATATATTTCTATTAAATTAGTAAATGGTAATTTCTATTTCAATATATTTTGGATATTATTAGATGTGGTTTTGGATATTGCTCAATATATTTTGGTACATATGACGTTAATTTTTTTAGATTAAATTTAATTTATTTTTGTTTTGATTTATTAAATATTATATGATGATATATTTTTTGTATTAAATTAAAATTTCTTTTGATTTTAGGTTCATTGGGAAAATATGAGATTTAAAGATATGTAGTGTTCCACACATTTGATTTAAAAAAACTTGCAGAAACAGGAAAAAAATTCCCGTTTCCCCGTTAGGGACGGGGATGTGATCAAATTCCCCGGTGGGGATAGGGACAGGGACAAAGATGGAGGATCGAGGACGGGGATTGGAGTCCCCGCCCCATTACCGTACCTATCTACGTCATACCTCTTAATGTAATCGTCCTTTTTATCTGACCAACACTTCAAATTTTGACAAACAACATATAGTTCATGAGTCATAAGTTAAAATAGTCATTTTCAAACGTTGGTTTTATCTCTTATCTATTTCTCTCCTAAAATAATCAAAATGTCAATCGATTTGCAAGTGGCATGTTCACGGACGGATCAAAATGTAAAAAGAGTTTCTAAATTATGTCAGACTTATAAAACTACCTATGATCCGTCCATGAAAAATATTGGTGATTTTATTAACAAAATCCATCTCATTTGAGTGAAAGATTTATAGTAATTTGTTTACAAGAAAAAAATATTAGAGACTTAATCACTCAGAATGTAATAGTATGTTGAGTTTTTTCAAACTTTTTTCTTTATTGAACTGAAAGGGTCATGTTTAACCTTAAAAAGGTCAAAAAGTATGTTTTGGGAAAGCAAGGGGTGATTTTAATAAAGGTAAAAGGATGAAAAATGTATAAATTTGTAGAAAGAATGCTTTAGAAAAGTAATGTTTGTAGGACTTTGAGAATGCACTACAAAGAGGTGAGACCTTCTGTTTCTGTGAATGAGCTCGGCACATATGATTATGAAGAATCAATTTGGGAGCTTAACGCCATCAAACATGCAGCCTTGAAGGGATTGATACTTTTGTTCCTTTAAGGATATGTTTGATATACTCAACACAACACAATACAACACAACACAACAGAGTCATTGTTCCACATTTAACATGACTTTCTATGTGGAAGAGACATATTCCACCCACATCCCATGAAACAAGAAGCTCAAAATAAAACATAATTTCCTTTTAAAACATCAAATATACCTCATTTATATTTTATTCAGTTTTTAATTTATTTTAGTTTCGGTACCTTCAACTACATTATCTTCCCCTTTTATACACTTTTACATGCATGAACATGTTAAAGTTTCAGTTGTGATAAAAATAAGTAAATAAATGTGGTTGAACATATATAGAGGTCTTGTTCTCACCATAACTCCTACTAACGAGATTGGTTGACCTGAGCTCTTAATCGGTGCCCAAGAGGCAACTACAAAAATTAACATGGATTTACAGAAACACGGTCCTTCATAATCAATGTGCAATTAATTATATGTTACAAAACCCAGCAAGAAAAAGAAAAAGAGGATTGCAGAAAATAGAAGAGGGAGTTAAGAGACATTGTACTAACCCTGATCATATTATTTGTGTATGTCTTAACTCACAAGCTTGAATGCCTAACTTGCACATGAACCCGATGCCATGATGTGTTTAGAATTCCTCTTAGATTCCATATGTCTTCCACCTTTTCAGGTTGCACATTTGCAGCTGTGTCCACCTGTCCACCAATATTTTAAATATATAAGAGAGGGTTAAAACTGAGGCAACTCACACAACCAGAAACAATTTTCCAAAGCATGCAATTCTTTAGGATGTGTTATAAGGAAATAGTTTCACTCAAGACATAAAACAAAGTATAAACTAGGGTGGTGCCGATTGGTTTGAGCTTAGGCTCCAAAGGTCAAAAGTGCCTGGAGGTCTCAGGTTCGAATTCAAGGAGGAATAAAAATCTCCTTGTGGCCATGAAGGTTCAAATCCGGTAACTCCAGGCTACCCACGAAGCGGGTGGTTGGGCTAGGATTAATCGGCTCGCATACGGGTTGGATATCCAGGTTAATTAAAAAAAAAGTATAAAGTCATTATATTAATCAAGGTCGTCCCGGAAAGTGTACCGATGTGAGAATCTGAACAGGACTTGAAATTTTTATAGTGTTTTATCAATTTAGTCCAGTGCTCCAATCCCTTCTCTCTTCTACCGATTCGCCAATTTTTTAGGTATCTAATTTGAAGATTAAACTCTCCTAGTCGGCTAGTCCCATTTATCTTTCCCGTTTATCTTTATTTTCCGGATACCTAATTTTATGATTGAAGCACCAAACACGACACTGTTTAATAATATTCCTCTTCTTGTTTGATGACCAGCCTCACCAACAATTTCGTTGACTTCATTCATAGTGATACTGATTATCATTGTTCAGAGCACTATATCATTTTGATAACATACAGAAAAGTTGAGAGAGCCCTAGAATCGAGCTAAGGTTTCTTGAGAACTGGAGGTAAACAACAGTTGGCAAAAACTCCAATATGCTAATTTGTCAATATAACACATTATTGGAGGAAGTTGACTATGAAGAATTAATTGATGATTTTGTTTCAAACAATGTTAGAAGAAATATTCTACTTAAGTATATTATGTATGTCACTTTGTCATTTAAGACATTTTTCTTGTTTTAATTTGTAAAACCTTTTTATTTAATATATGACCTGCACTTTTATATTTTGTCCTGGTATAAGTGTAACAGGGCCTCCAAAAAAATTGGAATGGCCCTGATGCTAATATGACACAAAATATGTTGGTTAGATTAATAGAGACAGAGATGACATACTGCTTTAGCAACTATCTCTGTGTTGGAGTGTATATCAGCCTCTGCTTCAAAAAGTACCCATGCCCATTTGTCGCTTCTTTCTTCATCAGCAATGTATTTAATGCCAGGCTTCTGGTATCTTGATGCCTCTATCCAGGTTTTACCCCCATCAACGGATATATCGACTCGCTCAATTCCACGTCCACCTCCTGAAACTGCATATCCTTTTATAGCTATCTGCACAACATGTTTAACAAATAAGTTATCATATAATCTTCTATATTGACCTATTTGCTATGAAGGATCATAAAGCAACTTCACCCGAACAAGCAAAGTAACAATTTTTTGGGAAAATGACAAATACATCCATCCAAGCAAATCATCTTATCGCTTAAATCATAGAATTATAGAAATCCTTGTAGATTTTAAGTTTAGGGATCAAGAGTAGATGTTAAGAATGAGGTGGAACGGATAAAAAATGCATTCAGAACTGAAACTAGATTCACAGAAGTTCAATGTTTCTTAATTTCCATGTTAAGAACAGGCGGCTATATGTGGATTAGTATGCCTCTTATAACCTTGTATTTAACACATGAGTACTGTAAGCAAAGAAATGTACCAACCTTTCCATTCGTTCCGATGTTCATGTCCTCCAAGGAGCATATTGCACTCTGCAATAAACAACTCACACATGAAGTCAAAAATATTAAGCTGAGTATGAACTCCTTGCTACACTCATAAGCAGATGTTAGTTGTGGTATTATTTAGTATTTACTAGATTTCTGATATCCTCATGACCAAAAGATCACAAATTCCAGACACTGGAACCAAGACAAATACTGCTCCAGCTTCGACTGCCTCACTGAATATGAACATTTACATTCCAAAAAGTAGGGCATACTTATATGGACCCGATGGCTATCTATTGAAACTTTTCTAGATTTTCAGGTATTCAAACCACGTAAGAAAAAATTTACTCCCTTGGTTCCAATCTGACTTTTCAGCATCAAATGTGTTTGTTTTCAATTGATTTCAAATAATTATTTTGGTTCAAGGGAAAAAAATGCTAACTACACTAATCTATTCCAAGAGTGTTAGAATAAGATCATTTTGGTGTATAGAGAAGTAATATTTAGGTTAATTTGGAAGATCGGATGTACTAGGTTAGATTTGCAAAATCATAAGTGGACTGTCTTTTGGGATGAATCCACTGGATGGCATTTCAAACAACTCTACATCCCAGAATGATGTGACAGTTGCACAGTTAACCCCCC
>NC_037528.1:11525561-11538961 GCF_001531365.2 Cynara cardunculus var. scolymus | reverse complement strand
TCCACCCCCAAAAAAAAGGCTATCAAAATTCCTGATAACCTAGGAAGTTAGTAAGAGATACCTGGACAGGGAAATCCATTTGCGGTCTCCTGGTAGACCAATCAATGTTGTCCCAATTTACTGAAGGTGGAAACGTTTTGTAGTCTTTTTGCATAAAGAATCCCTGCAAATCAGCAATACACCGCACCCTTTGGATTACTAACCGGAGCATATGATTTTTACTGTTAAGAATAGTTTATCAATCTAACCTGGCATTCTTTGGAGTCTATGTTGATGCTGTCCAGCCACTTGACAGAACGGGCACCAATAACCCCTGGGACAACTACTCGGAGTGGATACCCATGATCCCTATTTAGAGTCTTTCAGAGTTCCACAAACGAATAAGTAAAAGTATAATCAACTGCCCAGTAAGCAGGAAGATTCTAAACATGTGATTACATGCCATTGATGCCAAGACTGAGGTGAGAAATTGAAGAAGAGAATGGAACAGGATAAAGTACACATTTACAGGTTTTGAAATGATTTTGCAATTTGAAATTTCCATAAAATCTCTCATTTTTACCCGAATCATTCTTGCAGCTATAAATTGTTTTGAAGACCAAGTCTTGGATCGTTTTGTACAACACCACTAAGAACTTGGAGGAAGGAAAGAAAGAGAAGAAAACCATGTGCATGGTAACACCAATAATTTAAGCGCTGACTGAAGTGAGAACCCGATGGTCGAGCTTAAGTTATTGGGTTGAGAATCCAACCATGTCCATAGAATTCCCTTCTTTATACCGAGTTCTCTTCGATCGGTTATACCTCTCCATTCATCTCATAAGCAAGCAAAACATCAGCTTCAGGATTTGTTGCCTGGCTTAGTGGAATTGACGCCTTGTAAGGACCCCCTTTCTCCTCCTGTGGTCAAGTGAGAAAACAGTGAACAAAGCAAGCTCTCATTGACAAACAGCAGCAAGAGAGAAAGAAAAGGAAACAGAACCTAAAGCAGAGAACCCAAAATCTCCTTAGACAAGCAAGTACAAACCTTGCACCTGTCGATGCTGACAAATTCGACATGTTTTCCACCTGCTGGTGTGGTACTTGTTGATTTGGGTATACCAACTAGTTCAAGTACATCAGAAAGTTTTGCTCCACCCCAAATTGCTGACAGGATAAAAACAAAGGCAAAAACAATTTAGAAAAAGAAGCAAAATAACATAACGTAATAACAGTGTGCTATAAGCGTAGAACTATTTACTCTGTGTCTATAATTACAAGCAACAACTTCAAGATAAAGTTTTATATTATTCACCTGCTCTGGCAGAAACTTGATACAACTTTGGATATGTATAAACCTTTTCAAAAATTGGCAACCTGAATTCTAACAAGAAGATTGCAGAATATATAACTCGTGATAATGCATGACACTTGTTGAGTGACCTATATTTAAGGCAAGCAAAGTCGGATGATAAAGCTGCAAGGACTAAGGTTTTCCGTTTTGATGATAGATACCATAAATGAGTTCGATAACAAGACTTAAGCCCTTAATCACTGAAAAGTGGTAAGCTAGCTTTCAGTTGTCCTTCAAAGAAGGTAGACATGCACACGGCATTTTGGTTGATATTCCATACATGTTTGCTATCAAAATCATAATCCTATACATGTATCCAATTGAATGTATTGCCAATGGCAAAAGAATCAATACTTTCCTTTCATCTTTTTTATAATCAATGAACTTGACTCCATTATAAAAGCTAAGAAACTATATAAAGGTAGTCTTCCAACAAAGTGTCCATATTATTATCACATAAAACAAATGCACAAAACTCTTAAGGTTGTTTTATTACTTATTTTTCCCAAATGCATGCATCCCTCTAACAGGCACATCTATATGTTTGTTGGTAACAGTATGAGGAAATTATTCCATTAAAGAATAGGTTTTAGAACTTATTAATTGATGGATGATGATAGTGGTATAATTGTGAAAGAACATCTGTTATTAGTAGAGAGTCTATCTGGTGTGAAGCAGCAAATACACCCGTCACCATCACTCCAGGAGAACTTAAAAATGGCAGGGAAACAGGCTCCTCTTCAGAGATATTGTGAGATAGCAACATCAGCTCTTCCCTCAAGATATTAGTGCCAAAAGGATCTGAAATTGTGAGATTGGAGACAAACCATTTCCTAAGGCAGAAATATCCCACCCAACTCCTCTTACAGTTCTGGTTTTGCTCATCGCAGTTCTTCTATTACCAGCACACTGCATGAGGCAACGTAAGACTGTTAAGAAACTTCTAGATAGATTATGATAACAAAAACCCAGTTACTTCTAGATTGCCATGTAGGAATGAAGGGTAGACCTGTAAAGTAGCAGTTACATTATATTTTGGAAGATTCCTGTAATTCAAAGAACGAAAATGAGTTTTACAAATTAAAACTGGTGACGGATATTAAAGAATAACATGAATACAAATCAAATAGAACAGAGATTATTACTCACAAAATATCTTTCATAAACAGCTCTTTGGGTTTCTCAATCAGCCCCTTGACAGAGACACAATATCTGTGTATGAGAAACATGTCATAACAATCAGTTGCAGCATTACAAGTTATCTCATAATAAACAATTGTACATGTCAATCGCCAAATGTCAAAAGGAACGTGTTTCAGGACCTTCCTATATCATCAACAACAGGTATTGGTCCATGGTTTCTCTTGTAGAAGAACTCCGTAGGAGTCACATAAGAAGAAACCAAAGCTTGACGTGGTGGCTCCGCATTGAAGGGCTCCTGTAACAAAAATTGTCAATCTGGTAACTACTCATTGTATTAAATACACTCGAATTAGAAGAAAAGGCCCGGGCGCCCGGCACAATGTCAGTACCCAGTAATCCAGTATACAAAAAGATGGCAGTACTAGTCAATTTTTAAAAATACTTTGATCAAAGTAACCAAACAAAAACCACATGCCATTATCCCAATTTGATAACCACGTTTGTGAAGTCCGGCACGCATGCATGCAAATAAAACTGTATGTGTGCAACCAGATATGTTTATGAATCAACAAATTCCAGGTAACATGACAATCCCTATGTTCTCGGAAAAAGATGTATCTTGTTCCACTTTGAGGCCAAATCTAGTATTTTTTCTAAAATTCAAATCACATAGATCATCTCAAACTTTGGTACCATCACAATTTTACTTCTAGCATATGTTGCAACTTGATTTTTAATGTGGTTATCAAAGTTCTCTCAAACCTTTTGATGACTTATGTCAATTTGGATGTCTATTATTGTATCTCAAAACTGTAATTGCAGCTATCTTGACTATAAAGGAACTCAATACTAACAATCAAGAGTGTAATCAAAATTTACAGACATATAACTGAGTTCCAGAGTCAAATTCTAAGTGTACAAGACCTTAATTTATTATTTCCTGTTCGTTTTCTAACATCCAATCCATTCATCTCAATTATCAGAAATACGAACAAATCAAGCAGAACGAGTATACATCTTAAATTAATACGTTGCAATACACAGAATTTTTACTGGATAATCATAGAAACTCAGAATAAACATATCCAAATCAAGACAGAACAACAAAAACTGAAACAATCCGATACACATAATGATACTCCATCCATCCCAAATCAATAGGGTTTTGGATTTTAGTTTTGTGCTGATGATTGTTCTTAAGATTTTAGACTATATGCCGGAAAAATCCAAAAGATAGCTTGCCTTAGCGTTGATTTTGAGAGAAGGATGACGAGAAGGTTCTTCTGAATAGTTGGATGGCGCTCTGATTCCTGGCATTTCTCAGCTTCTTTGAGTGGATTGTGGTGTGCGAGAGGGGATGCGAAAGATGGCAATGAACAAATAAAAAGGTAAACAGGACAAGAGGAGTGCTACCGTCACAGGTGGGTGTGGAACCCCACAAGGTTCCAAAAGCCGTTTGGACCGCACAGATATTTTGAAGAAAATGGAGGGTGAGATGAGTGGCTGTGACGTGGTTCGTGGGAAAAGCAGCGTTACGTTAGAATTTGAGACGGAGGTGCGTCGTATTTCACTTCGGTTGCCACGGAGAATGAAATTACTTTGATGTTATCTCCTTTGGTTAACGTTGTATTACACAAAATTTAATGTAAATAATGTGGGGGTTGTTATCAAATGTTTATCAGGTTTATCGAATATAATTTAATCGGGTGAGATATAAGAGTCTTTAACTCAATAAACATTTATATTATATTATAAAGCATTTGACAAAAACTTTTAAAAACGATTTTTTATGTACTAAATACTGTTTATTGATGCATATTACTTAAAATTTAATATTACAAGTAAATTGTGCATAAATACAACTTATTAAAGCTCCATACTTAAATTCGTCTAACTAACTGTAGATAAATATAATCAAATATTGGATAAACATCTCCTTTTAAATATAAAAAATCAAAAATATAATTAGAATAATCATTGATAACTATTCAATATTTATATATTATTTTTATAAAAAATTATACTATCAAACTTAAATTAAATTTCTTTGTTACTAAACCTAAATTATCTATATTTATACTATATTATAAAGCATTTGACAGAAAACTCTTAAAAATCATTTTTTTTATGTATGAAGTATTGTTTATTGATGCATATTACTTAAAATTCAAGATTACAAGTAAATTATACATAAGTACAACTTATTAAAGCTTCATGTTTGAGTTCGTGTAACTAACTGCAGATAAACATAATCAAATATTGGATAAACATCTAATTTTAAATATAAAAAAACTAAAATATAATTAGGATAATTATTGAGTTCTAACGGAATACTTTAGTTATTATCTTTATAAAAAAATATATTGTTAAATCTAAATTATCTATACTGTATTATAAATCATTTGACAAAAACTCTTAAAAACTATTTTTTATGCATGAAATATTGTTTATTGATGCATATTATTTAAAATTCAAGATTACAAGTAAATTGTGCATAAATACAACTTATTAAAGTTTCATATTTGAATTCGTGTAACTAACTGCAGATAAACATAATCAATAAATCAAATATTGGATAAACATATAATTTTAAATATAAAAAATTTAATATATAATTAGAATAATCATTGAGTTCTAACAGAATTCTTTAGTTATTATCTTTATAAAAAAAATATTATCAAACCTAAATTAAGTTAAGGAAATTACACCAAAACACAAAAACTTTTAAAAAGGTTAATTTGATACTGATATTGGTATACTATTTTCAAAATTTTATAATATTTTTAAATTTATATTATATTCAAATATAAAAACATTATCGTTTTTTCAAAACCACATAAAACCGTATTATATCGACATAAAAAAGGAATAAAACGAAATATTGAAATCAAGATGTATCTCGATGCATTGCACGAGTACCCTTTTAGTTTATCAATAATCTGTTCTGATGATCGATAATGTTACACGATAAGATAAGTGGAGTGGTGACTCTCTATGGTTGCACATGGGTTGGGTTGGCCAAATTGAAGGCATTTGAACAACTCAACCCAATAAAAAGTTACAACCCAAATTGTATTGGTTGGTTGGTTGGTCGGGTTGAAACTTTCATATATCATTTTACAATCTAGCCAAGTGTTTTTTGTTTAAATGAAGTAAAATCAAAATGATAACATAACAAATACACTAAGAAACTCATAAGAGAAAGTTGAAGGTTCATGTAAATAACAAACTAAAGGTACGTTTGATATTGTAATATAATTTTGAACATAGCTAATTATGGATTATTTTAATGTTTAATGTATATATGTTAATCAATGACTTAAAAATCATATTAAATCTATAGTATAAAAGTGCATGAGGTTGGGTTGGGTCGGTTCAAAAAATTCTAACCTAATTTCAACCTAATAGATGCAGGTTCATTTAATTTTATATCAACTATGTATCGAGTTAGCACAAATTGAGTGTTTTTGGTCGGGTTGGTTGATGTTTTGAGCACCCGTACTCTTTTCGACAAAGAACCCCTCATGATTTATTATGATATATTGACAGTTTAATGTGATAGATTTTGGTTTTGGATCTGGTTATCTCATATAGATAAAAAGAAGAATATGATATTTTCGGGGAAATATGTCTATATGAAATAAATTACCAAAACAGTTATAAATGTTTGACAAATGAACCAAGGGTTGGATTCCGGTAAGAATGAGAGTTAAGTTGATAAGCATAAGAAGGGATCTTCATATTTGGATACATATTAGAATGAGATGCACTGAAATGCACCGAACCAGTTCTCGTATCAAACGCGATTTATGTGTGAGTTTGAGATTAAAGGTGATCAAAGATCTAGATTCCTTCTCATGTTTCTCACATTAACTTTCCTTCTCATGCGATCATTCGTCATGTATCAAAGGGTTGAGTTTTCGGTGAGAATGAATGTTATGGTTTTCGTAGATTACAATATAATTATATTATTAAAATATTAATACTTTTTTATAAAATATTATTTATCACTCATGTACATTTAGGCCCTATTTATTTTTTTTGAAATTTCCTCTTAATCACCTATTAAGTTTGAATCGTTTGGACATTTCCATTTTCAGACCGTTTTTTTTTTCTTTTCCAAAATAAGAGCTTAAATGATGTTTCATTCATCTGAATTTTTAAGTGACAAACCTATAACTTAATACCTCTTAAATCAATTATTTATCGTCGTTGGTTCATCTTACAATGATCCACGATTCTCCTCACGACCAACACAATACATAATCAAAATATGAAGGCGACGAAGAAGATCACCATCTCCTGCTGATATCTCAATATCCTTTTCTACGAATCTCATGATAATATTGTGATCGACGGATTAGATTCAGATTCCAGAATACAATTGATTTCAACTCCACCCACCATAAGGAAAACTCTGAATTTTTTTGTTATTTGACTAAAACTTTGAAAGAGAGAAATACAAATCCATGTTGAAACAAAACATTGCTATAACCAATATGATTGATTCAGATTTCAGACTTCAGACGTAAAAACAAATAGTATGATTGATTCAGATTTCAGACTTCAGCACCACATCTTAAAAATCAGAAATGAAATCAAACGTCAAGACTTCAACACCTCTTAAAAAACAAACGGCACCTTAATATCAAAGATTCTTATTGACAAGGGAAATAAAAAATAATCTTACTTTATTAATCATTTTTGAAGAACTCTCTATTTAGAGAAGTTCATGTATATTTTAGTTTCTCCATTTTAAATAAAAAGTTTAAGAGCATCTTCAACAGATTATCCATAATAGAGAAGTAAAAGTCAAAATCCCAAAAAAAAAGTCTTCATCTCCAACAAATTCTATATTTTGGAGACTACACAATTAATTATATTATTAAAATATTCAATATTTATCATAAAATATTAATATCTCCTAAATATTTAGGGGGTGTTTGATTAGAGGTATCAACCATTAATCAATAAAAATGAAAATAAAAGAAAATGTTTGGTTTTCAATGATATAATGGATTAATTCCAAAAAAATATATATATTTCATTACTGGTTAAATTGGAGAAATAAAATTTTATTCTCATTTTCATTTATTGTTATTTTCATTTCTCATCATGAGCCAAACAGACCCTTAAATTAAAACAAGAAGGTTTTAATAATATCTCCTGGACTTTTATAAATAATCATTTTTGAAGAAATCTCAAGATTTAAAGAACTTCATCGTCTCGAGTCATTTGTCTATTTTAGAGAAAGGTTTTAATAAATCTGTTGGAACAAAAATACCTAAAATATATGTGCAAAATTGGGTTAAAACTGCACAAAAGAGATTAATTGGAGTAGTATTTGTTGGATATTAGTCCAAACTTGTCCCACATCAGAAATAGAGGGAAAGTTTCATGTGTTAATATGACCATACTCATATGATTTATCAAGTTGGAGAAAGACTGAAGAGAAGGATTTTCAATGGGTTTTGGTGTGACATTACCCAATATTTAATGGTCAAAAGATTGGGCCTTGGAGCTTGGACCCTTATGACCTAATCATGTTTTTGCCAAATTCGACAACAGTGTCTCACGTGGGTATTCATGCGACTATAACCGTGCGGGCATTGTAACTGCGTTTTTGCAGTTTATTTCGGTTAGATTGGAAAGGTATAAATCCCTTTTGCTTCCAGAAAATCATATACGATTTTTCCACACAATTCTCTCTCAAAATTTCCTCTACGTATCGTTGTTTCATGGAACGTATTATCGATTCGATGGATTCGGATTGACGTGCATCAATCCGGTTAGATAGTTGTATCATCAAGACGACGTCCGTTTACCAACGCACGATTGGGAGCGGAATTTCGTCTTGGGTCATTGTAATTGCAGGCCTCTATCTCTCGATCACTACACATATTGATTTCATCGTAAAAGGTTCGATTTTTACCGAATTTCTTGGTTAAATTCCTGTAAATTTATGTTTTGTTTCTAATTTTGGAAGTGTAATTCAATAATTGTTGGATTGGTTCTAGCAGTATTCCTCTATTTGAACGAGATGCGCTAAGATTTGCAGTTAAATGGACCCTGCATGCTAGGTTATCTGGGTGAATGCATATATGTTACGGCGACCACTCATCGGGAAACATCGCCCTCAGTCGTCATGCTCCACGGTCAGACCTGCTCATATACAGCCATACCCACCGAACTTATCTCTGCTCGCAGACAAATGCACTTCGATGCGCCAACTTCAACAAATCCACGCTCAAATGCTCGTCTCTGCCACCATCCACGACAAATTCGCCGCTAGCCGTTTACTATCATTCTCCGCTCTTTCCCTCCACGGCGACCTAAATTATGCTTCCAAACTACTAAACACTGTACAACAACCAAACATGTTTATGTGGAACACCCTTATTAGGGGCCTAGCGAGCGGCCCTGATCCACGTGAAGCTGTGTTTCTGTATATAAAGATGCGTCAAATCGGTGTTACACCGGGTAAACACACATTCCCCTTTCTTCTCAAAGCTTGTTCCAACTTACAATCGATTGTATCCTGCAAACAAGTACATACCCAAGTCGTGAAAGTCGGATTAGACCTCGATTTGCATGTTGTCAATAATTTGATCAGAGGGTATTCCGTTTCTTGCAGTATGAAACATGCCCGCCAACTGTTTGATGAATTGCCTGACAAAAATGTCAACATTTGGACCACAATGGTTTGTGGGTATGCTCAAAATGATTGCCCACAAGACGCATTGGGGCTGTTCAATGAGATGGTTGCCCGAAAATTCGAACCAAATGGTCCGAGCCTTTCATCGGTGTTGTCAGCTTGTGCACAATCAGGGTGTTTAGAAATGGGAGAAAAGATCCATAGATACATACAAGATAAAGGATTCGAAACCGGAGTTGTTCTTGGTACTGCTCTAGTGAACATGTATGCCAAGAATGGATCACTTCTAATGGCAAGAAATTGTTTCAACGATATGCCTCAAAAAAACATAGTAACTTGGAATGCGATGATTTCAGGATTAGCAGTTAACGGACACGCCAAAGAAGCACTTGAGTTCTTTCAGGATCTAGAGAAACATCAGGTGATCCCAAACGATAGGACGTTTGTTGGAGTTCTATCTGCTTGTTGCCATGCCGGAATGCTTGATTTTGGCCGGAAAATATTCAACTCAATGAGGAGTGTTTATGGAATCGAGCCCAAGATACAGCATTACGGATGTATGGTTGATCTTCTAGGTCGATGTGGGCAGGTATCGGAGGCCGAGGAGTTGATTAAGAGAATGCCATGGAAAGCTGATCTGAAGATTTTGGGAGCCCTTTTGAGTGCTTGTGGCAGCCATGGAAATCTTGAGGTTGCTGAAAGAGTTGTGAAGGAGATGCTTGCATTGGAGCAGCATAATCATGGTGCTTATGTTGTTTTGTCGAATATGTATGCGGATATTGGACGGTGGGAGGATGTTTCGAGGTTGAGGGAGATTATGAAAGACGAGAGTTTGAAGAAAACACCAGGATCAAGCCTTTTTTGACGAGGACGACGATGATGACGAAGAGGATTTTGTGTAAAAAATGCGATTTTGATTTGATACATAATTTATCGACTTATTCCGATGTGACATCGGTAATAAACATTTTTGAGTGTTTGGATAAACAACTTATACCTGTGCCAAACCGATAATAAGGAATTTTAGAATAAGTCAAACCCTTCTGACTTATAATAAGTTGATAAGTGTTTTTGTAGAAAAGCATAAGTTGTTTCAAATAAACAATTAATAATAAAAAAAAGCAGGGTTGTGAAAACTTGTGAATTAGAATTATGGTAAGCGGATACTGATACCGACTACTTATTCATTGTTAGAATACGTGGAATCCTCTAAATTAATTTTTAAAAAAGCCTTTGAGGATAAAGGGTCCAAGTCTAGTCGATATGAGATTCTGTTACGTCCTATTCAATGGAGGCTAGATAGACACTCATTGTCCCATAGTGTTGAGAGTGGGTTAGCCTGACTTTGGGTCTCTAGAGTGGCAAAACTTAGTTTGGATACTATGTGAGAATATGTCGAACCCCTGAATTAATCTCCAAAAGAACCATTGGGTATCTAGAGTAGCAAACCTTATGTGCCGTTTACCTAAACACTTACCCGGTAAGCACTTGTTGGTAAAATTCAACACTATCGCTTACTTACTTACCAGGTAAAATTTTATTCACTAAAACGCATCGTATGTAACAAATTATCCCGGTAAGCGCAAACCATGGTAAGAGTCGTCATCCTCACTTACTGATAAGACTCTTGATTCTTGCCTTCGCTCTTACCGGGTAAGATTCTTAGTCCTTGTCATATTCATCCGGTAAAGTAAAGTGACTTTGTAAGTGCTTACTCGGGTAAGGGTTTGGCAAACGGCGCCTTAGTTTGGATACAAGTTCTTACTTTTTTGTATAGTTTCTTTAATTCAATTTTTTAATTATAGTTTAATTTTATGTTTAATGACGAAATAATTTATTTTTGGTTTTGATAATATAATTTTTATAAAGATAATAACTAAGTATTCTGTTATAACTCAATAATTATCCTAGTTATATTTTAGATTTTATATTTAAAATAAGAATTTTATCATGTATTTGATTATATTTATTTACAGTTAGTTACACGAATTTAAACATTGAGCTTAATAAGTTGTACTTACGCACAATTTACTTGTAATTTTGAATCTATACAATATTATAAAACATTTGACAAAAACTCTTAAAAACCACTTTTTATGCATAAAGTATTGTTTATTAATGCATGTTACTTAAATATCAAGATTATAAATAGATTGCATGTAAGTACAACTTATTAAAGCTCCATATCTGAATTCGTATGACTAACTACAAATAAACATAATCAAATACATGATAGACATCTCATTTTAAATATAAAAAATATAAAATATAATTAGGATAATCATTGAGTTCTAACAGAATATTTAATTATTATCTTTATAAAATGTGATTTATTAAACCAAAATTAAATTATTTTATTATTAAATTTAAATTAAATTATAATAAAAAAAATTAAATTAAAGAAACTACATAACAAATGAGAAATTTTAAATAGTTGATTTGATACTAACATTGATAAAAAAAAATTCCAAATTTTATTGATATTTTCAAATTTATATTTTATTTAAAAATAAAATCATTATTGCTTTCTTAAAAACATATAAAATCGTATTATAACATTCGATAAAGACAAATAATAAGATAAATCATTAAAAATGAGATGTATTTCGCTGCATTGCGCGAATACTCTTATAGTTTTAAGTAACATGCATCGATAAGCAGTACTTTATGTATAAAATATGGTTTTTAAGAGTTTTTTTATCAAATGTTTTTATAATAAAACTAGAAGGATACTAGTGCAATGAAATGAGATACATCGAGATAATGTTCCGTTTTATTTTTTGAATAAGTCGATATAATACAATTTTATATGACTTTAAGAAAGCGATAATGTTTATATTCATACAAATTAAAAAAATTATATCGATATTAGTATTAAATTAACTATTTATAAATTCTCGTTTTTTATGTAATTTCTTTAATTTATTTATTTTTATTACAAATTAATTTAGTTTTAATGACGAAGTGATTTATTTTTAGTTTAATAATATAATTTTTATAAAAATAATAATCAAGTAATTTGTTATAGGTATAACTCAATAATTATCTTAATTATATTTAAAGTTAGATATTTATCATGTACTTGATTATGTTTATCTATAGTTAGTTACACGAATTCAATAATGTAGTTTTAATAAGTTGTAATTACGTACAGTTTTATTGTAAACTTAAATTTTAAGTAATATATATTATTAAACAGTACTTCATGTATAAAAATGGTTATTTATCAAATGTTTTATCTATACTACCTTATAAACTAGATTTATCAAAAGTCTTAAAAACAATTTTTAATGCACAAAGTACTATACATTTATGCACAAAGTCTTAAAAACAACTCATAATGCATTGAGTACTACTACTTTATGCATTTATTCTTAAAGTCTCTTAATCTACAATTTTTTTTTATTAACTTGGATATCCAACCCGCTATGCGAGCCGATTAATCACAGAACGACCACCTGTTTTGCAGATCGCCCGAAGTCACCGCATTTGAACCTCCGTGAGGGATTTTTATTCCTCCTTAGATTTGTACTTGAGACCTCCTGGTAATTTTGACCTTTGGAGCCAAGTTGAAACCAATGAGGCACCACCCTTGTGGTTCTCTTAATCTACAATTAAAATAACATATAATACAAGTTACCAATGCACATTATTGCCTTTTCTTTTCCTGTTCCCAATATACGTTTGACACATTTTCACTCATGTCTTCATCCTCCCATACCTCTATGTATTCTCCTCATCCCCAAGATGAGTTTCAAACTGATATTCACTATGAGTTACTAAAAGTTCGCTCGTTCATCTCTCATTCAATTGTTCTAGAACTCTCGTTCTCGCTCTCTTGATTTTATGCTCTTGGCGTAAATCGAACACATTTATGGAGTCGTTTAAATATGTTGGGTTTTAAATTGTCATACAAATTTTTTCATTGATAGACTGTAATTGGAACTATAACTCATATTTCTTCAAAATGTATTAATATGTAAAGATCAATTGTTACTTATATCATCGTTAAATATTCTTTAATAAAATCAGTGAAACTTCAAAATCGTTAAAATTCAAGGCTTCTGTCGCATTGCACAGACACACGACTAGTAATACAATATATATATATATATATATATATATATATATAGGGGAGCGATCAAATGCAAACCACTCAATTTGTACAAACCGTGCAAACCGCATTCAACCAATCATAATTTTTCATTTTGTTCATTTTTTTTGTAATTATGAGAGGTTGATTAATCATTTTTATTGTGCAGGGTGTTA
>NC_037528.1:11490699-11525306 GCF_001531365.2 Cynara cardunculus var. scolymus | reverse complement strand
CCTCTATATATATATATATATATATATATATATATATATATAGGTGTCTATTTAACCGGTTACTAAAAAATAGAAATTAAACAAAATGATTTTCTTGCATTTTTCCTGGGAAAAAACACCGTTATTTGGAATCGTCGCTATGGTACTGGGGATATGCCTTTTTAGAAGGAATTTTGAGTTTTCTTTTTCAGAAGGATTCCTGCCAATATTTGGTAATATAAGGCTTGGTTCGCTTCTCATCAACACTTCTTCCTGTGTTCCCACCATGGGATTCGCTACGGCCTTGCAAATGAAGCCATACGGTTGCGCCGCCGCAGCATCGATTTCATTCCGGCGGTCTGTAAGTCCTTTCAGCACCCGTCTACCTTTCCAACCATCGCCAAAAGTTTCCCGACTCAAAGTATCGGCTGTTGTTAAGAAAAGCCCTAAACGCCTCAAGTACGCTTCCCCTCGTTTACCCAAGGTAATCCCTTCCCTTCATTCATGATCACTCCACTAATAAGTTATCTCGAATTATAATCAATGGTCCAAAGTTGAAACTAAGATCGTCCGTATAGATTATTGCATAACATGGCGACTTGGATGAATGTTCACCAAATAATGGCGTATCACATGAATTTGACTGATATAGATGGCAGTTAAGCAGATAAAATCAATTCTGTATGAAAAGCTGGAGGTTGATAGTTTAATACGGGATATCTTATGATTTGGCCATATGAATCGCCTTCATTGAAGCCCTAAAATTCCATGTTTTTATGTGATCATTGTTGTTTCACCACAACAACAGTGATTCTTCAATACAGAATTGCAATAAAATTTTCAGATTCCATCTCATAGCTTTCCCAATCGGAAGTACAATCCTGTATATGGTCAGTGTTTATCTTATGGATTATTTTTCAATTTCATTAAGATGATTACTGGTTATTAACATGATGAGATTTGGGGAATCCAGATTTTCAGGAATTTTTAGATGTAAATAATGGGATACATGAAACTGAAAACTCTCTCCCTGATAGCAAAAGGAAATTGTAGGCAAGGGGTCAAAAGTTGATGCTATAAATGAAACTGGAAACTCTCCTTAATTATGACATTCTTGAATATCTCAGGAGGATGGTCTGCTCTATGTTGAAGTTGATCCCAACGGAGAAGACACATGGAAACTGGATTCAATTGTGGAACTTCTTAAAGAGGGAGCTGTTGGGGTCATTCCGACAGATACTGTGTAAGTTACCCTTCCTTCCAACTGCGTTATCATGAAGGGTTGTCTTTCTAAATAGTTAGTTGTTTTATCTTTTGACATATTCACATATGTGGGAGAGAAATATAATTATGAGGCATGCCATCATAACACATGGAATCCTTTGTTAAAGCAAATTCCTAACGTCGATGATAACTTTAGATATCTTAGGTTGATGCCAACAATAATCAACAAAAACGATTTCTTACCATTCGAAGTGCGCTTGCAAATGGATAGTTTGGAGAGACACAGGTGTTGTTTGAACCTGTTACCCTGTTTCTATTTATCGTTCCTATTATAGGGAAAGAGCGTGATTGCCAATGGGTTTGTATTGGTGAGAAGTTGGGAGAGGAAGCTGATGAATTTTTAGTAAGAGACTTCAAGGTTTTTAGAGGGAAATAGATAAGTTTTTTTAATGCAGTAATGAAAAAATGATGTATTTATGAAAAGTGATTGTAGGCAAGCTTGCCTCTCAATAGATAACACACACAAAGACCAACAGATTTGAAAATAAAGATGAATTTTATTTGAAAATTATTTCAATTTCCATCCAAAGCATGATTTCAGTAAATAACCAAATATGATACTTGGGCTAAGGGTCAAGTTGCTGATTTTCTTACATCTCCTCCCAATTTACACATACAAATACGTTTATGTGTGTGTATATGCATATATGTGTATGTCTCTCATTTATCTCTCTAAATAGTTAATTAATTTATTGACGAATGTTTGTCTTGTCACTGCCTTGTAAATTATAAATATGTCATACAATTACAAAGAGGGTGTAGAGTTAAGATTAAATCTTCAAGATTGAGTGTTCAATGGCATTTATGGAGAGCATTGTAGAACAAGAGTCAGGAATTAGCCTCAGTCTCAACTTGATGTGAAATGAACTTTTCTGATGTTATTCCCACTTATCGTCTATATGTTCTTTGTGGTCTTGATAGGTATGCTATGGTGTGTGATATGAATAACCATGATGCCATTCAACGTCTTCGAAGGTAGATGTTTTTATACTCCCGGAGATTACTTGGAATATGTCGAAGTCTCGCGATTCTTCCCGTGATGACTGTGGTTTCTCTTGTTTTTGTTTTTGTTTTTGGTACAGATTAAAAGATGTAGAAGCTTCAAAGGCAATCATTTATTCTTTCTGCTCTATTGTTCTTATGTCTTGTGGGAAACACCGCCAACAATGAGCCATTGTGGTAGCTTTTTTTCAAAATTTGCTATCTTTTGCAACCCAAGGATACATTTTGAGGGAGAGTATATCAATCGTTGTGTGGTACAATGTTTCTTTTGCTTTATTTTCTTTCTAATGCCATCTAACTACTCTTGCAGCCCTTTAGTATATTGTGTCGTTCCCTCCATGACATAGATACATATACAACTGGGTTCCCTCGTGGAAACAGTGATGGTCTTTCAGACATCTTTCGAGCTGTGAAGCATTGCTTGCCTGGAGCTGTAAGTATATTTGAGCTATCTTGTCTTATTTGTTAAGATTTGCACTTATGTTGACTCTGTATACGGCTTTTCAGAAAAAAATCACTCTGTTCTCGGTTATACATGAAACATGGTTAAAAGACAGCCAATGTTTTTGAATCAAATAATATATATATATATATATATATATATATATGACTACTACTCACACACACTCCTCACCTTTGTGGAGGTTTGAACCCTTTAGCTCTTGGAAGGTTGGGCCCTACCGTTAACCCAGTAACCTGGAAGACAACTAAAATTGTAAGATAATCTGAAGTATAAGTGTTTTCGATCATGTTGTCTTAGGCCATAAGCCTAGAATTGCATTTTCACCTTTCCAATGCGTCATGTGTTATGTGTAATTCTCAACCTGCTTTATTATCCTTTCTGGGTCTTGTCTTAAGAGACGTCACGGCAATAAATAACAACCTGATTCATGAAAATAATAGTTATCTTACTCTTTTTTCAATCTATTTGTTTCCTGATTTTTGGACTTGTGTTGCTAGTTTGACAGTTGGTGCTGATGGGTTTCTGTTTTCTTTTCTTTTGTGTGTTTGTTTATGTAATAGTACACTTTCATCTTAACTGCAAGCAAAGCATTACCAAAACAGTGTATTAAATATGGAACTACAAGTTCTAAATACGCAACTAGGAAAAGTTTGGGTGTCCGCATACCTGATGATATTGTATGTCAAGCCGTATTGGAGAAGATGGGCGCACCTCTGTTTTCCACAAGGTAAGATTGATGGATCAAATAATACCTCTCTCATCATTACCCTAAATGATGGGCAAAAAAACCAGACTTTTCGATCTGGACTGGTCGCGGGCTAGACCATGACATCCTTCGAGCCAGACCAGTTCAGACCATTTAGACTGCCTTGACAAGACCAGATCTTTTAGGACTGGTATGAGCTGGTTTCTAATCTAAGGTCTTGTTTTAATCATCTAAAACTAGTTTACAATGATGGTAGTGGTTAAATTCTTGCATCCTTTGTTACAGTGTCAGGTCACCACAGGAAAATCGATGGATAATCGATCCAGTTTTAATAGCTGATACCTACAGACAAGAGGTACCCTAAAATTAGACCAAACCCATAAGTTGACTTTTGCTACGGAATAGAATCCATTATTCCGTTGGATATCGTTGTTACTGGAGTTCATTTTTCTTATGTATACTTATTATTCCAGGGCCTTAATTTTGTCATCGATGCTGGTGTTAGGGTGGCTAACCCATCGACTGTAGTTGACATGATTCAGATTCCCCCAACAATTGTTCGCCAAGGAAAGGTATCGTTTAGACCATCTCCATAACACCAAATTGGTGGGCCAATAACATCAAAAATCTATCCATCTCCAACCACACGGCACATGCCGTTTTTCTCTCCCATCTTTGGCAAAATGTCGTTCATTGTGCCTGCCGGTTGGAGTTTCCAAACCGGCAAAACGGATCTTTTTGCCATGGGGTCGGAAATGCCCTTAAATGCTAATTATGACCAGTGAGGACTGTACAAAGCCACTTGCAAGAATCTGATATCATGTATGACATCGGTGATAGGGTCCGAAACAACCATGGATGGCTGAAGATGATGATGCTGCTGCTGCTGAAGAACGAGAGTCGATCTAGTGTGTTGCGTAGTTAACGGCCCTACCGTGTAGAGTTGTAAAGTGTGAAGCTTAGACTCGCTTCCATGCATCGACACATAGAGGCCAGAAATCATGTATATTAATCACACAAAGATGTAACATTTTACCTAAAGAACCGTCATACAATCATTTCCCAATTGTAATTTGTAAATACACAAAAGAGGTTGGCTCAATTCGCAAATGAAGATTAGATTTTGAGGTTCATCTCTATATGTCACAGTTAAAGTCGCTTACTAGCATCATAATCTATGGAGTTCTCAAATGATTAAACTCTCACACATCTATATATATATATATAATTTTATTGAAAAAACTTATTTGAAAGTGCATATGTGAACCCATATGGATAATATGTACATATATATATATATATATATATATATATATATATATCTAAAAGTAGATTTTTCAATGGATTCATAAATAAATCTCTCTTTTTCTCTTCTCACAATATTTAGCTTTGTTATTTCAGCCGACATCTTTGTTTGTGTATATATATAATTAGGATGGCAAAAAACCTGCACCCGATGGGGAATCCGGTACCCGATCCTGGTTTGACCAAGGAATCCCTAAATTTATAAACTCGGGATGGGGTTGGGGATGAGGAGACCCTTCATCCCGACTCCATATCCGTCCCCGAATATTAGTTATACATATATATATAGACTTGGGATCATGTGAGACCAGCCTGTTTTCGTGAGACCCGTGAGACCAACATTTTACACTTGAAACTTCACAGCAAAAATGCTGTGAAGGTGACTTTTTAAAACCTTCACAGTGTTTTTGCTGTGAAGGTTCGACTTTTTAAAACCTTCACAGTGTTTTTGCTGTGAAGTTTACGTGTAAAAATGTGGTCTCACGGGTCTCACGAAAACAGGCTGGTCTCACGTGAACCCAACCCTATATATATATATATATATATATATATATATATATATATATATATATAAAAATATATTGAGAAACCCAATTAGTATATACAATATATAAATATAATCAATCTTCCATAATGAAAAACTTGTACAAGAATTACATTACGGATTTGGTTGTTCTTAAGAAGTTTTTGTTGATAGAACTATGTGATTATATAAAGGGAAAAGTTTAAAAAAACTAACAAACATTTCCATTTTGCATAGTTTAGTCTCTAAACTATTTTTTTGAATGAAAAAAACTATTAAACTTTCTCATTTTGAACGATTAAGTGTCCGGACTATTTTTTAATGAAAAAATCATTAAAAATTTCATTGATTAAGTTTTTGAACATTTTATAATAAATAAACCATTGCATGTTTAGAAATTGGTTACTAACATCCATTTAACCCCAAAAAAAGTTACATTAAGTGACTAGTAAAAGTCCGATGGTTTATTTAATTTAAAAAAATCAAGGCCTTAATCATCTAAAAGTGAAAGTTTAATGGTTTTTTCATTAAAAAAATAGTTCATAAACTTAATCATGCAAAATGAAAAAGTTTAATTGTTTTTTCGTTCAAAAAAATAGTTTATTAAACCATTCAAAATTAGAAAGTTTGTTGTATTTTTTAGACTTTTTTCTTATATAAAACCTCAATTATTAAGTATTGTAATTAATATATATTTGTGTCATAACTATATTTTTTATGTTATCATATACAAACGTAAGAATTGAAATATGGGTAATTAATATTTTAACATTATATATCGTTTAAACGTAAAATTAACATTTATATACATAATATATAAAAACATTATATAAAAAATTAAATTGAGAAAAATCTCTGATTCCTGGACCATGAGCCCCATTTCCCATGGAGATGAAGGGGCTGTTTGGCAGTTGCTGAATGATTTAGTTCAGAATAGCTAAGAGGTTAGAATGGCTAAGAGGGTCAGAATGGTTAAGTGCTGAATGAAACAAAGTTGTTTGGTAATTGTTTTCTGAATGACAACAAAATTACCATTTTAACCCTCAAGAAATACAATCAATTCTAAACATTCTTTTAGAAAAAAAAGATGATGTTCTTCATGTTCTTCATATCAAGATCACAAATCCTCAAGAAATTGCAAAATATAGGTAATCCAATCATCATTAACATTGTTACAAACATGAAATTAGCAATAAACACCATCAATTTCCAAAGAAAAATGCTACCCTAAACCAAACCCTAGACAGGAGAGGACGCAACAGTGACGAGATGCAAACCCTAGACAGGATCGGCGACGGCGACGGCGACGGCAACGACAATGTGAGGCTGTGGAAGGCGACGAGCGGCGACGGCGACGTGAGGCTGTGGAAGGCGACGAGCGGCGACGGCCACGGCGACGTGAGGCTGTGGAAGGCGACGAGGCGATGGAGGTCACCGGCGATGGAGAGCTGCGCGTCACCGTCACCGAAAACAGAGGTCACCGGCGATTTTCCCTTAAGGAGACGATGATCTAGCGTTTGGTGTGGAAGGGCGATGTGGAAGGGTAGAGAAGGAGAGAGTGGGCTGGTAGGTGTGGAAGGGTAAAGAGGGAAACTTAATCATCTGAATGGTTTAGCATGGATTCAACCTCAAAATGGTTAAGAGCTTTGAGTAACCATTAAGAGGCTTTTATTTTTTTGCCAAACATGTCTCACCTCTGACCGATTAAGAGGTTCCCTCTTAATGTCACCATTAAGAGGGAAACAAACAGCCCCGAAATCTTATTTCCCAATAGAAATGGAGATTGCGATCCCTTTTACTCTTAGTGTGCGTTTGGTATGCAGATTACATGGGACAGTAGAGACAAAAAAAATAGTCCATATTTGGCATGACATGGACAAAAATTACATAGGACAAGATAAGACTATTTTAAAATCTGATGGGACAAAAGTGGATGATTTTTGTTCCACGAAAAAAAGTGGAACAACATGAGACTAAATGCAAATTTACTATCTTACCCTTAAAATCCAATAAAAAAACTAAACCCTCCTTATCATCGTCTCTTTCACATCCACATTTCCACGACCAGAGCTCTTCCACATTGCCTCCTTCCACACCGCCTCCTTCCATATCGGTATGATTTCTCTTTTGGCATCGATTTCTTTTTGCTGCGCCAATTTCATTATTGCGATTCTTTGCTGCGTCGATTTCTGATTTCTTTTTGACTGTAAACCCTAACAAAATCGATTCCACATCGTTCTTCTCTTGGATTCTTGACTGTAAACCCTAACAAAATCCTCTTACTAAGTCGTTTGAGTACCATTAAAAACCCACATGCATGTTCAAATTTCTGCGTAAAAAAGGAATTGATAGAGATGCCATAGTTGATTTTACCATAGTTGAGGAATTGGTCGTTTGAGTACCATTAGAATCTAGGTAACTATCATCTTGTAGAATGGAAATGCCATAGTCGATTTTATTGCCTCAAGAGTTAGTTCAAGATTGTGGGTAGAACATGTGTGATAGGAAACTGTCACCTGTATGTTTGCAATTTCATAAGTTTATTATCATGACATTCCATGTTTTAGTTGATTTGTTGTTATTTTACAATCATTATATGATACAAAATAACATTGAACAACATTTAAAGGTAATATGGTCATTTTAACTGTTTTGTCCTGTCATGTCCTAGTTGTACCAAACATGGGACATACAATTAGTCCCGTCCCGTCTCGTCATGTCCCGTCCAGTCTGCGTAACAAACACTACCTTAAAGACTGAAGAGCATCTTCAATCATGTCAAAAAAAAAACACCAAATATGATAGATCCATCAACACTAAAAACAAAATCTCAACTGCAATTACACTCTAAAAAAAACCAAATTTACGAACCTCATATTAAAATAACATATTTTATTTACAATTTTTTTTGATTTGAACCGAGATGCTATGCAATCTCTAATATACACACACACAACCTCATTGAATAAAGGCCATTTTAATTTGAAGTTGGCATCTCTTGAAAACGGGGGGATAAATTTCAAACTCCCGCCAAAATTTTCAAGACTTTTAAACCAAGTTTGATCTTCTTTTTTTGTGATTTGTGAAGCAGGTTTGGTTTCCATCATCATTTTCCCGCACACCAAAAATTCAAAATCACCCGCTTCCCATTCAAATCCAGCCTCCAAAACTCCCATTATAAAATACCTCCCCACCCTCATCATCTTCTTCAAATCAAATCATCTCCAAATTCCCCCCACTTTCTCATAACCAGAAAACATGCCTTCAATCCCTGAAGAACCTCTTCTTGCCCCAAATCCAGATCGATTCTGCATGTTCCCAATCAAGTATCCACAGATTTGGGAAATGTACAAAAAAGCTGAAGCTTCGTTTTGGACGGCGGAGGAGGTCGATTTATCGCAGGATCAGCGTCAATGGGACAACCTAACCGACGGTGAGAGGCACTTCGTCACTCACGTCCTCGCCTTCTTTGCCTCCTCCGACGGAATCGTTTTGGAAAACCTAGCCGGAAGGTTCATGAAAGAGGTCCAAGTTGCGGAGGCGCGTGCGTTCTACGGATTCCAGATCGCGATCGAGAATATTCACTCGGAAATGTACAGTCTCCTTCTCGAATCATACATCAAAGATTCCAACGAGAAGAACAGGCTCTTTCACGCCGTTGAAACCATCCCTTGCATCCAGAAGAAAGCCAAATGGGCGCTCCGATGGATCGACGGATCTGAATCCTTTGCCGAACGTATCATTGCCTTTGCCTGCGTCGAAGGCATCTTCTTCTCCGGCAGCTTCTGCGCCATTTTCTGGCTCAAAAAACGAGGTCTGATGCCAGGACTAACATTCTCAAACGAACTGATCTCTCGAGACGAAGGCTTGCACTGCGATTTCGCTTGTTTGCTCTACAGCATGTTGAAGATGAAACTGAGTGAGGAACGAGTGAAGGCGATTGTGGCGGATGCGGTGGAGATCGAAAGAGAGTTCGTCTGTGATGCGCTGCCGTGCGGGTTGGTGGGCATGAACGGCGATCTTATGAGCACATACATTGAATTCGTGGCAGATCGATTGTTGGTGGCTTTGGGATGTGGGAAGATGTATAAAGTGCAGAATCCATTTGATTGGATGGAGCTGATTTCGTTGCAGGGGAAGACCAATTTCTTTGAGAAGAGGGTGGGCGAGTATCAGAAGGCTTCTGTGATGTCGAATCTTAATGGAAATGGCGATTCCCATGTTTTCAAGATGGATGATGATTTCTGAAAACTTAACCTAAAATCATGACACTTGTTTGCTTTTGGAATACTAATTTTTTTCTCTTCTATAGTTTGTATTTTAGTGTTATGTTTTTATATATATATTTTTTTAATGTGTTTGTTTTATATATTGAATTTTTAATACCAAGGGATTGTTTCTTTACTTTTTAATAGTTTTAGTAGTTTTAAAATCTATTTTAATAGTTAAGAAATGAATTTTGTTTGGCAAAAAATTTTACTTTTTAATAGTTCTAAAATCTTAATTATTATATATTTTGGGTTCAGTAAGCTACTATTGCACACTCTTTCAAGGGTTCCTCTTAGGTAGAAACTTCATAATTGGACCTTTCAATTTTAAACTAACTTTTAAGAAAAAAATCAAACCAACATGTTCTATATAGAATCAGTCGAGATTGCTGGTACTCAACCTGTTACTCAAATTACATAATATCAAACCAACCTGTTTTTCTAAAACATAAAAAAGATTAAAATCTTTAAAAGAAAATTAAAATCAAGAGTACCAGGAAGTCTTTGGTTTAAATCCAAGTTGAAATAAAAATCTCTTTATGGGCATAGAGGTTTAACTGTAGATTATTTGTAAAGCCGATTGAATATTCGGGTTAATCAAGAAATTAAAATCTAAACCCTAACATTTTAGAGGGTTCAAGACTTCAAAGCATATTTTCCGGTTTATTTTGCTTGTAACCAAGTCCTCCGTTTTGACTATTCTTCCCTAAACAAAATCTCCCACTTCGGCTTCCTCACTCTGCATCTTCCATGATCGATGATGAGAAATCGCATCATCGTCTCCGAGAAACCGTTATTCATCACCATTGTCATCGCCGTCATAATCACCGGCGGACTTACCATCTCCAGCCTCCGCAGTACCGGTGGAGCAAACCCCACATCCATCCTCTGCACATTCGTTAACTCCCAATCCCAAACCCAACTCAAAGACCCCACCACCACCCATTTCTCCGCCATCATGTACTACGCCACCGCCCGCGGCGTCGCTGCCCAACAAACCCTCCCGGAGATCAGAACGGTTTTCGACGTCCTGCAAACCCTCGCTCCCTGCAACCTCCTGGTCTTCGGAATCGGCCACGAATCCCTCATGTGGTCCGCCTTCAATACACGTGGCACAACCTTATTCCTAGAAGACGATATTAAATGGGTCCAAAAAACCCTAAGCAACGCGCCCGCCCTTCGCGTGCATCACATCGCGTACGAAACTCAGTTATCGGAGGCCGAATCGCTTCTGGAGTCGTATAAAACCACCCCAAAATGTCTACCGCCGCAGGTGGACCTAAAAGGAAACACGGAGTGCAAGTTAGCACTGAGTAAGTTGCCGGAGGAGGTTTACCGGCGGGAATGGGATGCGATAATAATTGATGGACCGAGGGGTTATTACCAGGAGGCGCCAGGAAGAATGGCGGTGATATTCTCGGTGGCGGTGATGGCTCGCCGGAGACAAGGTGCCGGCGATACACATGTGTTGGTTCATGATGTGAATCGGAAGGTAGAGCAGGAGTATGCAGAAGAATTCTTGTGCAAGAATAATTTGGCGAAGGCGGAGAACAGGCTTTGGCATTTTAAAATACCGCCGGCGGCGAAAGATAGCCCCACCTTTTGCTAGTTCTTTCGTCGGAAAAATAATTATTTTCTTTTTGTTTTAATTAGAAAAATTAAATTCGTTGATGAATTTAGTTAATTTTGTATATTTGTTTTAGTTTTTTAAAATTTTAATAAATACGAGGACTAGATTATGACAAAATTACATGTGAATTTAATTTAGGGGTCGTTTATTTAAACACTTACCCGATAAGCGCTTATCGGTAAAATTCAATACTGTCACTTACTTACCGGATAATATTTTATTCATTAAAACGCAACGTATGCAACAATTTATCCCGGTAAGCGCTAACCATGGTAAAAATCATTGTCCTCACTTACCAGGTGTGACTCTTGATTCTTGCTTTCGCTCTTACCGGGTAAGATTCTTATGGGCCGTTTACTAAACACTTACTTGGTAAATGTTTAACGCAAAAATTTCCTCATCGGATGAACATGATAAGGGCCAAAAATCTTACCATGTAAGAGGGATGAGAAGAATAGAGAGTCTTACCCGATAAGTGATGATAACGACTCTTACCCAGGTAACCATTTATCCATCGTGTTTGTTAATTACACGAGTAAAATAATTTTTTGATATCAATTTTCTCCATTTTAACATTAGCTTTTAAAAGAAAATCTTAAATGACTTCTCTTAAACTCGTATCGTATGCTGAGAGATGCATATGAATATAGCAGAGAAGAAATGAACAAATCCTGATAAACTCTATTTTTCGTCATTTTTGTCTCTTTCTCTATCTCCCTTACCTTTCCATTAGGGACGGACCTATAGTGATTCATATAGTGGCACGTGCCACCATATCATTCATCCGTTGAAGGTAAAAAGATTTAGGTTCGTGAAAGGTGCAATCGTATTAATTTGTTTTGTGCCACCGTATGTATTTTTAAACTACAATGAAAACAAGTTTTATTTGGTATAGTTGGTTTGCAAGGCTTTTATTCCACCCCAGACCCAAGTTCGAATCATGTTAGTGTTATTTTCTTAGTCAATGGTGTCACCGTTTGAAAAAATTTTTGTATATTTGTTTCTTATAGTCAAACAGTGCTACCTTTTGAAAATTTCCCAATATTTTTTTTATAGTCAAATGGTACCGCTGTTTGAATTTTTTTTTGGGTCCATCCCTGCTTTCCACCGTATGGACATCTTCAAGGAACGGCTCGTCTCATCTGTTTTTGAAGCCACCGTCGTAAAGAAACTTGAAGAGAAGAAATCAAATCAAAAAAAGAATTCAGATGAGTTGTTTACATGTATATATATCTATACTATATTATAAAGCATTTGACAAAAACTCTTAAAAACAACATTTTAAACATTATGTACTGCTATATAATGCTAATTACTTAATTTTTAAATTTATAATTTGTCAATGCTTGTGTACTACTTATTGAAAAACCTAAGCGAGATTTAGATAACCTCAATCTTCCATCAAGAGTTAACATTCATCCATATCGTGATATCTATCGGTTTCAACAGATTTAGAGATGGGTATACATATGATTTGATATTAAAATCGATACATTTTTTTTCAAAATTTCATGATACATTCAAATTTATATTTTATTCAATAAATAGAAATATTATCGTTTTTCAGTACCACATAAAATCGTATTATAACATCGACGGAGACAGAATAAAACGAAACATTAAAATCGAGTTGTATCTCGTTGCATTATGCAAGTACCCTGTCTAATTGTTAATAATGTTGATGGTAAACTTTGGATTTTATGTTAGTTTTTGGATGCACATGTATAAGCTTATTGTTAGTTGTTCTTAATGGTCAAGGTAGAAAAGATGAATATTGGATAAAAGAGTTCAAAGAAGTGTTCAAAAGAAAGAAATTGGTAAAAAGACATATTTGCCCTCGTAATTAACGAAGATGGTAGACGGAAGTTAAAATAAGAAACCAAATCCAAAAAGAATGCTAACAACAAGGAATTTTCGGTAACAAATAAAATTCAAAGACGAATTCCGTAATTTTAACAAACCTCAAGGACCAAATCTGCATATTTTAATAAAGTGATTAATTAAAACATGAAAAAGAATGTCGAGAGTGGGATTTGAACCCACGCCCTTTCGGACCAGAACCTTAATCTGGCGCCTTAGACCAACTCGGCCATCTCGACTTGATGTTCATAATGGTTCTAACAAGTTATAAGGCAAGACATTAATATTATACTGTGTAAGCGTTACTTCCGTTGTTAGTGTAGACCAGCAAACGTGGCAAGATCAGGCGATTTATCCACAAAAATTCCTGGAAAATACCTCCATGAACGCACCTACTAAAGGATAAGGTACATAACCCTGACTACTACTGCTAGTAGTAATATCGTTCGTCTTTTCTCAATCCTATCCTTCATTGAAGGCAAACATTCTTCACTTCTCGTTGAGTAAGAACACCAAACCCTAACTTTATGCACTTGTTTTACTTATGTGTAATTTGAATATTGAGATGCTGTTGCTTTTGCAGAGTGATGGCGACGGCAACCGCTCTAAGTTTTAATTTGGTTGGAGCTTTTAAAGGACTATCGTTTGGTTCAAGTTCATCTTCTTCCTTCATCAAAGGAGATTTTGGATCTGTTCCCACGGCTCGTAGGATTTCAACTTCGTTGCCGATGAGAATGCCATTGACGATACAGAATGCGCACAAGAAAGGAGCTGGAAGTACAAAGAACGGTCGTGATTCGAAAGGTCAGAGGCTTGGCGTTAAGATTTACGGTGACCAAGTTGCGAAACCTGGTGCAATTATTATTCGACAACGAGGAACAAAGGTATATGAGCTTCAGTTACTTTCAATTGCTTTGTAATTATGTGAAATCAATTTGGTTTTTGCTTGTAGAATTAAGCCCTAAATCCTGGTACATATGCACATACAGAACCCAGCCGTAAGAACAATAAGGAAACTGTTATTTTACTAAAACAATTCACGAATCACAAGCACAAGAGATACATTTGGTGATTAAGCTTAGAGGCCAAGATTAACAGTTCAATTGGTAGCAGATTGTCAATTTGTTCGTGGTTGGTTATATACAGACTTGAATCATCTTAAAATTCATGTCATGATTACCTTGTGATCTGTGTAATAAAGTTAGCACTTCAGAATTTCATCAGAACTTGGAATAAATGTGAGATTTGATGTGTAAAACCGAATTTTATGAATCACTACGTGGGCACTGTGCCTTTTAATTGAACCAGGTTCCCTAATGTGGCCGTAATAGGCTAAATTGAATCAGTTTCTCATATGTTACCATAGTAGTAGCTAGTAGAGTAACTTGATCTAGAAGTTAATTTTTAAGACACTGGGAAAGAAACAAATTATGTGGCCATAAGCCTATAATTGTTGATTGAGTTGAGTGGCTGGATCTAGTTGAATATTGCGTGTTTTGCAGCATTGAATAGATGCCTGTTTTGAGCACCTTTCATAAAATCTCCCAGTATGCGCGCTTGGGATGACAGCTGCTTACTTCTGGGCCTTCTGTCAAAGAACTTGTCACCTCTTTTAGATGATTAGAAATGGTGAACTTGTCAAACTTCGGTAACCAAGGTTTTAAGGTTTTTAATTGCATGTTCTATGGGAGGCAATGGAATCTCCATTAAGCTTTGATATGTTAAGCGGACTGAAGAGAGGTGCACTACTGTCTTTCTACTAACTGGGCCTCATCACTTTGCTGTTCTCTCTGATTTAGTATTCTTCTATATGGTAATCTTTTGGGAGGAAGTATGCATAGAAGATTTCCAGATTGTGGTCGCTTGGAATTTAGAAAAGCATTAGCTGATACTAATGGTTAGGCATTAATATTTTTCCATTTGGTTTTGTGTAATCTGGATTCCATGGTTCTTTAGGCTTCACAGTTTACTAATGAGACATCATTGGTTCATAGGGGTTCCAAATCGGCTGAAATCTTTGGGTTCTTTTTATTAGGTTGTTTATGTTCCTTGTGCTCCAGAATACAGATGTTGCACTAATTTTAGTTTTCTATGCATCAATTTGATTTATGGAATTCACCGATCTCATGAGGTTCCATGATACGATTATGGAATAGACCTTTGTATCACTACTCTTCCTATATGACCTACATGCTTTATAACTTATCCAACAAGTTTGAGCTTCATTGAACAAGTTAGAGTCTCGCAATGTTGTAGCAAGACTAATTTACTCGGTTTTAGAACCTTCTGTGTGAGAGTATTGCTTAAAGCTTGAACCACTTGTGGTACTTTAATAAACCAACTTAGTTTTTTTAAGTATATAATACTTGCATACAGCAAAACTCACACACAGTTCTCAACTTTGATAGGGCTTGAACCCTTGACCTCTAGGGATGTTGGGCTCTACCCTTAACCTGGGTACCGCTGGGCCTAAAGACCCTTTGGCAAGACAACTTAGGAGCTGTTTGGTTGGTTTTCTATTATAGAGTTGTCTGTGTGGATTAATCTGGTTGTATAGAATGTGAAGGTTTTTGTTTGGGAGGAGCATGTTTGGGAAAAAACTTGGTTTTAGGTATAAAGCCCCCTCTAGAAGCTTATTGAATAAGCCACTTTCTATACCATTAAGCTACTACCAAATAGTCATATAGCTGACCGAATAAATTGTGTATCTCATCAAGCTCATTAAGCTGCTAACAAATAGGCCCTTAGTTCTTGTGTTCAGGAGATGTACTAAACCTCAGGAAAAAGCCTTTCAGATCAACACATGTTTTCACTATTTCTTGGTATAACATAAAGCAGCAACTCCGATGATATGCCATTCTCTTTTTTCAGTTGCAAAATAATCGTCTTGATTTTAATATATACTTTAAAAGGGAAAAATTGACCAGTTGTTTTGCTTTCTTCTTTGTAATTTTAGGTTCATCCAGGAAAGAATGTTGGGATTGGCAAAGATCACACCATCTTCTCTCTAATTGATGGATTGGTCAAGTTTGAGAAGTTTGGACCTGATAGGAAAAAGGTAAAATCTAATTTCTTTAACCTTCGGGTTAACTCTTTCGACCATATCTCCGTTTGATATATAAATGTATATGATGCATACAAAACGACAGGTGAGCGTTTACCCACGTGAAGTGCAGCCTGAAAACCCAAACAGTTACAGAAATAGAAAGAGAGAATCATTCAGGTTACAGCGTGAACGCCGAAAGGCAAGAAAGGAGCTTAGGGAAGGGACCGTAGCACAACCTTTGTTGGTGATGGCTTCGGCTACTGGTACTGCCGCTGCTGACGACAATGCTGATTGCTGATTCCTGATACACGGGTAATCTTGAACGTTGGCTTCTTTCACTAGTGCCAATAAGCATTTGGACAGTTGCAACGCACAAGCATTACGTTTTTTTGTATGTGTATTTTATTTTCTGTGAAGATGTTGCCTGTAAGTACTGAAACTTTATTTTAACTTTCTAATCCTGCATATGAAAGAGAAAGTTTAAGGCTGCATATTGCGTTTGTACACAATCTTAAATCCTATCCCTTGTTATACTAGTTGTTCACACTTGTTGAGGAGGCAGCCATAAATCAAGGTTTTCCGATACTTACGGCAAGAGTCGCTACCCTCACTTGGTTAACATTATTGTTCATCAAAATTGATTGTTGGTAAGCATCTTTTACCGGGTAAGATTATTAGTCCTCTTACTATGCCACTTACTAGGTAAAATTTGGCTATTGTGATGCTACTGTGTAGGTAAACTGCCCTTAGTCAGGCACAAAGTAACCAAACAGGGATGCAGAAGAAGCATCCCTTGACTTATTCTTGGGGAAAATGAAGTAAACAAGATGGCTTTTGGAAGCTGCAAGATTAGTCACGAGGATGATCTTGTAAAGCACCCATGCTAAAAAACCTTATAGTTGGACAGTAATTTTGACCTCCCCATCTCCAACTAATTCTCGAAAACTAAAAGTCAAAATCTTCAAAATTATATTTATTTTTAACAGCTTCTCTATTTTAGAGATTTACAATATGAATTACATTATTAAAATATCTAATACATTTTATAAAATATTGTTGTTCTCTCATATAAATTTAATTTCAAAAATTCTTATTGGTGGGAAGAATAAAAAAATTACTTCTTTTTCCTCGGTAATTATTTTTGGAGAGTTATCTGAATTTGGAAAATTTCATCCATCTCTTTCTTACTTTCTCCAGGTTTAGGGGACATGAATAGATAATGGTGCACAAAAACCAAACCCAGAAACAAACATGTGAACCTATCCAACATTCAACCACAAATATATGAATAACATACACGCACCCCCAGATGACTACAGAAGCAAAGCCCATACCTTCAAAAAGCTATGACACAGGTCATCCCAGCTACAACATTACCCTAAGGGCCACCTCAAAGACGAGTACAGGTTTCGACTCGGTGTTGGTGTATAAAAAGCTTGTCATCAGAGTGTTCCTGGTCTCGTAATAACATGGAAGAAGAAGAGAACGACAATGGAGAAAAGATACAAATTAACCTTTGACGTTACCACAAGGCTAACAACACGACATCTCGATTCCTGACTAGATTTTGGAAGAAGGCAAGTGCCGGAGATGAGAATGACGATAAATCCTCTTGGTGCAATAAGTGGAAGGCATGATTTGTCCCCTAATAAAGGGGAGGGTCAGTGGGAGGAAATTGAAGCAATAAAGCCGACATGGTTCCCTTCAGACCACGACACCCAGAGGAGACTAAAAACAGTGGCATAACTTTCGCACTAGTAAGGATTTTGAAATTGAAAAAGCTTAAGGAGCCTCCAAAAGAATAAAACTACCTGTAAGGTACAATAAAGGCAGTTGATTTCTGGAGCATGCTAAATATAACTTTAAACATGAAACGTAAACAACTATCAGTGGTGGCACATTCGAGCACAGGTGAAACAATAAAAGCAGAGGATGTAAAAACTAGTACAAGTTCAACAATAAAGTAGATGATATAAAAACTAGTATAAGTACCGAATAACAAATCTCATTCTACTTGAAAGGAACACCAAAAAAGTTTCCTAAAATACAGCATAGTTCTCCTTTTAAACCATTTTGAACACAACTAAGATCCTCCATGCATCCCTTGATGATCGTATGACCTGATAAGCCAAAAAAAGCACTTGTTAGCTAAAGTTGTAATACAAGTTTATCAGGTGAACTCCTTTGGCTGCAAACATATATATTGTTAGTTGTCACCAATGCGTGATTGGCCCATCGCTATCCAGGTTACCGGTAAAGCCCAACCTCCAAGGAGGTCAAGGGTTCAAATGATCAAATCCCACCAAAAGTTAAAGTGTACATGAGTATTTTCCGTTTATACATAAATAATATATACTTGAACAAAAGGCATAGATTTGTCAGCCAAACCAGTATAAGGTACAGAATTAGTCTCAACATAAAAGACAAAATATTTGATATGAATATGATATGCTCTAACAATGGCCTAAGGCAGTTTAAATGTCGCTTTGGAACACAATGTGGTTACATGAAATATAATTAAACCAGAACAGTTGAAGCCAAACAGTTCCTTCAATTACATATATTCATGACACAACTTTTTACCAACTGTTAACAATTTTTTATATGGCTTTAGGCAAAGAGATACCCCCACATCGTCTCTTGTGAGACTCAAAACCCCTCAACCTTTTAGTTGATGGACCTTAACTGGTGCACTAGGTACCACTAGGCCAAATGCCTTTTGGCAATTACATAGTTGTTATGGATCCCAATAAGAGCTGAACCAAACTTAAATGGCTGTATGATTACAGAATATGAACCAAATTTCCAGAGCTCCTTTCAGAACCATGAATATATTCAATACAACCGTGATAAATATGGCATGCTCTTACATACTTGCCAAAAACCTGGTCCAATTAACCATATCTAGTTTGATTGATTCTCCTATGTTATACACTTCCCTCTTTTATACGTGTGAGAATATGGCTTGTTGATCCCATGGTAACAGAAGTTTTGTGCATCAAATTAAACATGCTCTTTCAATACCAGAGCAACGAATCTTGGTGAAGATTTACAAGAACCGTGTATCAGAAAAGGTGATCTTATAGCGGAGCAGGCTGCATGACAAATACCTTACACATAACCAACTAAAGACCTAAAAGTTCCTTAATAAATGCTAAGAGACAAGTAGGTATTAACACGATCTACTCATATGCGCGTATATCAAATCAACACTTACAATTGTCAAGTCAATCAAACATTTGCAAAACGTAAAAATACACAGAAAAAACAAATTCACCTCTACACAGATCCGACAATTATGTTGTTGATAGGGATGAAGATGAGCTTAACGAAGAACCCTACGAATCCCATCACCACGAAACCAATGGCCGTACGAACCGCAACCTTCGAAAATTCTGTAAACAAGCCAATCAATACTTAGATCGACAACAAGAGAGCAAGATCTGGAATTCAAATAAGTCAACCAAAACTGAAATTGTGTAGTGCGTACCTTTACGATCAGGCTTGTGGCATCTCTTCACTAGACGGTAGCTATCCTTTGAGAACTCTCTCAATGGCTCGAATACTGAATCCAAGGCATCCATGATCGAAAGAAATATCGGATCTGGAAAGAGAATTAGGGATTCGGATGCAGATGCGGAGGAAACAAGGAGACGAGAGCAAGGTTATACGCCAACGATACGCGTTGAACCCAAAACCGATTCTTTGCCCCTTTTATTGCGAAAATTTCAAAAATGGTCCTTGGTTTTAAACAATATTCATTTTTGATCCTTGAAGTTTAATATTTGTATTTTTGGCATTTTAATTGAAAATCTCTTATTAGCTTGACCCAAAAATATTTAACGGAAGTTTCATCCATCAAATTAATGATCCGTCATCCACGTGAACATTTCAAAATAATAGAAATGTAACAAGTTTGTGCATTATAATCTTGCATTGTGTTAATTTTACTGCAAAAAATTATTATTGAACAGGTGTACTCTTATTACATGAGATTTTTTTGGTTTTTGGTTGATTTCAAGTGATTTTTATCAGGTTTTGGTTGATGTTCCTTGTATTTACGGATGCACATTTTGTACCAACAAAATCTACTTACGAAAACAAGTTGAACGGATGTATGGGACCCGACTTATGGCTTAATATTGCCCTGTTTTATTTGCTTTGCATTGTAAAACTATAAAACTAAAAGACAAAGGATCAAAACTGACAATGTGTAATTGTCAAGGACCTTTTTGTTATTTATTTACTTACGTGTCATTTGGGGTTGGTTGAAGGTGGGCGAGTTTCGTCATCCTTTCCTTGCTGGCAGTGCCACGATGGATTTATATTGTACAGTCACCACTCACCACGTTAACAGCGTCTACAACACAACGATCAGCTTCACCTTGAATTGTTCAAAATTACAATCCATTTATTAAGTAAGGGTTAGTAAATATAGTTTACCAAATGATTATCCGGTACATGGTTACCGGCTAGAGATATAACATTCGTTTACATTATCATGTAATATTTCTGGTCATTAAAATGAATTGTTGGTAATTGTGATAAGTTCTTACAATAAGATTTTTTACATTCCTCTTACAGGATAAGATTCTAGTAATTGAACTGATAAACGCTTACCGATGTTATTTTCCAATAAACATCCCAAATATCGTTAGAATCCATCAATAAAGTACCACTGGAACTAGGGGTGTTCATTGGTTGAAATCCAATGGATTTAAGTAGATCTGATCTGATCCGATCCGATCCAATCATCCATTAGATTTTGGACTTTGTTATCCGATCCGATTAACATTGGACATCCAATCCAATCCAAATCCAATGGATGATTGTATCAGATCGGTTCCATCCAGTGGATGTTACTATTGGTTATCCATTAGATTAGATTGGATATCGGTTTATTGGATGTTGGACTGTCATCCGATAACCGACCGATCCGATTTGGATGTTGAAAGTTTAGATCCGATTACAATTGGATCGATTATAGTCGGTCGGTTGTAATTGGATTGATCGACTTAAATTGGATCGGATGACTTTATGCACACACCTAACTGAAACTCAAAATTCCATCCAAGTTGCCAACTCGCAACAATATATTTTCTTTCTTCTATAAACAATAAATAACCTACAATTATAATGTTTTGAATGGATTTGAATTTCATTAAATTTTTTAAAATATTTGATATATTTGATTTATAGGATTTGAAAATTTAATTTTTATATATAATTTATTAAAAACAAACTTATAATAATTATATAAATAATTAAATTACTTTTTATTGATTAATTATTATGAAAGAAATGTTTTTTACCATCTTCTAAAACATTATTACAGAAAAATCCTATAAAATCCTTTAAAATACCAACTATTTCACGAAATTTCTAAATCCAATGAATTAGAAAGTTTGGATTCCAAATCTTGCAAACCAAAACACGGCTCAAGGAAAAACCACTATTGGACAGACTCATTCCACTTCGATGACAATGGGTGTTCTACAGACCATAAATCGTTGTCTTCCATGACATGTGCTGGAATCATCTGGAGACTTATTTGATTTACGCTGACGAAAAGACCCATGATAAAATAAAGTACCAAAAATTTGGCCCATCTCCGTGCTCTTTCTAACAAACAATGAACGAATCAAAGACCATTGTTTCCTTGAGAAAACAAAGAGAAGATTGCAATGTTTTCAGCATCTTAAAAATAACATGATAAGTGACATGTTATTTAAGATTTCACAATGAAAACCACCCACCCTTTTCTATATCCTTGGATCTGTAATTGGCTACTATCATACCTAGTTCACACACTGCAAAACTTCATTTCTTTGTTTCACGATGAACGACTCGAGGGACAAACGCCAAACCACGAGTATGCCGACGACCAAAACTGATGGCCGAAGGAGACGAATCTGAAGGAGTCAACTTGGAAAGAGCGGAAACGAGGCCATCGAGAGTCTCTTCTTCTACTTGCATTGCACTTGATCCTTCACCATCTTCTGTGGCATGTTGTTGCTTTTTCCGTTGGGTTTTCTTCACCCGCTCTTTTTTTGACGGGCGGGACTTTTTAAAGAACTCGAATGAAGACGGGAAGTTGTGTTTGTCCATTAGATGTTGATGCCGACTCTTGTAGCTTTTGAGCTTTACACCACACCCCTCAACAAGGCATTCATACTGTTCCACAAACAGGCAACTGTATATCAGTAACCTGCATCACTTACTTTTCGAATTTGAACCGGATACGGATTCTGTTATATGTTCAAGAACCAAAATTTTCTGTACGTGGTACATTCTGTCGAGCGTTACTGAACTCTTGTCCATTTTCCAGTTACTATACTTGGGGCTAGATCCAGATTATTTTTTGAATGGGACGCAAACTAATCAACGAAATATAAAATAAAATTATAAAAGTATGGTTTAATAAAAATGACGTACAAATACTTTTTTTCTTTTTCTGGTGTTTGTTACCAAACAAACGAGGGGACTTGAACTTGCAACATGTAATGTCACATGCTTTTTGTTAACTTAGAGGAGCGCAATTGAATTAAAGCCGGACATCTTTAAGACCTAAACTTTTTGTCCATTGCATCGGGATGATAGAGCAGGGGCACGGGAATTACCAGAACTATTGCTGACCTCAAAGATTTGGAGGAGAGGGGTTGCACAGGCAGGGCAGAACCACATGGATAGATACGGTGGCACGGCCACCACTTCATGGTTCCGTCATAAGGGAAAACATTACGTTTCTAAACTGTGGCACTGTATTATTTTGTTGGTGCCACCATATAGTTTTTAAAACTCAAATGTTAACACAAGACTTTAATGGCTAAGATGGTAAATGCTCCTATCTTTGTACGAAAGGCCCAGGTTCAAGTCTCACATTTGTTAAATTTGTAGTTTTTTAGCTTAAATTTTGGTTTTTTTACCTCTTGTGTTTTCAAAATATATGTAACTGGACTCAAACATGAGTCTTTTCTATGTAAGGACAAGAACCAACCAACAGATTTATACTAATATCGTGAAGAAAAAAAAATTAGATATTTTTTATAGTCAAATGGTGCACCATTTTACAAAAATTCAGGCTCCACCTCTGTGCAGGGGTGCAATGGATTAATTAACAAAGTGTTGAGCATAAAAACGAAAAGAAAATAGGTTCTCTATCAAGTTGAAAAATTACCATAGGATAACCTCGTGCGGCTTTTGCTTGAAAGAAGGAATCGTGTGCCTCAGATACATGTATGCTAAGCAGGCGAGATGTAGGGTATACTCTAGAGCAGACAGAGCAACAGGCCGTGTGCCGTGCATTGTAATGATCTTCAAACTCTGCCAAGGATCTCAAGCGTGCTACACAACCGACTATTGGACAGAACACCTCCCTGGCCAAACAAAATAGTCATCTTGGTAAAAAGTAATGCGTTATGTTGTTTTGAAGCAGCCATTTTTTTATCATAACAAATAAAACCAACCAAACGAACCCGGTATATCCCACCTAGAAATGGAGTCCGGGAAAAGTAAAAGGTATGCAGACCTAACATACACCTTAATCGTAATAAACTGGATTCTAAATAAGTTGATGAGTGGAGACAGCCTTTTTTAATAATAACAAATCCAGACTCTGCATATGTTGTTTTGAAGCAGCCTTTTTTAATCAGATCACATTTCTGTATGATTTTCAAGTACAAGAACAGCTAATGAAAGAAGCCAACCGAAAATAGAAATCTGTATCATGACACATAATTTCTGATTGATCAACATTACCAAACAATCGAGATAAATAAAGACGACGATGATGAATCTTATCAACTTCCCATTTAGGTTGACATGATATGCATCATTTAGTAGACGAAGCAATGTGTACAAGAACTTGTAGTAATGATGCTAGGTCTTTGTCTCATGAATGTACGAGAACTTGTAGTAATGTGACATGTTCTTGATATTGATGTCTCTAAACAGGATGATGAAGATGCTGTTGCAGATTGTGATTTCATTCTTAAGCCAAAACCTTCTAGTCTTCTTTAAACTCAACTTACAGTCTTTTTTACACCTATCTGAAAGATATTACATATAATTAATGATCTTTAACAATATATCCATGATTAGATTCCCAGTTGCATCTCAATGTCTTAAATATTAGCAGAAGTCAAGAAGCCATGGCTGATTTAATTCAGACTTCTCCTAGAATATATTAATTATTAGTTGATGACGATAAACAATATTGAAATTTAATAGATATATAAGTTGCGCCTATAGCAACTCTAAACTTCCGCTTAATTGCAAAATTCTGTATCACCTAATGAGAATGGGGATGGTAACAAGTGAAATGAGCAATTTACAAACATGACCATTCTACCCTTGGTTGTCCCTCATCCTAATTATCTGAACAAAGTGAAGCTTGCTATATGATGAAGTCAAACGAGTAGATGTTACAATCCATATGGTTGATTCGAATATTCTTCAATGGATTTAGATATTTATGACATTCAGAAGTAAACCAAAACATAAGCCATTGTTTTTTTAATCACTTCATGGCCTTCATCAACAAACCTAACCAAGTCCTGCCGGTCATAATCTACTTTGTACCCTGTGATGACCGCAAAGTAATTTTGTTTAACAATTATGCAAATAGGCAACAGTACAGCAGAAAATAAAAGAACAGGAAGTAGGAGGAATAAAATTACAAATTGTCTAACAGTACCTATGCTCGTCTTCCAAATTTCTAAGCTGTTGTTTTTCCTCTTCGGTTAAATCCAGAGCAACCTGCACATCAAAATGAGAGAGTAATAGTTTAGTCAAGCTTATTATATCGGGCAAACAGCTCAATCAAAGATGGGAAACTAATATAAGTTGGGCTGCTGACAAATTTTTTCCACATTTCTCCAAGACTACTAGTGGATGTGTGTGGCATTCGTAACTTTGTATTGTAGAATTGACTATGAATTTGCAAGAGAAGATGCATAATGAAACTCTCATGCGCTGCAGGCCAAGCTGTCGGATCAGTGATCACATCCGGAAATGGCAATGAATTGCACATGAATAATGGGTTTTTTCCAAAATTACCCTTGTCAGCTTGTGCCGCATTTTTTTAATCAACATCTCATTAAATAAATAGTTTACCAACATGCATAAATCAAAAATTGTAATCAAACAATAACACTTTATTGTTCTAAGGGTCCATTTAGTTTGTAGGAATGGAAAGGAATTGGGGGGATTTGGAATTCAAATTTATTCCAATCCCGTGTTCGGTTTGCAGGATTGCTCAGATTTGAAATCCTAGGATTTCTTTAAAATCCATCAAACATAGAATTTTGAAATCCCACGGGGTGGTTGGGATTTATGGGATTTCCATAACACATCTATAATCTCAAAACATGGTTCCAAAACACATCTATAATCTCAAAACATGGTTCTGGTAGGATTTGTATATATTAATGTTTAAAAATATGTTAAAAACATTTGTTTTCTAATAATCAATTAATAAAAAGGAATTTTAATTATTCTTATAATTATTTATAATTTGTTTTCTATAAATTATTTACAAAAATGCAATTCAGTTCCATTTCAAATCCTACAAACCAAACATGCAAAGATTTCAAATCCTTTCTAATCCAAATCCATCTGATTCCAAATCCTTCTACGAAATCCAAATCCCTCAAAACCATTCCATCAAACCAAACAGATCCTAAATATATTTTAAGTTATTAAATATTGTCTTATGAACTCGTTAAATTCATATTATTTTGTTATTTCAAATAATTATTATTATTTTAATTTTTTGTCATTTAAAATATTTATTACACATTTTATTTTCATTCAACATTTATGTAAAAATAAGGTTAAAATGGTAATTTTTATTATTCAGAGTATTTATCTGGACAAAAATCAAACAATAATTTATCCAGATAGATTAATGCTTAGAGACAACTTAATAGATTTAGAACTTAAAGGATAAAAAATCAAACAACCCCCAAGGCAAATCTGGAGGAGGACATTAACAAGTTGATTGCATTCTAAATTTTCTATTTCGGAACCAGTTATTCTTCTCCAAGTCAGTCGGAATTTCAAGTTTACATGCAAGGCACTATTACCTAATTATGGATTATCTATTGATATCCAACTCATAAAGTAGATGAAACTGTCTTTATGCTTCGATTTCAAGGACACCCTAATCAGAACACCCATATAAAGCCAACCTGGATTTCCAAGCTTCTAATGTGGAACAAATGCGTTCTTTGTAAACCAAAAAAAGAACCACATTTTAGGTAGGATTGTGAAACTTCACACGACATATGATCTAAACTTAAAGCCTATAGGCTAAAGTAGATACCTTCTTCATGATGTCTTGCAGGTCAGTAAATACCAAACCATGTATGATGTAACCATGTAAATGTAGCAAAAATATACTGTTCTATTTGTGCACTTCAATTCACGACAATCTTTTTGACCTATGAGCGGAGAAAGTTCCATTTAATGCTTGGCCTAACGATCTAAACTTAAAGCCTATAGACTAAAGTTGGTAGCCGCATTGTTCGTGACATCTTTTAAGTTGGGATATTTCAAACCATCAAATGTAGTGGAAACAACCATGTTCTCTTTGTGCACTTCAATTCACCACAACTTTTTCTTAGACTGTGAGGGGGCTTCTGTTGAGTTGTGACTTAATTCCATGATGCATAGTAATGCCAAAAATCCTCCATAGAGTCTGCACGGTCGTGCCAACTTGACAGAAGTTTCTAGACCAAAGGCATGGCCTCATGAAATTATGAAGAAAATGTTGCAGGATCGTGCTGAGCGAAACGAGATTGTTCGCGACTACATTTCTGATTTCTCTCATACAAGGTCACTTTCAGATCAAAGAGAAAGCAGGGGAGACCAAATGCAACTTCAAAGCTCGCATTCGAAGTGGCATGTATTACCTGACGGAATTTAAAGTCATTTTAGTTCATTTATTGACACAATCCCTAATACAGCTCAAAGAGAACACAAGTTTCCCTTGGTAGAGTTTGTTTGCAAGGCTTTTCTTCCATCCCAGACCTGAGTTTTCAAATCCCGTTAGTGTCCTTTTCGTTTTTAGCTTTTAATTTCAGATTTATTATGTTTCTGAAAAGAAATTGCAATAAAAGATTTGAACACAGGCCTCACATATGAAAAGCAATGAACTAACCAAATGATCAATGATAATTTTGTGAAAAATATCCCTTTATTTGTTTCTTATAGTCAAATGGTGCCACCACTTGAAAAAAAAATCTAGGTCTCTCTCGGGTAGAAGTCTATCATTTGTATGTAAAAAGTTAAGTAATAACAACAACAATAATACTCTTTTTGTCCAAAAATAAAAGTCAGTTTTTGACGAAAACATAACACCAGGCAAATACATTGCCTAAAAACATAAAAGCAAATATGCAGTAGTTTTGATTGCCTATGAGTGTACAGTTCATTTGTGAAGTGTGACCATCAAGAGACGGACCAAGAGATTTTTTCAAGTAGTGGCACCATTTGACTATAAAAAACAAAGATATGAATATTTTTCACTAAATGATCATTGTAGCAAAATATTTACGGTTACACAAAACAAAATGAAACGGTAGCACCTTTCACAACAAGATAATTTTTTACACGGTAGAGGAATGAAGGTGCTACCGTATCTATTAAAGTGGGTCCTCCCCCTGACATCAAACTTATTCACTATAGTTCTTTGATTCTTTTCCTTCTCGTCTCAAGTCTACCCGACTGCAACTATCATTGATTCATTTCTACCAATCCAACACTAATGCTTCAATTGCCCCGGTACCATAACGTTTAACAAACCTTTCAGTTCTCGTTAGAGCTGGGGCAGAGAAGCAATCAACAGAATGGGTCCCTCCTTTCTTTCCCTGGCTCGTTGTTTTCTTTCTCTCCTCATTCGTGCATCTAGGAGAACAGGCTAACGAGCGAGTATAGTTGCTTCAAGGATATGAAAAGGAGTTTCGGTCTTGCGACCGTACTCCCCAGGCGGAGTGTTTCACGCCCAACCTACTTAAACAACCTAAAGGCTTGGTCCCGCCCCGTTTGGAGAATGACCCCTTATGGCACACGGCTTAGTCAGTTATTCTCGCAGTTCAGATATTTGAAACGGCTGTCGCATCTGAACTCAAGTGACAATAAAATATTATGGATAGAACAATTAAACAGCCGGATCTCTCATCTGAACGCCGATTGATACATGTATAACCACTAATTACGGTCGGCATCTCAAATCATAAAACAAAGGGAAATTCGTTGAAATCGAATCCCAAACGGATAGAAATCGGTATAATTAAATAAAATACGAGAAAGAATTATAATTCCGAAAAAGCAAAGTGAAATGAGATTAAGAAAAAAACGACGAACCTGTTTAGCGAGAAGTTCGCGTTCAATATTTCCAGAAGCGAAGAAAGGATCGTCAGGGCCGAATCGACGAAGAACTGGAAGCCAGTACTGGAATTCTGACTGCAGTTGCGTCTGTGTTTGCAAATGATTATCCACCATCATCATCTCTGTACTCTAAATTTTGGGAATCACAAGCGAGTTTGCGGGATATATCCCAAAATTTTCTCCTATCGCAAAGAAAATGACGCTTCAAACCACCTGATAATCAGGGTCCGGTTTTCGGGTCGGGTCAAATAATCCTCATACTCTAACGGCTCTTTTGTGATGTCAGTGTGATCCAGCTGGCTGGTCATTTGGGTCCGTAAACCGGGTCGGTGTGCTCTTATTTCATAATATGAATAATTTAATATTTTGTTGTTGTAAATAAATAAAATAAATTACATAAAAAAAGTAACGTATTTTAATATGATTCTTATTTTAGATAACATATTTTTATAACTTTTATTTTAGTATCTCAATTATAAAATATGAAACTTATAAGCATCTAGACTATCTAATAACCTATAAATATTAATTATGATCAGGTTTTTAGTGACGTGTTATTATTATTTTTTTTTTTTAAATACCAGGTAAGAAAATATCCTAACATATGTATCTAAAAAACATGGACGATACTTATAGGTTATTAGATAGTAAATAATTGTAATAACCTATAAGCATAGACGGACCTAGTTAAGTGTCATGGGTGGCACGTGCCACCGTATCGTTTCTTCGCCGAATGGTAAAAAATTTAGGTTTCGTGAACGGTGCAACCGTATTAATTAGTTGTGTGCCACCGTATGTATTTTGAAATTACAATGAGAACAAGTTTTATTTGGTAGAGTTTGTTTGCAAGGCTTTTATTCCACCCCACACCCAAGTCCGAATCATGTTAGTGTCATTTTCTTAGTCAAACAATGCCATCATTTGAAAAAAAATTCTGTATATTTGTTTCTTATCGTCAAACGGTGTCACCGTTTGAAAAAAAAAATTATGTATTTTTTTTCTTATGGTCAAATGGTGCCACCGTTTATAAAAAATTATGGGTATGTCCCTGCCTATAAGTATCGCCCATGTTTTTTATTTATTTATTTTACGAAAATGCCCTAACATTGGTATTTCTATCATAAAAACGGGTAATAACACAATAAAGCTTTAGATGTCATAACACGTCTGTCTGTTGGTTATAAACAAAAATGTACTGATACTTCGTCAATGCTCGATCAAAGTTAAATCTCCGATACCTCGTTAATGTTCAATCAATGTTACATCTGGTATGCTCCATTTGGTCCTCTTGAACGGAGTTTCTTCCATTTCTCTTGCTTCAACTTCAAATAAGAATGAAAAAACATGTCTAACTACTTACTGACTTTTGAATAACAATTCGGACAAATGTAATAATTTAGGCTTCCTTCTTGTTGAAACAATTAATGAGCTGAAACACTCGCTAACTTCATTCTCAATTGCATCACACGATGTATCGGTCTTGAAAAATACTCTTGAAAGAACTAGCAACATCATCCTGATTGGCATCAGAAAACACATCATTTAACCGGTCTTCATTTGAGTTCGTTAAGGCCATCGTCGCTAGTGGAATCCCCTTCCTCATGTTCCCTAGTGGTGAAACAAACGTGAGTTATGAAATATCAAGATCAAGACTAATGTTCCTGTTTTCTAATCTTCCCGCAGCAAGTTAACGGATTTGAAAGAGAAAAAAGATGGATCGTATGACCAACAACATATAACTTTATCCAATATTACCTTTTTATAACAGCACCTCCAACAACTTCTCTGAAGTGGAGAAAATGAAAATTTTGAGTTAATATTTTGTTGCAAGAGCTTCCCAAAACGATCTCCAAAATAAAGGAACTATGAGAGGTACGGGTTTTTTTTTTTAAATATGGAAAACACCCCAAAAATTATTACCAAGTGAGAACACCAATAGGAAACTTTGAAAATAAATATTTAATAAATAATTAAAATATTTTAATATTATAATCAATGTTGGATTCTGTAAAATGGGGATTTATTGGAAATAAAAAAATAGTTTTTTTAAGATTTTGACTTTCTAATTTTTTTTTTAAAGAATTTGTTGGAGGGATGCTTTAAATACTCTGAAAGTTATAAAATAATTAATTTCTAATTAAAATAACTATTTGATAAAAATTATAAATAAATGACTTTGAATGATATAAAAGAATTAAAAGAAGTATCAATTTAGAGGTTTGTTGACTAAAAATTTATCTAATATGATGATAGGAATTAAAATAGTTTGTCATTTCTTGTCCTATTAATTATGTTAAAACATACATTTATTGAATTTAACATAAATTTATTTAATTTAAAGATTTTTAAGTACTGATGTCATAGACAAAGCCTTTTAAGGTCCAAACGGGGTTGGTTTTGAACGAAACTTTGCGTGAGCCCTCTGGGACATAAAAAACGAATGTTCCAACAAAAAAAATACAGATTTGGGGTTGGGATTATTCCGAGGGCTGGCCCGGGGGGCGGGACGCCTCGGGAGGGCGTTTACGTCCGTTTCACGATCAAACGGAGCCGATTTTGCACGAAACTTTGGGTGAGCCCTCGAGAACATATTTAAACACGCCCCGAACTAGGATATTAACTTTTACAGCCCGAAATTTTCTCGGAGGGCACGACGTGCGGGGAACGGGCACCCGGCGTGCATGGAACGGGCGCCGGACGTGCAGGGAACGGGCGCCCAATGTGCGGGGAACGGGCCCGACATGCGGGGAACGGGCGCCCGACGTGCGGGGAACGGGCACCCGGCATGCGGGGAACGGGCGCCGACGTGCGGGGAAAGGGCCCGACGTGCGGGGAATTAAGGTGGAGGCACCAGAAGCATAGGTTCAATGTGGTGTGAGGTGTTGGAGTCGGAGCCTATACGCTTTCTTTTGTTAAAGAGAATGGCATATAAGTAAAAGTTTTGGGCTGAATCTTGGCCACACTTCTTTCTTGGCGGACCGAATAGCTATTGGTTGTCCAATTAAGTCATAACTAAACGATTATGTATGGCTTATCGAATAAGCTATACAACTTATATAGCTCATTAAGCCGCAAACAAACATCTCCTTGATCATACGAAGGATTAGATGCATATTTATGTCATTCAAACTAGTGGTGTTCAGAAAATCATACGATCCAATTTAAATCGGCCGATCTAATTAGAACTGATCGACCAAAATCGGATATCCAAATGTAATCGGGTTGGGACGGGTCCAAGTGCAGCATCCAAATCGTCGGCCGGTTCTTGGATGATAGTCCTCCATAAAAAATAATCGAACTAATCCAATTCAATGATCATCCAATTCTCCATCCAATAACTATCCAGTTATCATCCAATTAATAATTATATATAATTATTAACATTTAACGATATTGTTTTTTACTCAATATTTACATACATTGTTTTTTTAATAGTTTAAGAAAATATATGAATAATTGGTTGAGTATTAAATCAAAAGATTGGACGAATCCAATCTGATCCAATGGATGGAACCGATCCAATCTAATCATCCATTGGATTTGGATCGGATCGGATCGGATGTTCAAGGTTAATCAGATGAATTGGATCGAATGATAAAATCCAACATTCATTGAATAATTGGATCAGATCGGATCCACCTAAATTCATTGGATTTCAACCGATGAACACTCCTGAATTCAAACGATTCATTCAGAATTTTTTTATGATTGCACTATATAGTATATAAAACTCTATTAATCATTTTGTACCGAAATATCCCTATGTACCAAACAGTTCTTAAATAGGTTGCAGCCTCGTTTAAACACACTTGAATTTATGTAAACGAAAATACCATTTCTTTCAACAACAAGAACAACACTTCATCAATCAATATAACTCAAACTAAAGTTTGGGAACATGTGAAAAATGACTGAGATGTCCTTAATCAAATGAAGACACATTTGACGATAAATCTATCGATGAAAATGTGTAGATTAAAAAAATTGTCTTAAACATTAAGTCGATGAATACATGCAAGCAAAATATTACAATAAATGGTAACTTACGTTTTATCAAACCACACGTACACTTGATGAGCACAAAAATTTGTTTACAATTTGAACACAAAAATACGATACACGAATAACGTTATAAGAACCACTCACTTAATCTTGTACGTACAATTGACTATGAAATATACTCGGTGTCTTAATGTAGAATGTTTTGCATTTCCTTATTTACCCATTTCAAAGAAATTATATATCGCGCAACAAATATTTCATATTTTTATCATTAACAGTCTATATCTATACTATATTATAAAATATTTGACAAAAACTCTTAAAAACCGTTTTTTATGCATAAAGTACTGTATATTGATGCATATTACTTAAAAATTCAAGATTACAAGTAAATTATACATTAAGTACACCTTATTAAAGCTCAATGTTTGAATTCGTTTAACTAACTACGGATAAACATAATTAAATAGAGGATAAATATCTTATTTTATAATATAAAAAATCTAAAATATAATTATGATAATTATCGAGTTTCTAACCGAATGTTTAATTATTATCTTTAATAAAAATTATATTATTAAATCAAAAATAAATTACTTTGTTGTTATACCTAAATTAAATTATAATAAAAAATTGAATTAAAAAAGTTACACAAAAAAAAAACGAAAACTATTAAATAGTTAATTTAATACTAATATCGATTTTTTTTTAAAAAATTATGCTATCTTCAAATTTATATTTCATTCAAAAATAAAAACATTATCGCTTTCTCAAAACCACATAAAATTATATTACATCGATAGAGACAAATAATAAAAAATAAACATTAAAATGGAGATTTATTTCGCTGCATTGCGCGAGTACCCTTCTAGTTGTTATATTGAGAGCTTGGTGAAAGTGTAAGGTTTCTTATAGGGTTGTTCACGGGCGGGATGACCTGTTAGATCCGTCCTGTCCGGCTCGCTAGAAAAGCAGGTTTGGATTACCATTCTCAAATAAATGGGTGGGTCTAGGCTGACTTGTTAAAATTAATGGACAGACATGAGCAATGAAAAAAATATATTTGGACAGACCCGTCAGACCCATTAATATTTTTATAATAATTAACTTTTATGATTAAAATTAAAAACTCTTAATACTTATCAATTCCTACGTAACTATAATTTATGATAATGACATTCTTTAAAAATCTGAAATTTAAAAATATAATTACTTCAATTGATCAATTCCATATTATCTCGTTTAGTCATTTTTATATCAATACTTCATATTTAGTGAAACTTTTTTTTTTCTTCTAAAGTATGTATATTGTTATGTATTTACGTCAAATTTTAAGTTGAAAAAWTTGTTATGTATTTTGAATTATTTTACATAACTTATGATTTTATATAGGGTTAAGTGGATGAAATAACAACCTATTTTCATAAATTTTCTTATTATAGCATTTTACTTTTATTTTTTTTATTACAACAATGTACTTTAAAATTATTTTTTATTAAGGCATCATACTTTAAAAAATCTACCCATTATAGCAATGGGTAACCTGTTACCTTTTAAACCGGTTAACCCTTTGACTTTTTTTGCTTGTGTGGCTTTAATGAGGTGATGTAGATGACACATAATTTTGATGACTTAACTAAAATAAAAATAAAAACAAATTTCAAATTAGGGTTAAATGCATGAAATAACAACATACTTTCATAAATTTTCTTATTATAACATTATACTTTTATTTTTCATTATTACAGCAATGTACTTTCAAATTATTTTTTATTAAGGCATCACACTTTAAAAAATCTACCCATTATAGCAATGGGTAACATGTTACCTTTTAAACCGATTAACCCCTTTATTTTTTTTGTTTATGTGACTTTAATGAGGTGATGTGAATGACATGAGGTGATGTGGATGACACATCATTTGATGACTTAACTAAAATAAAAATAAAAACATATTTCAAATTATTATTAGTGATTTTCATTTTTCATTGCTATGATTTAAAAAAAACATTTAATTTTTTTGACTTTTTCTTATTAAGTTGCATGCAAATTAAATATTCTAGAGTAAAATATTTCTTAAATAAATACGATACATTATTTTTTAGATATATTTTGTTTGTAAAAAAAAGTAACATTTCTTATTTTATGTT
>NC_037528.1:11488226-11490484 GCF_001531365.2 Cynara cardunculus var. scolymus | reverse complement strand
ATTGGTATATTAATGAATAATTTAAATTTTTTATTTCATTTAATATATTTATTAAATAATATGTAAAATGTCTAAATATTAAATTTAAAAGTACATTGTTTAATAAGAACTAATATATGTTATAATAAAATAATTTTGAAAGTATAATGTTGTAATAAGAAAGTCACATCATTATAGTACATGTGGACAATAAGGTGGCATGAAAACCTGGTATAACGGGTAAATTTAAATCAAAAGATTACCCAATGTTATAATAGGTAAAATTTTCAAAGTATAATGTCATAATAAAAAATAATTTGAAAATACATTGCTGTAATAAAAAAAACTGAAAGTACAATACTATAATAAAAAAAAATTATGAACCGTTACAACACGCATACCAGAGCTTAAGGATGGTTGTGTTTGTTGCAAAACTATAGTATTTTTTGTAATATTTTTATAAAAAGCAAATTGAATTAAAAATATAACGAAATTTATCTTGATTCTTATTTTGTATAACGATTTTCTTCGTAATTAGTATATAACAAACATCCGGTTATTCTTATTGTGTACACATTTACCTGATAAACGAGTTTCAGTCTATATGACATCGATTGTTGATCTGACGTTTAATCTAGTAGTAAAAATCATAACATAACTTGACATTTTGAAATATAGATAATTGTTACATAATATACCGATTATCAGTAAAAACAAACACAAATTACAGATAATTAAACATTTGTCACAATCACTTACACTAAATAAAAATAAGGAAAACTTCGTTGATTTCGGCCTCAATAAAATAATCAAATTAAGCAAAATAAAACCGAGTCTGAAATAAATATAAAATGTTTAATAGTTTTTTATAAAGTTTCGTACGGTGTCATATACATTTTTTTGAATTCAGATCGAAAAAGGAAAACGATAAGAGTATATTACATGTCTAGTCCCTGGACTAATCTCATTATGTGGAAATGTCATATGTGACAATCAATCTTTTTCTCAACCTGTTGACTTAACGGTTTGATCATTCCCTATTCAAGCGGTCCGCCTTTATTCGTCTATATTAGCTGCCACACACGAGGCTGTAGAAAGGATTTCAACGCCCCTTTCTAAATAAGAAGCAAAACGGCTGATACGGACATGGTTCTCTTGTTGTGAAAAAAGGTAGAGGTAAGCCTAAAAGCATTATTTCATATTCTTCCTTGAACAATTGAGGTAAGCGAAGCAGGCTGCTTGTCTTGCCTCACGCCCATAAAAAAAGTATTGTTTTGGACTAAGATGGTGTTGTTCTGCTTGATCTTTTTAACAATTTCTTTCATTTTGAGAATCCATTTGCGCATGTTATTATATTTGTGTTTTTCAATAAGTTATATATATATATATATATATGTGTGTGTGTGTGTGTGTGTTGTTACATTTGTTTAATGAGCTGGATTCATCTGGTTGCAGTTTTTTAGTGAACTTGGTTCATAAATTAATCAACAACCTGGGTCCTTAGGGTTATACTAGTTGTGTACCCGCGCAATGCGGCGGAAGCCATTAATTTTAACGATTTTGAAGTTCCACTGATTTTATAAGATAAGATTTAACGATGATATATGTTACACTTGATATTTACATATTAATACAATTTGAATAAATAAGAGTTATGGTTCCAATTACAGATTATCGATGAAAAAAATTGTATGACGGTTTAAAATCCAATATATTTAAAATACAACATATTTAAACGACTCCACAAATGTATTCGTTTTACATCAAGAGCAAAGAACCAATAAACTTGAGTTTTAAAATAAACACTCAAAACCAATAACGAAAACTACAAATTTGACAGATTATAAGCTATGAAAAGACAAAAAAAGATGGAGTTTAAAATGAAATTTCAACTGCTTACCCTCTTTTTTGTCCAGAAACTCAGATTAAGGTTGAATTAATACATGTATATATATATATATATATATTTTAAAAACCCAAGAACATATTAATTCAAAACATATTATACAGTGCAATTTGGACAGCCTAATCCCAAAATATATAGTATATATATAAATAAATAACTATAAAAGTATAAATCGTAAATATTAAAAATATTTTGTCACAATATATATAATATATAATAATATAATTAAGTCAAAAACTATTCAATATTRGACTCATTTTGAAGGTATTAACGAGACGATTATAATGGTGTAACTTGTTAAATAAAAATGTATTTTTTAAACATGTTTTAATTGATATACGATTATGTATGTTAATTTGATAAATGTTTAAAA
>NC_037528.1:11486636-11487458 GCF_001531365.2 Cynara cardunculus var. scolymus | reverse complement strand
ATAGTACAAATTATGTGTTTTAAAAAAAAACAATAATGATTTTATTTTTGAATAAAATATAAATTTAAAGATATCATAAAAATTTAAAGGGAAAATTGCACCAAAATGGAACCAACTTTCACATGATTCCTATTTTGGGGAACGAATTTTCAAAATCGTCATTTTGGGGAACCAACTTTCACCTGATTCTTATTTCGGGGAACCAACTTTCAAAATCGTCATTTTGGGGAACCAACTTGCACTTAATTTCTATTTTGGGGAACCAACTTGAAAAATAATTATAGAAAAATGGGAAAATTACACCAAAATGGAACCAACTTTCACTTGATTCCTATTTTGGGGAACCAACTTTCAAAATCGTCATTTAGGAGTCTCTATCGAACTTTTTGTTTATTTAAGGGTCTGATTGATCTGTTGAACATGTAACAAATAATTTAAGGGTCTCTATCAAACTTTTGGTTGGATTTGCCAAATTTGATTTAAACTTTAATATTGACACATATTGGTTAGATATAAAAATCTTGAATGTGATATTTAATATTTATTTTTTATTGCATCAATTAATTTTTTTCTATTAAATTGATTTTTTATTGCATTAGTAAAAAACATTTTTTATCGTGGTAATTTGAATTTTTTTCGAAAATCTTCAATTTGATATCTGAATTTAAAAAAGCAAGATTTGAAATGAAAAATAGATTTTATTGCATTAATTTAAAAAAAAAATGAATTTTAGTTATTTTTCTAAAATTATTTTGCAAGTTGGTTTCCCAAAATAGGAATCAAATGCAAGTTGGTTCCCCAAAATGACGATTTTGAAAGTTG
>NC_037528.1:11475319-11485806 GCF_001531365.2 Cynara cardunculus var. scolymus | reverse complement strand
TCAATGATTATTCTAATTATATTTTAGATTTTTTATATTTAAAATGAGATGGTTATCCTGTATTTGATTATGTTTATCTGCAGTTAGTTACACGTATTCAGTTATGGGATGAAATCGGATAGGGATGAAATTGTTTAGGGATGAACGAGTTTAAAAGTTTTAAGAGTTTAAGAGTTTTAAGAGTTTTAATCAAATGCTTTATAATATAGTATAGATAGTATAGATATAAATTAAGTATCTAGTCGGAAAAAAGCATCCGCTAGGACACAATTGGTTAATGTTTTTAGAAAAAAGACAAATATCATTAAAAAAATATAACCATGGGGACTAAATTTGTAATTTACTCTTCTAATTATGATTCTTAAAAAACCGCTAGCCAGCTTTAAAACCCTATATTCCAAATAACCCTTCTCATATACCCAATCCCTGTAGCGTTTTGAATCAGCTAGGAATAGAGAGAGGCAGAAGAAGGCTGAGAGACGATCGGAGGCGAAGATGGATCCAGACGCTTTGTCGAAAGCATTCGTTGAGCACTACTACACCACCTTCGACACCAATCGCACTGGCTTAGCTAACTTGTACCAAGAGTCTTCCATGTTGACTTTCGAAGGCCAGAAGATTCAAGGATCTCAGAATATCGTCAACAAGCTCACATCTCTCCCTTTCCAGCAGTGCAAACATAGCATCACCACCGTCGATTGCCAGCCCTCCGGTCCTGCCGGTGGTATGCTCGTTTTTGTCAGCGGCAACCTTCAACTTGCCGGAGAACAACACGCTCTTAAGTTCAGTCAGGTATTTCTTGAGACACCTCTATTTTTTATTACCTTATTGCTGTCTATATTTATTTGGATCTTATTTGATTCTTTTGATTAGGTTAATTCGGGTATTTATATGAGATTTGAGTTTTAAACCTTAATTAAGCAATCAGGAAACCTAGGTTTTGTGTTGCGGATGAGAGAATCCGGTTACTGCAGCTTTAGTTTTGTTGTCAAACGCGTTTGTCTGTTGGGTGTTGATTTGGCAGAGTATTAGAGGAATGCTCCTTTTTCATTTAAATCTTACAAGAAATGCTTTTCTATGAGTCAATAATTGGTCAGGATTTATGGCATAATGAGGGATATTTAGTTGCTTTTGTGTAGTGTTTGTACCGATCTGTGTGCTGTTTAGTTAATGTTGTGAAATAGAATTATTGTTAGGAAATAGCAAGTATGGATCTCTTATGCACTAGTATAAATGGGATAGAACTGGTGTGCATTATGTTTGGATCTGTATTCTAACGAGCATCTTGAGATAAGATTTGCGTTGCCACCTTGAAGGTAACATTTCAGTTTTTACTTATCTCATTTGAGTCTTTTCTTAACTCCAGAAGGTACAAGGTGGTATATGTTATTGTTTGTACCCAAATGAAACCCGTTTAAGGTGTTTTTTTGTTAACCATGGGTGTCTAGGCCAGTTTGGGCGTATCTCAACTAATCCCAGGGGCTGGAGAACAGCCAGAAAATTCTTTATTGGCGTGACCTCAAAGGAGGATCTTATTGCTAGTTGAGCTAACCTGTATCAGTTTTGACGCAAATGCTTGGCTATTGGTACCAACTTGTACATAAAGGGGAACACTTTTGTGTTGGAATATATTTCATATTTCTAGTTAGTGTAACCATCATGAAATTGAAATTTAGTACCATATTTTACATTATGGACTCATATTTACACTTAATAGGTTGTTTCTGATCTGACAGTCTTTGCCTTTTTGGAGACCATCATTTTGTGTTGAAGTGCTTACTCGCGTGTTGTGGATGGAGTGATTTATGTTTCGAAGTTTTAACTGTTGTAGTTGGCTTTAGGTTTCGAGGAAAACCATTGTAGTTGCAGAAATTCCAAAATAAAACTCTTCACCTTGAAACTTGGACACTTTTGTCCATTTCTCGCAACAACAATGGTATTCTTTTGAATTTAAAGCCAAGTACAATTGTTAACACTGTTTAAAATTTTCAAGCATTCTTTTTATCTTTGGTAACTCTAATGGTTTTCTTGAAAGCTAAGGTCAAATATAATTGTTGACACTCATTACGAATGAGTTTTTCTTACTTATCCTACACATAATTGCTTGATTTTTCTTGTCCTTAAATCGCTGGCTTACATGGACGAGCCCATAAAGTTACATTGTATTATATGCTAGAGTCAGCTATAAAACCTCATGATGTCCTTCCTTATCCTAAAAGTTATATGATTTATAATTTCTAGAATACAGCTACTAGTTTCATTTTCCAAATGTGACTGTGGTTAGAGGGAATGATGATCTTTTAGCATGTATTCTTCATTTTCTTTCTTCCTAATTTTCACATTCACGAATGGGCACATGGGCATAATTTTGGGTAGGGAGCTCATAGCTGATGATGGTATATGGGAGTTGGAGACTGTTAGGTTATATAGAGATAACAGGAACCTCCAATTGAGAGAACCAGAGGGAAGGAGAGATTAGAGGTGTGTGATGGATTCAATGGTAGGACAGGCATGAGATAGAAATTAAAGGGAACCACACCATTTGACGGATTGAGTACCTGAAACACTTGTTGAGAGAGAAAATAAAGGGAAACACACTTTTCAAGTACTTGAAAGGCTGAAACACTTGTTATTTTTAGTTGTATTTAGACAATGATCTATAATGAAGTGACGTTTCTCATAAAAAAGTTCTGAAAATGTGTTCAGACCTGAAAACTTGTTTCTAGAATGCTTCATTCACCACTATTTGCATTTCTCTGGTCTACTTTAGAAGTTCTTTATGGTATTAGGTAACTAATGCATTGATTTTGATTTATTAAGTGGCATTAGTGTCAATGCACAGGTAATATGCTACGTAACCACTTTTTTCCCTCAAATTATATGTTTCTATGCAATATTTTCTTCATTGGGTCATAGTGCCAATCAACCCTCCATTTTTCCAAGTATCTTTATCTTTACACATTTGAAATGTATATGCATGGACTTGTTTATGAATACCTACAGACAATGTTGTTCTATATCTCTGGCACTTAGAACGCCACAGAAGTTTTGCATTAGATTAAAAATTTGTGGAAGGATACTAGCAGTTCCAATGGAAGACCATGCATATTACCCAACACATCGCCTCCTGTTATTTTAGGTCTGTTCAGGCTTTGAAATTCAAAAAATTGGGATATTTCTATTCTTTGATTTGCATAATGGCAAGTGTGTTGTTGCTTCTCAATTGAGAAATAATGGAGTAGATTATGGAGATGATGAGCATTTGTAAATTGAGGAGGGAGCAGAAGAAAAAGAGCGGATTATAATGATATTACATTAATATTTTTATGGGCATCTGACTGAGTATAATTAGCTGATATTGTTGCCTTCTTGGTATTACATGATTAATGATTCAATGAATGCTAGTTGATTCAAATTGTCATCCAGATTACCATGTTTTCCAGATAGGATAAAATCTGAGAGCCGGAATTGGTACTTGTTTGTTGTCTCTCTTTAGTCCTTATCTATATATGTTATTCAGGAAACAGGGAAGTGTAATTATTCAGACATTATGATAGTTTTGGTTTGTATGTTTTGTTGCACTTGTACCTTATTCCATCTGTATGTTTGAATTTTATTGCTTACTTTTAACTCGTTTTTCAAAATTTAGTACTGCTTTTTTTGTTGTACACCATATCAGTTTGTTGTGTGCTATCGTATATTTTTGAAACTACAAGAAGGACACAAGTTTCCCTTGGTAGAGTTGGTTTACAAGGCTTTTCTTCCACCCCAGACCCGAGTTTGAATCCACGTTAGTTGTCATTTTCTTAGTTTTTAGCTTTTATTCTTAGATTTATTATGTTTCTGAAAAAGAATTGCAATAAAAGACTTGAAAACAGGACCTCACATATGAAAAACAATGAACTAACCAACAGATCAATGATGATTTTGTGAAATATATGTTATATTTGTTTCTTAGAGTCAAATGGTGCCACCACTTGAAGAAATTTCTAGGTCCGTCTTTGCTGTGCATGAAAACACAGTGACCAATAATGTTGTTCCGTGAATGTTCTGTTTTCCATGAAAATTCTTCATCTTAATGTTATCAACTGTCACCATGTACAGATGTTCCATCTGATGCCAACACCACAAGGAAGCTTTTACGTGTACAACGACATATTCCGCTTGAATTATGCTTGATTCCAGAACTCATGTGAGTTGCGCTGGTAGACTAACATTCACATCTGAATAGTTTGCCTGTCAATTCTGTGTTTTTTTACTGTTCAGTTATTTACATTTATTGGCTCCCCCTCCCCCTCTTCTCTTTGAGAGATAGAATTGCTGTTCAACTGGTGTCTTCTATTTTAGTATTTTATCTGTGTGGAACATCTTCTGGTATTCTGTTAAAAGATTATTATCTGTTTTATGTGCTAATAATGGCATAGGCCACTATTTGATGGTTTAAACTGGAGTTGGTTATAGGTGTAATGGGGCCCTATATCGCAGAAATTATATTATCAGTTGATGAAATCGAGGGTTTTAGTGGCCGTTTGCCAAACTCTTACTAGGTAAGCGCTAATAGGGTGTCACCAGACTTACAGATAATCATGGCAAGGACCAAGAATCCTACCTGGTAGTAGGCATAGGAAGGACCAAGAATCTTATCCGGTAATAGACATAGCAAGGACCAAGAATCTTACCCTGTAATAGACATAGCAAGGACCAAGAATCTTACCCGGTAATAGGCATAACAAGGACCAAGAATCTTACCCGGTAATAGGCATAGCAAGGACCAAGAATCTCATGCGTAATAGGCATAGCAAGGACCAAGAATCTTACTCGGTAATAGGCATGGTAAGGACCAAGAATCTTACCCGGTAACTGGCATAGTAAGGACACAAAATCTTACCCGGTATTAGGCATAGTAAGGACCAAAAATCTTACCTGGTAAGTAAGGGAGAAGATTCTTACCCAGTAAGCACTTACTGTGTAAAAATGCTTACCATATAATCCATTTTGATGGCCTAGAATGTTACCCAACAAGGTAAGTGAGGATGACGACTTTGCCGGTGAACACTTACGCGATAAGCATTTGGTAAATGACCTCTTACCCGGTAAGTGAGTGTGATGACTCTTATTGTAAGTGCTTAGTTCCAGATAAGGTTATTGCATCCCATCTTGATGGCCAAGAATCTTGGTAAGGTTAGGGGCCGCTTACCTAAACACTTACCTGGTAAGCATTTACCGTTAAAATTCAACACTATCGTTTACTTACCGGATAAGATTTTATTCACTAAAACACATCGTATGCAACAATTTATCCCGGTAAGCGCTAACCATGATAATAGTTCTCGTCCTCACTCACTGGGTAAGACCCTCGATTCTTGTCTTCGCTCTTACCGGGTTAAGATTTTTAGTCCTTGTCATATTCATCGGGTAAAGTAAAGTGACTTGCTTGGTAAGCGTTTAGTAAACGGCACCTTAGTGAGAGCCATGACTCTTACCGCTAATCACTTTTGACATGTTTTAGTGGGGGTTGTCATCTGCTACTGCCAAAATATGAAGCTTGATGCTGAATTGTAATATTTGGCAATTTGTATAAACTATCCAACAAAAATGTAAACAAAAAAGATGGTATGATCCTATTGATTGAAGTTTTATGTCATTTGACTTGATCCACAACTTATAACCAACCCGTTAACCAACAAATGAGTAAAAGAGCTGTCGTTTTCTTTTATATCAACGTGGAATAACATGTCTTAGTTTGGGACGCAACGTTCGGTTACATATGACTTTTTAGTTATTATTTTACAAGTGTCTGAGTTGATGTCTGTTTTTCACAAATCAAAAGTTCAAGACTTGAAATCAAACAATTGTTTGTGTTTTTGAATCCCTATTCTGTGTTTTAGTGATTGACAAATACAATATTGAAGTAAATAGAGTATTTTCAAAATAATTTTATACATTTTTTTATATAACTTTATTTCATATACTTAAAAAACAAAAAAATCTGGTTAAAAAGCTCGAGTCTCAGGAAGCTGATAAACCAATTACAATTTTTTAGAGGGACCCGGTTATGACTGAACTGGTCGTAAAAGGACCGGCAAATTTTTTGCATCGACTCTAACAACGTGTACATGACTGTTTATTTAATTCTGTTATTATTTAATGCTCAAGTAAAAGTAAGCATTGTTTAACTGTTAAACAAAAAATTGTTAAAAAAAAAAGACAAACCTGCAACCCTAGAAAAAAACAAAAATTTCTAGTGGCAAGTTAAATGACATTTTCTTCATCATTCAACTACCCACCGTTATGCAAAGTATGTTAGAGCCACCATGAAAACCATTAAAATTTACTTTGGCCTTCTAGGAGGTCAGAGGTTCAAATCTCACCATAAGCGAGAAAAGTGTGTGAGTTTATTTGTTGTATTTATCGTATATAAATATTATATACTTCAAAAAAAAAAAACTTCTAAAAATTCTTGGAGCTTTATGGTAATTGTTTTTTACAAACGTGACTAATTAACCCAAACCTATAAAGTTGAGGGACCAAAATGCAATTACTTCTAAAAAACCATTAGGAAGTGGGATTCAGTTTTGAATCAGGATAACTTGAGTAAGCAATCACGGGACGCTTTTCCTCTTTCATAGTCATACCTATCTTGTCTCTTCCTCCACCATTGATCCTTAAAATCCAACTGTATATACACTTCTCAGATATCAGATAGAAGTAGAGAGAAGAAGGAAACAGATCGATCAGAAGCTGAGAATTAGAAAAAATGTCGGATTGGGGACCGGTGTTCGTGGCGGTGGTGCTGTTCATACTGCTAACGCCAGGACTGTTGATTCAGATTCCCGGTCGCAGTAAGATGGTGGAATTCGGCAACTTCCAGACGAGTGGCGTTTCTATTCTGGTTCATTCCGTCATCTATTTTGCTCTCATCTGCATCTTCTTGTTAGCTATCGGGATCCATATGTACTTAGGTTGACATATAATTTCCCAAATTTTCATGTCATACTCTTTTCTTCCGACTTCCATTACTGGTTAGTTGATTACATATTCTGGATTTATTTGAATTGGATTGGATTGGATCGGATAATATTTTGATTCAATTACATGTCTCGGTGAATATTAGTGATCGAATCATACGATTTGGTTTGAATCTGTAATTGGCGATCAGTTACCGTGAAATTTGGATGTTGATATCGTTTTCCATCTGATTTCTTCTTTCTGGTTTTGGATTTGAGAAATGCAAAGGACCTGCGCATCAACGGTTGCGATTGTGCGTTGTGGCTGTAGTTCAGCTGACAAAGGGGTAGAGGTTGGGTAAATTTGTCCAAATATAAGACATGTCTTATTCAATCTCAATATTTGAGTCAGTTAAAAAATGTCCTCTTATATTGGTATTTTAAAAAACGGGCCTTATATGTAACTGATTTTAATTACTAGTAATCAACTTTTTGTTCAAATAAACTAAAGTCAGATATAATTAATACAATTGATAGAAGGAAAGTATTAGATTTTAAAATGACATTGTATAAAAAGTCACCAAACGTCAAAATAAGTCCACTAAGGTGTGAAACCAACGACATTTAATTTAAATCCAACCAAAACTTATAAAACGACTAAATAACCTAAAATTTGAAATTATTTTATGGTCAACATAATAATCCATACTTAATAGTTAAGCCAACGGTTGTTTTTTTCTGTAACATCTGCAGCATGAGCTTTAGCAGTAGAAAAGTATATAATGTCGAACCCATGAACAAAGCATCCTAGTTGTGCATCATTAATTACTTGATCTCCTAACTTTTGTTGAAAAAGTGTGACGGGTGGGTTTGATTTGGCGTCAAGATGCTCATAAAGCTGAAGATGTATGATCAAAATTTAGGGACGTAAATGATATGAGACAACTCGCGAACTACTCGAGATCGACTCGGTTAAAGCTCGGTCAACACTCGACTTGAATAGGCTTGGCTCGAACTCGACATATTAACGAGTCGAGTTAAGCTACCCAATACTTGACTCGAAAAAATCGTGAGATACTCAATTATTTTATATATAATTAGTTTTAAAATATAATAAGTTCTTATGATAAAAATTGTAAAATATAAATAATAAAAATGTCTTGTATTTTTTGATATTTATACAAAATTATGCACTTTTAATTATAAAAATTAATCAATATTTTTTTTATTAAAATCACAATTAAAAAAAAGACAAAAAAAAACTATAAAAATGGTTAGTGGAATTGTCTCACATTGGAAGAGAGATGGTAAAGGAAAGAAGAAAAAAGTTATAAAAAGAGAGGGAGGTGAATAAAGTTTCTAACTTTATCTTTTGGAAGATGAAGTTTGAAGTTGATTTCTTTAGTTTTATAAAAACTAAGAGAACATCTTTAAGTTTAAAATTTTATAAGAGAAATACTCTAAAATTTCATAAATTTCCATAAGTGAGCATGGATCGAACTTGATTTGAGTTTGAGTTCAAGCTTAATTTGAGTTGCAGTTCGAGTTTGATTCGAGCTTAGTTCGAGCCTAATTCGAGTTCGAGTCGAGCTTGAGAAATAGTTATCGAGTTCGAGTCGAACTTGAGAAATAGTTATCGAGTTCGAATCGAGCTTGAAAAATAGTTATCGAGTTCGAGTCGAGCTTTGATTTTTATCACTCGTAAGTTTTCAAGTTGAGTTCGAGCTTGAAAATGAGATTTTGAGTTCGAATCAAGTATAGTGATACTCGAGCTCTACTCACATCATTTACACCCCTAATCAAAACGATTATTTTTTTTATACACTAACTTTTGAAGTTTCTTTTAGTTTAAAGATAAGACCCAATAGCAAAAGCAAAACAGAAAAGATAAACAATTGCACACATAATGTGAACACAATTTTATTTTTATAAGAGTTTTCGATATTAAAAAAATACATAAACAAAAAAGCACTTATCAGATCATAAACATGTATGTAACATAAAAAAAAAGATTGATTAAAACGAAAGGAAAATATTAAAATTTAAGTTAAAAGCAAAATTAATTTCGTGCCATAATGTTATTTACAGGGACGTTCCAATCATTTTGGAGGTCCTGCTACATCCAAAAAATTTGATTACATTGCATAAAAGAGATAACAGAGAATATATGTTAAGAACAAAAATGGCTAAACCTAAAACAATTAACAATCTGAAACTAAACCTAAACCATTAATGATTTGAACATAAATAATTTCGGCTATAGTTTTACACAGGTCGATAAAAGACCCTAAACACATGTAAATTTAGGCCCTAAAATTTCGGGGGCCCTATTCAAAACCTCACATTTAACATGCTAAGGAACGACCCTGGTTATTTAGCATGGTAGAACTTAATCAAGCAAAAACGAAACATTAAGGGGCCGTTTACTTAAACATTTACCCGGTAAGCGCTTAACGGTAAAATTCAATGTTATCGCTTACTTACCTGGTAAGATTTTAGTCTACCAAAACGACATCATATATAACAATTTACCCAATAAGCGCTAATCGTGGTAAAAATTGTCGCCACCACTTACCGGGTAAAATTATTGGTCTTTGCCATATTCATCTGGTGAGGTAATGTGACTTGATAAGCGCTTACCCGACTAAGCATTTGGTAAACGGCCCCTAACTTGTGTTCTCGAAACATTTTTATGAAGGAAGTGAAAGGAAAAAGAGAAAAATAGGAAAAAAGTAAAAGAAACTCGTGTTCTTGAAATTTTTTTAAAAGATAAATGAAAGGAAAAAGATTATAAGTTTCCTTCCAAAACTTTCCTTACAGATGGTGGAGGAAATGGAATTAAATAAAATAAATTAAAACTTTTTAAAAAGATTATTAAAATTACAAAATCATCCAACTTTTTACAATAAAGAACATATTTTTAAAGGGTATATTTGTAAAAAGACACTTTTTATTTCAATTATCTCCTGTCAAAAACATGAATATTTTCTTTCGTTTACTTTCCTTCTTTTCCATCCATTTCGTTTTTGCCCAAATTCAAGAACACAACTTAAAAGCAATTTATAAATAAAAAAAGGATTGTTGTATGCAAAAAAAGAATCGAAGAACCATTGTATGCTTCTTCAAGCGAGATGAACACGAGTAGGGATGGTGATTTGGCCCGACCCGGTGGGGAACCCGGTTCACCCGACCCGGACGGGGACGGGGATTCCCCGCTAAAACGGGTACCGGGGCCGGGGCCGGGGATCCCCGGTAGAGGCAAACTGGGGCCGGGCCCGGGGCCGGGTATTGTATCCCCCGACCCGCCCCGCACCCGGTATATATATAAATATTAACATTTTGATTATTTGGGCTTATAATTGATATGTCCAAATTTCAATCCTCTTCTACTCTTCTTGACTAGATATGATGTAATTATATTAACAYTTRTTTTAAMTTTTACATTTCTTTGGATTATTGTTAATTTTACAATTTTATTATTTTTATTAGGCAAGACTAGATATGATGTAATTATGTTGTTATGTTGATCATGCTTAGAAA
>NC_037528.1:11460761-11475294 GCF_001531365.2 Cynara cardunculus var. scolymus | reverse complement strand
GGTTGACCGGGGTTGACCGAAAGTTGACCGGGGCTGGGGCCGGGGCCGGGGACTGTGTGTATAAACCGGGGCCGGGGACGGGGATTGCAAACCCCGCCCCATCCCCGCCCCGTTGCCATCCCTAAACACGAGCCTAGACGCAAGTTGAGGAACTTCAGTGACCGGCTTGCAAGGAAAGTGAACCGGGCAACCTCATGGTCACAAGGCAAGGCCGCTTAGGCCTATGTGACAGAAGCTTATGTTGAACAACTAGATCATATTGACCAAGTTAGTGCCAAACTCCAGCATGCAAGACCATGTTATTTTCATGTACATCATACTAAGATGCACAATACAGTCCCATGATATATTTGTATAAATTTGTAAGTCATCACATGTTATGCTTGATTTGTTCAATTGTCGAGCATGTTAGGTTTGAGTGTATCAAAAGATATAGGCAGGAGTTTTAACCCTCGAGTTTAGAGGCCCAATACGACCCATATAACTCAAGTGCCCGAATGTTTGATAGATTAAACTTTTGGTAACGACTTTGACACTTTGGAATAAAATGGATAAAATTTGCGGGAAATGAGAGAGAAAAAAATGGCAGGTTCTGCTCAGACTCAAGTTCCCCTATTGGACCCCGAACTTGAAGTAGAAGTCGAGAGGCAACAAACATTTCAGTGACTGTGAAATACCAGAAGTTAAATTGATTTTTTATCGTTAACGTATAAAAATATATTTTAATCGTGTTGAATTACATATTTTTAAATAGTCTAGAGAATATATTGTATTATTAAAATTTTAAAATCACGAGCTAAAATATATTTCAAAATTTAAAATATCACAACTTAAAACATCAAGTAGTATCCCAAAATTTGCATTCCATTCTTGTCCCATTAATTAAATGAAGAAATATTATTATTTTATTTAATATAATTTTATTTAGTGCATATTTGTTTTTTCTTTTTGATAATATGTATTATTATGAAATTTTTAAAGAATTGTTAATTTGATGAATTGACAACCAAGAAATACAAGATGAAAGTTTTTATAATAACCTCCATTACAATTAGGAGTGCTCAAAAGTTCGAGCGACCCGATCAACTCAATCCAATTCAATGTGAAATAACTTAACTTGAAGCAACGCGACGTCTAATCGAGTTGTAAAATTTTCAAACCGTAAGTATTAAGTTGATATTGAGTTGGTATTATTTGAACCCAACATAACCCGATAACCCGATATATATTAATATGTATATTAGGTAATTACATTATCACGCACCCTTTTCATATACACATATTTTCAATCTGTTCTCCATCTCTATATAACTCATTCGTTGAACATTTATATGTAAATTGAGAAAAGTAATTAAATCTGATATAAGTAAGATTTAAGTGGATAAGTTGTACTAAATGGTTGATGATGAAAAAAGTAAATTATGAGTAGTGAAAATAATATATTCAAGATTATGATAATATTTTAATATACCAAAATATTAACCGATCAAATACGGTTTGGGTTGGGTTGAGTTACACTTTGGTTTGGATTGGATTGGATTAAGATTTTTCAAACCATAAACTTTAAATTGAATTGTTCAAAATTTTTCAACCCAACCCATAAACATCTCGTTACAATCCTCTTGAAAGCAAAATCTTATATGGGAATGTTAGTTATAAAGGTTAAATGCATAAAATAGCAACTTCTTTCATAAAATTTCTTATTATAGCATTCTACTTTTGTTTTTCTTTATTACAACAATGTACTTTCAAATTATTTTTTATTAAGGGATTGTACTTTAAAAAATCTACCCATAATAGCAATGAGTAAACTGTTACCTTTTAAACCGGTTAACTCTTTGACTTTTTTGCTTGTGTGACTTTAATGAGGTAATGTGGATGCCACATCATTTTGATGACTTATCTAAAATTAAAATAAAAACTTATTTCAAATTATTTTTAGTGATTTTCATTTTTCATTGCTATGATCTAAAAAAACATTTAATTTTTTACTTTTTCTTATTAAGTTGCATTCAAATTAAATATTCTTAGAATAAAATATTTATTAAATAAATATGAAACATTATTTTCGAGATATATTTTGTTTGTAAAAAAGGTAACTTTTCCTATTTTATGTTGTTCAAATAAATACATATATTTTAAAGTTCTCTTTAAAATATTAACGAAATAAATTGTTATCTACAATTTTTTAATATTGTTATATTAATAAATAATTCAAAAAAGTCTAATTAATTTAATATATTTATACGTCAAGTAAAAAGTTTTTGAACAAATATTATATATTCTTTAAAAGATAATATTTTTTGGTAAAAAAATGAATATTTTTTCTTTTTCTTTTTTCAAAAAACACATATTTTTTTTAAAATGTTAGCAAGATAAGTTGTGTTTTACTAGTTTTATTGATATTGGTATATTAATGAATAATTTAAATTTTTTTAATTCATTTAATACATTTATTAAATAACATGTAAAATATCTAAATATTAAAATTAAAAATATAGTGTTTAATAAGAACTAGTAGATGCTATAATAAAATAATTTTGAAAGTAAAATGATGTGGCAAGAAAGTCACATCACTATAGTACATGTGGACAGCCTACGTGGACAATGAGGTGACACGGAAACCTAGTATAATGGGTAAATTTAAATCAAAAGGTTACCCAATGCTATAATGGGTAAATTTTTCAAAGTATATTGTCCTAATAAAAAATAGTTTAAAAATACATTGCTATAATAAGAAAAACTGAAAATACAATGCTATAATAAAGAAATTTATGAAAATAAATTGTTATTTTGTAATTTTGCCCTAGTTATAAATACCAACTCTATTTTATTATTTTATTTCACTAAAGGAAGTATTAAAAGTATTTTACGAAGGGAGAAAAAAATAAGGGAAGAAAACAAAACAAGAGATGGAAAACTGGTGGCGTTGGGGTATGCTAATGGCGCTCTACTTACCACTGATCGCAATTCCGGTTCTCAGACCGTCGGAAGGTAAGGAACTACGACCATCGGATCACGGACTATCTAACCAAGGGGATGAACAAGCAAAGGCCCCGCAGATGTCATCGTTCTTCGGCAGCGGAGTCTCTTCAACCACACAACCATTACCGGAAGCCAGAAATTTGAGCGATCCGTCGTGGAGTAGCGGCGGCAGCGGCGGCGGTAGTGCAGATCACGTGAGGAAGGTGTTGATAGTCTCCAGCTTAGTTTGCGGAATCGCCGGCATCTTTTTGCTGGTCGCCGCTGGAATTCTTTTCCTACATCGGTTCAAAAATCGAAGATCTACACGATAGTGCTTTCCAGCTAATAATTTTCATTTTTATATTTTATCCTTTAATTTCGATCCATTTTTTTAGTAACTGTTCAGTACTTCCTGTTTAAATGTTGTTCGAATTCGCATTTGCTCGATTCACACACACGAGACAAGAGGAATTTGCTTTGCATTTTTGGGTAAAGACGTCCACGTGAACACACTTTTCTATACAATTACGTTTAGGCGTTTAATTAACCTGTTGTGGAAACTGCCCCTTAATTTCTCTCTCGTCTACTCTCTGTAATCAAAATCCACCAGAAACAGGTAGCTTCTGTGAAGAAATGGCGGATTGGGGACCAATACTCATCGGAGTAGTACTGTTTGTGCTGTTGCAACCGGGACTTCTTTTTCAGTTACCGGGAAACAGCAAGCAATTGGAGTTCGGGAGCATGAAGACTAACGGTAAGGCTATTGCTGTTCACACTCTCATCTTCTTCGCCATCTACGCCATTCTCATCCTCGCCGTCCACATCCATATCTATACCGGCTGATCTCAGATCCCAACCCCTAATGGTGCACATCTCTCCACCGAGTATCAGGTTCTGATCAATCATTAGCGGATGGTGTCGTGTGCTAATCTTTCTATCGTTTTTTTCAATCAATCCATTTATGTTTTTGGTAATTTGATTTCAGTATAGCTGTGTAAACCTTTTTGTTTGTGTGCTCCGAGTGGTTCTGTTCATGTCCTTTTTGGGTCGGCTCTGATCCCCTGGTCGACTTTGGAGCTTTTATGTTGTGTTTTCGAAACCCTTCCTGCCAAAGGAAAGGAAAGGAAAGGAAAGGAAAGAGGAAAAAAAACTGTGTTGTTGAAATTTTATTTTGAGAGAAAGTAGAAGGAATCGAGAATTAAAATAAATAATTAAGTTTGCTTCAAAATGGTAAATATATATAGAAGAGCAATCAAATGCAAATCATTTGATTTGTACAAATCGTGCAAACCATTTTTATCTGTCAATTTCATTGATTAATCTTATGAAATTTTTTCATGAAATTGTTTAATCTTGTGAAATTATTTTATATAATACATTTTTTTGATGAAGTTGTTTCATATATGGTTATAAAATTGTTTCATATAATACTTAATGAAATTTTAATGAAACTGTTTCATCTATTTTTCTAAAATTAAAATAATGAAGATGATAATATATATGATTAACACCCTTCACAATAAAAATGATTAATCAACCTCTCATAATTACAAAAAAAATGAACAAAATGAAAAATTATGATTAGTTGAATGAGGTTTGTATGGTTTGTACAAATAACGTGATTTGCAAAGTAAGCATCCTCTCTCTCTCTATGTAAAAGGTTTTTGTATGACATCTTCCATATAAATTAAGAAAAAATAATTAGAGCTTCTGATGGTACATTTTTTTTTTGGTTTGTTAACCGAACAATACAATTAGTAGAATAGAATAACCATTGGAGTTGAATGTAATTTTTAAAAAATATTGACTTTTAATACTCTATTTTTAAGAAAATATAACATAACTGTTGGAGATGTTTTAATAACTACTCTATTTAAAAGATTTAACATTAATTATATCATTAATACATTTAATAAAAATTTATTTTTTTCTTCTAAACATTTAGTTTCAATATCTTTTATTGGTGAAGAAAATTACAATATTATTGACTTATTCCAGTGTGACACCAATAATAAGCACTTTTAATTGTTTGGATAAACAACTTATACCGGTGCCAAACTGGTAATAAGAAATTTTTAAAGAAGTTAAACTATTCTAACTTATAATGAGTTGATAACGATTAATTATAAGCAATCCCAAACACCCCCCCCCCCCCCCCCCCCCCTAATTTTCTCTATTTTACCATACTCTAGAAGATCTTTAAACAGAGAATCAAAAGACAAATTCTCCAAAAAAAAAAAATAGGTACATCTTGTGCAATTCTCTATCGCCATAATTTTTGGAGAATTTTTCTGAGAATTCTACATATTTTTCTCCTACTTTTTTCATTTTGGAGAATTTTGTCGGAGCAAAAATTTTCAAAAATCTTTATTTTAAAGAATTTGTCGGAGACAGAATTATTGGAGGAAAAAAAAAATCTATAAACCCACCAAAATCCCTATTTTAACATAACTATCAGGGGCGGATGGCCATACGGGCCTTGGCCCCTGAACTTTTTTAATCTGATAGAGTGAAACATCTCCAGTCCATTAAGGTTTTAAGTATAAAATTCTTTTGGGCCCCATCCACTATTGTTGATTCAGTCCATTTGTGTTCCGCCTCTGATAACTATTGAAGATGCTCTAAAGATTTATTACGATAATATTTGACTTTCATTAAAGATACACTATTAATAAAAGCATATAATTTCCTAAAAGAGGACTATCCCTAATTGGAAATTCTAGAGAAGTATTCATAATCGGAAATTCGGTTTCTTTTCACTTATAAATAAAAGCATTCGTCCTTTGAAAGGGATACTGAATACGTTATCAATATCTCTGCTCATCATCCTGTTTATAGGTTTATGATTATAACATATTCCATTTGTTCCAAAACGAATGTATATATTGAAAAATGTATGTAGTTTTAGAAAATGTATATATATTTTTAACAACTAAATGACAATTTTACCCTTAGTAAATAATGATAGTAGTTCATCTCATAATTAATGATTGAATGAGAAATTATTTACTTACTTTTTAAAAATGGATATCTATTTTATGACAAATTAAAATAGAAATATAGACACTTATTGTAAGACAGATGGAGCATCGGATTTTTTCCTTAAACATTTTATAAATGTCTGATTATTTTCTATTATTTAATTGGATTGAGTCCCATCATTTTGATGATAAATTCGCTTCATGTTTATGAACCTTTCTCCTTCTACAATAATATGTGCCGCTTCCTCTTGATGGTGTAGAAATTTATGAATCAATAAACCAAGTTTACGAAACTCCCAGTTACTCGCAAAGTAGGTGGTCGTCCTGAGATTAGTCGGCTCGCATAGCGGGTTGGATATCCAGGTTAATAAAAAAAAAATTAAAAGTTTACTGTACACTTTTCACAAATTTAAGGTTATGCATAATTATATTCAACATCTTTTAAAAGTTGTATAAAAAGAAATTTTAACAACTTAAAAAACATAATATTAGATTATTTTTTTTTATTATTATTTAATTAAATTATCATATCTTTATTTAGAAAAAAGATGAGAATAAACAATGAGCTAAACATTTAACTCGTAATCGTAATGGATTCAGAAGATTTGCTGGAAGCAACAAGATGCCAAAATACACATCTTACCAAGACCAATCTTTCTACCATTATGTTTAAATTGAAATTAAGATACAGATACAAGTTCTTCTTCTCTTTTGAATCAGATAGATTCATATATGAAATTAAGTGAGGATGGTGATTCTTATTTGGCCGGTGCTGGCTTACCGGGTAAGAGACACTTGCCAGTAATCTTGCTATGCCATTTTCATGGCCAATAATCTTATCCAGTAAGATAAATGTTGAGTGGTAGCTCTTACCCGGTTGTTTTACATCGACCACAACACCTAATCATGGAAAACCCATTTTCGACTCTCGGATGGAAAACAGAGTTATTGGTATTGCACAACTTGTGACAGGGTTGCCGGTCGCAATCACGACAGATTCAAAACAAGAAGAACACAAACACGACGTTGGATCTTCGGATTCAGTTGATGGATAAATAGTGCTCCGTCAATAGACAACAAATAAGTTCACGAGGCACGGAATATAAACCCACATATCGACACTCGAAAACATCTAAAAAAACTAGTAGCTCGGACACAATGCGTTACGGGCATGGGTCTAACGCCACTCGACGAGTTGATACGAGTGAAAATCTAAATTGGATGAAGAAAGCACAGACATTACATGGTAAAACACAAGGAAGGAACATAAGTTTACCGTATGAAAGAAGGCCAGAAACGTAAATCACATCCAATAGAAAGAACATGTAAGCCGAAAGCATAAAAGAGGAGAATCATCAAGTACGAATGTGAATACCGATAGCTACAACCAAAATGGTGTAAATACAAAAGTACAAGACGGCATGAACCAGGATGGATATGCCACTGGTGTACATATTCCCAAATTCTATCACTCGTGTCCTAGCCGGTAGTTGAAATAGCAGCCCCGGGGACAACAGTATAAACATAACCACCGCTACAGCCGCTGGCCCCCAATCTGTATGCATCTTTTCCTCTCTTCAATTCGATCTATATAAACAAAAAACGGCAGCTAGTCTCCTTTCAAGTCTAAGTGAGAGCAGGAGTTGCAAATAAGTAGAGGGCCCTAATGACTGATTTACTTGGTGAGGAAGGGAGGGATGCTAAACTTCAACAGGAAAAAAAAGGGTGGAAATGAAGGGAGGGAGGGAAGGTATGTTTTTTTTCTTTCTTTCTAGGGGTAGTGGGGGCAGGGGGCAGGGGGCTTTTGCTTTATCCTCTTTTTTCTTCATTAAGTATACAATTATTGATCCCAAGAGTGTTTCTTTTGATCGGCTTTTAAAGAGATTTATCATTATCGTATATGCAAAGAAAAGATTAAGTAGTTGATGTAGGTGTAAAGCTAGATTGCTTACCAAGTGCCATATCCTGTTTGCTTTGCTTTGCTGGTGGATCTTGAAAGTAGGCAGATAACCTGCAACTGCAAGTAGAACAACACATCATACCAAAGTCATCAAAACAAGTGTATAGCAATGGTATGGTTGTAATTAATTTAAGAATGTAATCAAGCTTTCTTTGGTGGTATTATTGTCTCCTTTAATGCAGAAAAGAGACCACGCATGGGAAAGTTGTATGAGCATGATGATGGTTAAGCATTAAACAGAAAAACAAAAGACAGATTATGTTTCAAGATTTAATATTTGATCCTTGAAAGTGACGGATGGTTACTTTTCCCATTCCATCACTCTTAAATCCAACTTGGTTACTTTGGTATGAAAAATGTGACGCTCCAAAACGAGGTAAATAAATAAATTAAAAAGCAAAAAGAACAAGGAAAATAAAATAAAATGAGTTTTATTTTATTGGGAAAAAAATATATAAACATATTTGAAAATTGGATTAAAAATGAAGGAAAATGTCATATTAGGGGTGAAATGTGTAAAGATGTCAAAAAGTAATGGAGCCAGGGGGTCGAATGCATTTTTATAATATTTAAGGGTTAGGTCAGATGTTAACAGGTCCAAACCAGAAGGACCTGTTTTGTAAATATACATCAGATCTGCAAATTCAGAAACGCGAAAACGACCACTCCTTTGAAGCTTTATATCAGTTTGAATTTTCAAACTATTAAGACAAAAAAAGGAACAAATATATGTAGCCAACACTTTGCTCTACACTTTTGCTTCAAGAAAACCGAAGTTTCATCGAGTTTCGAAAGAGAAATCGGAGGTTGAAGTTTGAGTTCGAAAAGCTCCGTTTATTGACGATTGAAGGTAAAATATTCAACCAAATTTTGAGTTCTTTATATGGTTGGCTTCGTTTTTAGGTCCTCTATGAAACCTTAGTAGCCTTATGTCTCAGATTTTAGTTTTGAATGTTCGATTTTGAGTTTTTTTACTGATTTTCGAGTGGTTTTAAGACCATAACTTTAAACGAGCGTATGAGACTCAATACTTGATGGTTTTCGTTGATTTTTGTTTCTATGATTAAGGAAAATCATTTTCTTGAGTTTTAGCAAAAAGAATCAACGAAAACGGACAAAAAAAAAGGTTAATCGGCCTAAAGAAGCTGCTGTCGTTAGGTAGCATTTGCATCTGGTATGAGGCATGAACATGATGGATGTTTGGGCTAGTGTTGGACTTCCTCTTTTATTTAACAAATATACTTATTTGACTATATTTTAGGCCATTATTGTTTTAACAAAAGAATGCTATATTTTTGGGGCTTAATTTGAATACTTAAGTTATAAGAATTTGTTAATTGACCCAAATTAATAAATTTCAGATTTAGTTAATTAGTTTATATTAGCTAATTAATTTAATTTCTAAATTAGTTACTATATTAAATTGAATTAGTATATAATTAATACATTAATTAATTTATTATTATTATTTTTTGAATATTAATATTAGTTAATTGTTTATTTTGTAAGTAGGTTGCTTATATAAATCAGTAAATTGTTTTGATGATTTAAGTGCCGTAATTTGAGTAAAGTAATTATTGTGACATTTTAATTTAGAGAGATGAGATTATAAGATATTAAAATGTTTTTGGGATGCCATTGAGTTTTGGACTTGGGGTTTGACTAAAGTTAGTCAAGGTTGACCGAAATGACCAAGGGTTGACTTTTGGCATGTTTGATCCATGTGGATTTTGATGATGGGTCAAATAGAGTTGTTTGAGACATATTAAGATGCTTGGATACAAAGTTTGACTTTAGGTTGGGTCAGAATGACAATAGTTGACTTTTGTTGACTTTTTGAGAAGTTAAGACGTTAATGAGATATTATGGTATGAAATGTGTAGGCATTTGGTCAAGAGTTATCGGTAGTCAATCTATACGCAATCAGGTGAGTCTTCATGAGACTTACAATGGGATGCATACATATGTATAAATTTATTTTCGAGCATTATATGATTTATATGATAATGTGTACATAAACATGATGTTTCAGTTTACATACATGATATATTTTACATGTATGTTATTTTATGATTAGTTGCATGCTATGTGTTTATTTTGTTTTCAAATAACTCTAGCATGTTATTTCATTTGAAAGTTTTATGATCAGTTTTAGCGGGTGAGCATTTGACCAAGAAGTCACATGACAAGTGRCACAACCCCGTAATGAGTGTCTAGACAGGTGCAAGTTGGACAACTCAGAGAATACCAATGACTAAATGACTCATATCCGACAGACAAATTATGAGATCTCTTTTCTTTCAGTGTTGCATGTTTTTCAGAAAATGCATACTATTTGGTACAAAGTTTATAAGTTGATATATATTATGTGAAATGATCTTTACTCACGCAAACCATGAACTCATTGAGCTTTATAAGCTGACTATAGTATGCATCTCAGGGACAGAAGGTTTCAGGTTGGACAAAGAAAAAGAAGGGGCATACATAGAGACTTGTCTAGTCCATTTAAGTTCAATATTTAGGTGCAATCATCTATGATAGATTAATTTGTAAAGCACATCACTATGGGATGGACCGACATTAATTAAGTTATATTCTTTAAAGTCTTCCGCTGTAAACGATCTACAATTTTAATTTAACCATTATTTTTGAAGAATCTGTTTTAGATAACATAACATTCCTCATGGTTAAATCGAGGGGGTTACAAAAACACCCTTAATTTTTTTGGGGTTTTGGGTAGTAAAATTAGTCTATGGGACTTGATGGATATAGTCGATTTGTATGCAAGGTTATCCAGCCATCTCCTATTCCTAATTGACACGTATGCCATCTTATATATAATCTTCTAGTACTATTTAAATAAAATATACTTTAGTATGCTGGGAAACTGACAAATTACACCAAGTAGTAAAAGCAAGCATACAGTTGAGTATTAAATATGCACATTTGTCTCCATTCTGAAAGAAAAACAATAGCTGGAATGTAAATATTCCATGCCATTTTGCCGTTTGAGGCATCATCATTCATCACACAAACGTTACTTTGAAGAACGACGTACACGATGCTTCACAGGCGAAGTTTGTATATGTCCTTTGTCACCTAGCTAAGGATTCTTTTGCTATATCTTCTGCATCATGTACATGGTTTTGTTTAAATCTAGACACGGAAGAGGAGGAAACTAACCAAGAGAAATGGCAGATTGGGCACCGGTTCTAATAGGGGTGTTGCTGTTTGTGTTGCTCACACCCGGTTTGTTGTTTCAGCTTCCGGGTAAGGGCCGTGCGGTTGAGTTCAACAACATGCAGACCAGTGGGGTTTCAATCTGTGTCCACACAATCATCTTCTTTGGACTCATCACCATCTTACTCATTGCAGTTGGTATTAGCATCAACATAGGCTAGCTCTTATGCATCTTCACATCAGTTGAGCTTCTTTCCTAGTACCATCAACCAGTTGAGGCAGAACAGAGATTGTAGTACGTTCTTCATCTTATTCAACCTTCTGGTCCTGTCCAAGTGTTAAGTGTCTTCTTTTTCATTATCTTATGGTTCCTTCGATCATACATATAAAGATTCGTGATACTAAATCTACACAAGTATTCTAGGTCTTTATTCTGTTGTCAGCAATAAATTGGATGTTGCACAAGATGAGTTCGCTACAAACATGGATTTGTAGATTTACCAAATACTGCTCTAAAATATCAGCCTAACAAACATATATGTATAGTTATTTTCTCTAAATAGAATTTTGAACAAATCAGACGTGAACTTTCCCTTCCTACATGGCCAAGAAACACGGGTTAGAAGAGAAACAAATAAATTACACATGTCCTCATAGTTCAAATGGAATAAGGGATATTCTTTGACCATTTCAAACTGCAATAACGTATCATCCAAAATGCTACATATCCCCCATGTATGCTACTTTCTTATTTGGATCAACACAATTCTAAGTTCTAAGTAGCAACTTAATTGCTGTTCTATCTTCAGACTTGTTACTCAACATCATCATCGGCTTCATGATAGTGTCCATGCTGCATGATGAACCATAAAACATGTGTTAATATCCTGTGTTTAGCTTGGCCTAAAATAGGCCTGGTAATATGAACCCAAAACCAAGACCAATTACAGCAATCGCTCCACACAAGTGAACACATTAGTCACTTATGTTAGGAAGGTTTGATGGTTGAAAAACCCCTAATGGAGACTGAGAGATGATGCTACATAATGTGCTTCATCATGATTAGATGCTATTATGCACCAAACTCGATACTTATGCTAAAAATTGGCAAGCATCAAGATAACCGGTTTGAAATTCATTACCTAAATTCTTAAGGCTACAATAGCTGAGATTCATACAGCAATTATGCTCAAAATTGGCAAGCATGAAGAAACAATTAACCAGTTTGACATTCTTCACCTTAATTATTAAGATCTACAATGTCCGAGATGCATAAAGAAATTGGTGACACAATATTTCCTGATATGCAAACTACACGAACCAACACTTTTAAGTAGGACAGTCATCAGGTATTCAATTGCTCCTTTGATGACGAACCTGTAAGCTAGGTCGATTTAGAACTTAAATGAGCAAATCGAATACATAATTCACAAATTAACTATGTGATCATAGGACTGGTCACTTGAAGCCTTGAAGGCGCACCATGAACAAATAAACAAATTAGAAGAAATGAAGAGCAAATCTGAAAAGTGAACACAAGGATTAAAATTTCCAAACCTGAAACAATCCTGGTGGACGGACAGAGAATGACTCCAGCCAAGTAGCACAAATTAGAAACGATCCCGGCCAAGTAGAACAACATTACCAAAGCAATCACGCAAGGCATCAACATGAATCCGATCACGAAAATCGCGGATCCAAACAGCATCAACACGAAGGAAATCCCAATAAATATTGCAGCGAAAGCAGTGGGAGACAGTTGTGATGGATGTGGCGAGGTGGATGTCGACGAGGAAGCAACGGTGGAGCGGATGAAGGCGGATGGGAATGGGATAGGTAGAGGAGGTGAACTGAGGATGTTGATGATCATAGAACCGAGCTGGTTGAGAACACGAGTCTGATCATCTTGGTCTCTCATCTTCGTGTGTTGATGAAGAAGAGCATGAAGAAGAAATAATCATGGAGGTAGAGAGGATAAGATGATTGAGGCAAAACACAGACATTGTTGGAAAATCGAGATCAACAGGATAAGATCTGACGTCTGCAACTCCAATCTTCGGCGCACGGAATTCTGTAGGAGACGATCACAAGACGACAACACCGTCCACGAAAACAATTTGAGAATTTTGGATGCGGATTGATTGTAAAAACAATTTATTAGTTTATTAATTTTTGAGTTTTTGGATAAATAATTTATGTTGGTGTCAAACAGGTAATAAATTTTTTTTTTTAAAAAGTTAAATTATTTTAATTTATAATAAATTTGTAAAAAATTTTATAGAAAAATATAAGTTTTTTCAAATAAACAATACCAAACATCCCTTTTGGTAGGTGTTTATCGGTTTAAGTAATTTACTCGGTAAATATAATAAGGGTCAACAATATTATTTGATAAGTGAGAACTAGATGTGTATCCGCGCAATGCGGTGGGAGCCATAAATTTTAACGATTTTGAAGTTCCACTGGTTTTATAAGATAAGATTTAACAATGATATAGGTTACACTTGGTCTTTACATATTAATAAGAGTTATGGTTCCAATTACAGACTATCGATGAAAAAAATTGTATGACAGTTTAAAATCCAATATATTTAAAATCCAACATATTTAAACGATTCCACAAGTGTGTTCGATTTACACTAAGAGCAAAAAAACAAGAAACTTGAGTTTTAAGACAAACACTCAAAACCAATAAAGAAAACTACAAATTTAACAGATCATAAGCTATGAAAAGACCAAAAAGATGGGTTTTTAGAATGAAATTTCAACTGCTTACCCTCTTTCTTGTCCAGAAACTCATATTAAGGTTGAATTAATACATGTATATATATATATATTTCAAAAAAACCCAAGAACATATTATACAGTGCAATTTGGACAACCTAACTCCAAAATATATAGTATATATATATAAATAAATAACTATAAAAGTATAAATCGTGAATATTAAAAATAATTTTTCACAGTATATATAATATATAATAATATAATTAAGTCAAAAACTATTCAATATTGGACTCATTTCAAATATATTAACGAAACGATTATAATTGTGTAACTTGTTAAAATAAAAATGTATTTTTTAAACATGTTTTAATTGATATACGATTATGTATGTTAATTTGATAAAGATTTAAAATGAAACATTTAAAGTAAAGAACGTAAAGTAAATTAATTAATTAATTATAGAGGTATAAATTGTAAATTTAAAAAAAATCGGTTGTGAGAGGGTGAGTGTATATGAGAAGAGAATGGTGAAAAAAATGAAAAAGTAGTATAAAAGATATTTTGGTTCTTTAGTATTTTAAGACTTTTGCTAAATTTGCTTAATAAGACTAGAAGCATACTCGCGCAATGCAGCGAGATACATCGTGATTTTAATATTTCATTTTATTCTTTATCTCAGTCGATGTTATAATATGATTTTATGTGATTTTGAGAAAGCGAT
>NC_037528.1:11456502-11458441 GCF_001531365.2 Cynara cardunculus var. scolymus | reverse complement strand
GAGTTTTAGCCAAATGCTTTATAAGATAGTATAGATAATGATTTTTATTGTAGTAATTTTGTAAGTGTTTATTGAGTTATAAATATTTACTATTTATTTATTATGATGGTCGAGAATATTACTCTGTAAAATAAATGAGATTGATACCCTCTTTTGGAAGACAAAAGGGTGGGTATTGAGTAACTTTAGGTTAACTGATAGATTCTCGGGATTGTTGACTGTGTTCAAATTCAGATGCAAACGTTAGTGAACATGGAGTTTCAAGTAATAAGGGTTGGGTTTGGAATTGGAGTCGTAATCCTAGAGGAAGGGTCTCTGATGACCTCGTGGAAGTTGTTTTCTTTTGTTGTTAAATGTTCCTATTAACACTTTCGACAGGGACTCGGTTTGATGGTTCCTTCAATAAGATGGAATTTTCAGAGTTAGATTTCTCAGCAATCTGATCGATAACAACACTTTATCGATGGTTGCTGAAAATTCCTCAACTCCTTGGAATAACCTTGTGCCAAGAAAAGTTAACGTGTTTCATCCAGAGTTCTCCCATCCTCTATTTTGGAAGTACTCTTGTTTGACGGTGGTAACCGTATTTCGGCACCTCTCAAAGACATTTGGCAAGCGGTTATTATATCTCGATTTTAATGTTTCGTATTTTAACTGTATTTCGGCAACTCTCAAAGACATTTGGCAAGAGTACTCGCGCAATGCAGCGAGATATATCTCGATTTTAATGTTTCGTTTTACTCCGTCTCTGTAGATGTTCTAGTATGATTTTTATGTGGTTTTTGAGGAGGGATAATGTATTTATTTTTGAATAAAATATAAATTTGAAGATATCATAAAATTTCAAAAATAAATATATCAATATTAGTATCAAATTAACTATTTGAAAATTCTTGTTTTGTGTAATTTTTTTAATGTAGTTTTTTTATTTTAATTTAATTTAGATTTAATAACGAAGTAATTATTTTGATTTAATTATATAATATTTTTTAATCAAGGATAATAATTAAGTATTCCATTAAAACTAATGATTATTCTAATTATATTTTAGATTTTTATAGTTAAAATAAAATGTTTATCTTGTATTTGATTATGTTTATATGCAGTTAGTTACACGAATTCAAACATGAAGCTTTAATAAGTTGTACTTACACACAGTTTATTTGTAATCTTGAATTGTAAGTAATATGCATCAATAAATCTATACTATATTATAAAGCATTTGACAAAAATTCTTAAAAACCATTTTTTTCATTTATCATCATGTTTATCTGATAAGATAAAATGATTCGATAAGCAGTTACTCCGCTTAAAACCGACATCATAGACGATTTGACTTAATCAAAGTAGGGTAATTGAATTAAAACAGGTTAGGACCTAAACAATTTATTTATTTACTAGTTGTGTACCCGCGCAATGCGGCGGGAGCTATGAATTTTAACGATGTTGAAGTTCCACTGGTTTTATAAGATAAGATTTAACGATGATATAAGTTACACTTGGTCTTTACATATTAATACAATTTGAATAAATAAGAGTTATAGTTCCAATTACAGATTATCGATGAAAAAAATTGTATGACAGTTTAAAATCCAATATATTTAAAATCCAACATATTTAAACGAGTCCACAAATGTGTTCGATTTACACCAAAAGCAAAGAACCAAGAAACTTGAGTTTTAAGATAAACACTCAAAACCAATGAAGAAACTACAAATTTGACATATCATAAGCCATGAAAAGACTAAAAAAGATGGGTTTTAGAATGAAATTTCAACTGCTTACATGTGTATATATATATATATATATATATATATTTCAAAAAAAACCCAAGAATATATTAATTCAGAACATATTATACAGTGCAATTTGGACAACCTAACCCCAAAATATATAGTATATATATAAATAAATAACTATAAAAGTATAAATCGTAAAT
>NC_037528.1:11442635-11454897 GCF_001531365.2 Cynara cardunculus var. scolymus | reverse complement strand
GTCAGTACGTCGGGTTGCAAACGAAGCCATATACGAGCAGGCTAATTCTAATCAATCCTAATCCCCATTCCATTGCCATTGGTCCTAGGTTTGATTACAACTAGGGATTTTTGTCTGCTCTTTTATATATTAAAGGTTTAATATTTGCTGATATGATATGATATGATTGATTTAAAGTTTAACAACGAATGGGCGATTTACTAAACACTTATTATGTAATTCGTTTACCTGACAAAGATTGAAAATCCTAACGAGGACCGGGAGTCGGTGACGACTCAGCACTTACTTGAAAAAAGTATTGCATGCGTTGCTCTCTGTAAGTTAAATGAAAGTATCAACTCTTACCGGATAAACGACTCCTAAGTTCTTGAAACACTTAAAATTTGTGATCATGGTTATTGGAGATTGCTCACATAGTTGTTTGCTTTCTAGGCAAAAATCAACTTTTAGCATAAACACCCCAGGCCTCATTGCAAGGCATGCATACTAGCAGCTGTTACTTTTTAGACATCTCTCATGGAAGGTTCTTAGTAACTTATAAAAACTGCAATTCAAGAAACTTCTACAAGTTAAGAACCTTTTTGTATGATATGACATTTTATTAGTTCTTTTATATAATTTTTTATTTTTATATCTATAATATTGGTGTTGAAATCATAACCTACGGTTCTTATTAGTTGCCATCATTTCTTATTAGTTGCATCATTGTGGGGTTTCATGATAGTTCTTACTAAAAAGTAAAAAGCAGCAAAGCAGAAAGGAACCAAAAACAGCACCCGGCAAGTCCTGACTCCTGATCCATTAATCCTCCTTTTTGTGTATATCCATCTTCTTGTCTATTAAACAACCATTACTATTCAGTTTGATTCACAGATTCAGGTCCAAGAACAGACCTGCATGTTATAAAGGGTTTTTCTAACCCCACCCCCTCCTATGGGTGCATGTGAGGGGGGCGAGATTGTGTAGGGGGTGAGTATGTGAGGGAAAGTTGTGAGGGTGAGAGTGAGGGTTGGTGTGAGGAGGAGGGGGTGAAAAGTGATGTAGGGGGTGGGGATATCAACCCCCGTTATAAATTCTGAGAAAAAACCAATTTCATTTGCGAGTAGACCGGAGATGTCCTTCACAAATACACACAAGTAGTCATCTCCTTCTACTACTAACACAAAGTACAAAATATTCAAGCACTTAATCCAACGATATATATAGGGTCAGGTTCGGGAGAAAACCGTAAAAAAAAATATATTGAAAAACTGAAGAACAATTTGGTAACTGTTCATCTGGACGGTATGCACATATGCATGTTAATAAAAACCAGGAAACAGCTTCAATTACTTGTATGCACGTGTCCACATCATCGAGATTGGTTACCAGGGTGTTTCTCGATTTTTCATTTTTGAGGGGGTTTTCCCTTGAAAACCTCTCTCTCTCCCTATATATATATATATATGACTACATGACAGCATCTAGCAACAAGTAGAGATCAATTGCTGTCAAAAGATAAAAAAGTACAATAGTTAGGATAATGTCTCTATTTTATGCACATTTTGTTGATATGGTTGACACAAACACATACTCACATACATGGAAAATTAATTGTGCTCCATACAGTTATTTTACATGGCTGGTTATTCATCGATTTTAGGGAAATCGGTGGGGGTCAAACAACACAGTTTCACTGCTAGAAATGTATAAACAGCAATAGATTAACTTATTAGACACAGCAAGATAGGAGGGTGAATATGTCTACTATGACTAATGTCACTTTGACATTGCTTGCAAAACGAAGCTGCTATATATTTGGTGGAACACTTGCCATCACAGGAAAACGATAGGGGGATTGCTTTCCAAAGACATCCATCACCAGATAATCTGAGCGTCCATCACCGGACGTTGTGGCTGTGAGGGATCACCAGAGTCGTCGTCGATCCCATCCGACCTTGCTGCCATAATCTGTAGGCACCCAAAACAGAAATGCATAGGAAACTGTTGTCTATAAAGTTCATTACAAAAGTCGACATGTAATCCTTGCATTCGGTTTTACCTCCTCCATCATAAAATTTCTTTCTTTCTTCAGTTGCATTTCCTGTTCAAGCATACACGCACCATTAGTCACAGTTTAGATAACAGCTCAAAGAATTGGAAGAAACTAGCACTTATTAGTGGGTTTTCAGCATTCAGTAAGAGCCTACTTGTTAGCAGCTTAATGACCTTAATGGGACTATCAGCTTATTCAGTCAGCTATACATGGTTGTTTGGTAGTGACTTAATGATATAGACAGTGGCTTATTTAGTAAGCTTATAGAGGGAGCTTTATGCAAAAAGTCAGGTTTGTCCCTCCCAATAAAAAAAACACTCCCAAACAAAAAAAAAATTCCAATCTATAAAGACAAATTAATCGACATATACAATTGTCCACATAGAACTTAATGGAAAACCAACCAAACAGCCCCTAAGAAGGCTTAAAAAATTTGAGAGTTCACTCCTAAACACGTCTGGAAGTACTTTTTAAACCAAAGCTTTCTAGATGAATGGCAGGTAGTAATACTGAACATTTCATGTGGATGAGTACTAAGATGGCATTATGAGTCGTGAATAATGAAAACCCTGCAAGCAGTAAATGACAACAGCGCTGAAGATTTTAGCAGATCATTGCATTCAAGGGCTAGTGGAACCTATTTTACAGGTGCTAGTGTGTGATCTCTCGTTCAACATCTGATGACCAAACAGGAATCTGCCTCAAAAAGATGATGGAACAAAAGTATGAATGTGATGTTTTTTTAAAGATACTAGCTTAAAGCCATATTTCAGTAATATAGGCTACTACAGCTACGTTCCATGGTTATGTTTGAAAAAGTACCTGATAAGCACTGTAAGCTACTTGCTGACTTGTAAGCTTGTTAGATGGATAACCTAGCTATTGAACTAGTCATTTTTGGTAAAATAAAGATGATAAGCTAAGATGAAAGTTGTAAAATGTCTTGCAAAATATAAGGGGCATAATTGGAAAAAAAACCCTGGAGTTTCTTGAAATAGCTTTTCAAAAAGCTACCTTAATGGCTAATCAAACGAGGCTTTTTCAATAGGTTCAAAAAATAAGTTAGCTTATCGTTGTTGTTGACTCGTTGCCGAACATGCAAAAGTCCTCACCTGTTCCTAGAGGGTAAAATGACCCTAGTAGCAATGTACATGCAGACTACCCCTGGGGAGGCAATCAAATCGATATATCCTGTAATGAAGGCAGATGGCTAGTGCAATGCAGGGTGTGGGAAGTTGAAACCATGAAGAATGCACCCCTTATAGGAGAGCATAAAATATTGATACGATTAGTGTTAGAACATAAGGTAGATTTATGGTTACAGTTTTACGCAGAATAGGAAGTGATGCTCGTCAATCCATGCCAAAAAGAATATGTGACCAAGCCTTATCAAAAGCACTAAGCAATAAATGTCAACGGGAAATCCCCTTGGCACTGAGAATATGTGGAACTCCATCAGATTACCCTCCAAAAGAGCTCTTGAAGAGAGAAGGAAGGTTTTCTACATATATGGAGGAGAAATAGTCCAAAACTAGCTGATGTTGGATTTCAACACGCCAACCGAGGCTAGACAGGCAAACATTATCCCACGGTGTCGACTTCCAAACATAGTAGCTTGGTTTTGAAAAGCGTGATGCGGTCCGAGGCGGTAAGGGTCCCGGAAGCCGATGCATGATGCGTGATGCTGATGCGCTCGCATCACGCACGCGATGCGCCCGGTATTCAAAAAATATTTATAAATTAATTCTACATATCAATTTCTACCTTAAAAATACTTACCTATCAAAATAATTCATTTATAACATAAAGAAGTTCAAAAAGTGGCATGAGAATCTTAAAAAAGTTTGTGAATCGGAATAACAGAACGCACAAACTACTACCATGAAGAACACAAGTAAATGTCTAATAGTCCCCAATCCCTAAACTAAATGACCAAGTGACCAACTAATACTCCCCAAGATCAGCATCATCAAACCCCAACATGAGTTCATCTCCCTCATTTGGATGTACGACAACAACTCATGTTCTATTTCTTTTTTAATCTTATTGATATGCGAGTGCGACTTCTGCTTCTTCTATTAGTGGCTGTCGGCTGCTTCTATAAGGTCACCATTCAGTCTCACGTTCTATTTTAATCAACTAAAAAGCCCAACTAAAAACTGAAAAAGGGAGCCCAAACATGAAACATACACGATGCGTTGATGCATAGGTGATGCACGCATTGTGTGATGCGTAGGTGATGCGAGCGCATCATGGAATGGCAACGCATCAGCCCATCTGATGCGTTTCCTCTAGCGCATCAGAGCGCATTATGCATCAGAGCACATTATGCGCACATTTTTAAACCAAGCATAGTAGACTTCGGTTATGATACCATGTGAGAATATGTGGAACTCTTCAAAATAACACTCGAGAAGAGGAGGGAAATTTCAACATATATTGAGGAGAAATTGTCCAAAACTAGCAGTGAACTCAACAACTTAGACTATCCACCCAAAGCTTTCAAACCTCTTTCTATGAGTCTTGCAAAGTGAGGCAGCACTCCACCTAAGGAAAGTCTTTTTAAGTGAAGTGACACTCCACCTAAGAAAACCTTTCCACTCTTCTTTCTAGAATGGAAAGATTGTTTCCAATGCCAACTAAAGCATTTTGGACACTCAAATTAATAAGAATCATATTTTATTAATTTAGTTTATATATTGTTTTATAAATTATTTTATTCTTCAATATCTTTTAATTAATGTATTTAATTTGTATTTTATTTTATAAACTCTTTTGACCTTTTTATTTTTAATTAATTGTTTTCTACATTATTAAACAGTGTGTTTTTTATATTTGAATACATTTTATTTATTAATAATTAAAAAAAATGTATGCATACAAAATAGTTCATTAAAATGTAACGTTTAAATTATGGTCAAATAAAAACATGTATTATAAGTTGTAAAGTAGTTGTTGGTGTGACAGAGGAGACAGCTTTTGAAAGATGACTGGTATTTTATTGGTGCGACGGATAATTACAGAAGCTGACATGGCGCTTTTTAAAGATGGCTGGTATTGCATAGGTATGGATAGTCTTATAACTATTATAAATATTTGCAATATGCCATAACCGTGTTTCTGCTAAACTAATTACAATGTACATGACCCATCAAAAAGGGTGCTTAATGGCCTTAAAAATGTACATGGCCTACAGAAATGGTGAACTCACCTCCTCTTGCAGAGCCTTCACAACTTCCATCATTTGTTGCGTCTGCAGAAAACCATATACCAGTCATCAAACACACATACAACATTTTCTAAGTATAAAAATTACAACATTGCAGCCTTGGCTGTTATCATCAACCTCGGAGATTCTAAGTTATATATGTCACCTTCTGAGACACAAACATACACACATAGATTTCCTTACTCTAAAAATTTACATCATCTCAAATTCAGCTGTTTTCATCATCTGATATCCAATATTATACGTCTGATCTTTGAGATGCAACATACAGACACGTGTAACATTTCCTAACTATAAAGATTACAAGATTGCAGTCTAGGCTTTTTCCATCGATGTCTGAGATGCAACATATACACATACATAATAACATTTACTAGATTGCAATCTTGGCTATTTCCATCATACTCTTAAATGTCAACCTCTTGAATGCAACTTATTTGTTAACGTCTGAGATGGGACTTTATATGATGCAATAGCTGGTGTATCTTAACCTCAAAGATATATCACTGTTTAAAATCTCTTCTTTATCTCTTCAAGGATCTCCTCTATGTTCTCGTCATCAATGTCATCATCTTACTATAAGAATTAAGTTTTTCAACTAGTGAGCTAACCTTCCTGATTCTGACTTGTTGGAGAAGGCTATCCAATTGCTGCTCCAGCTGATTGAGACCGGTTGTATCTAGCAGTTGAATATTGTTCTCTTCGAGGTGCCTGCACAGCAATCAAAACCATTAAATGATACTACTTCCGTCTAAAGAGTGGCATGTGGGATCTGTGGTGTGCATACTGTAATTACCATTTGAGTATCTGTGTCAGCTCATCAGCGCTACAGACATTTTCAGAATCAAGCTTCTGCTGCATGTTCCCACAGACATGTTCTATGCTTGTCATCGTCATATATAATTGGGTAAAGTATAAATATTTAACCAGAAAATATATATATAGACACGATGAAAATATATGAAAGTGTGTTCTACATTAAACAAGTTAACGACATTATGCATAACCGCTGTCCTGCTGAATGTGGTGACTTGTTACCTCTAGATGCACACATAAGCACCTTTAGTATATGTTCGAAGTTTCGAGGACAGCATTATGCTTACTAGTTTTGCTTCGCATAGAAAGATCTCAGTTAGTTGCCCTGTTTGAAAAATCCACAATTTCCTTATTACCGGTAATGCTCATGACTTTGTCAAGTCTGAAGAATAATTGTGGCAAACAATGTTTGCCTCATTAATTGCAATGTTCTGAGCATTACTCTGCAAGCTAGGGTTGAGGATCCAGGATTTGTCGTAAAATTAATTTGACATAGATGTTGGTTGCTATAGCTTCAAATTCATAGTGTGCATTCACTTGATAGATTGATCCAGGGACATGTATGCAGTGCAGATATTGATAACTGCTGGACTCGTATACCTTGTGCACGCTTATGCGGGTAAGTTCCTCTGTCTTCTTATAGCTTTGGTAGCGGGTGAGAAGCTTAATCATGCTGTTTCAAAATTTAACAAAATCAAGTGTCAGTAGCTCGACCTTAACCTGACTGATAGGTAGAATACACGTTATTATCGAGTTCCCATGTAAAAGGTATCATGGCATCAACAGGAAGAAGGAACACAGCAAGTACAAGTGCATGCTACATGTCTGGAAAACAAATGTCAGAGTTTAGAAGGATGTGCAAGGATGACTTATGCTGATGGAGCCATTTTATCTATGTGCTGAGGCCAACAGGAAATTGTGGTCCTTATAACCCAAGATCTATTTGTTACCAAAACATGAAATTGCCTGGGCTTCTTGACCATAATCATTTTCTTCCATACCGTCATAGTGGGTTATTCATAAACTTCAGGGTCCACGAAAGATGGTCTTAGTTGTTTCTCCTCACCCAGATGCAATATCCATCCTCTGTCCCCCAACGTATAACCAAACCACTCATCTCCCTTGTTGGTTCCCTTCATAGTATGACATCCAACTGCTGTCTGGTGATGGATGTGCTTCCAGATGAAAAAGGTGATCTGGAAACAAGTCCATCTGCAAGACTATAATCGTGCTCATCTTCTTGTTGCGTAAAGGCCCAGTGAGTCTTTTCTCCACAGGAGTGGTACTATAGTGTCTCTTTGGCAGTAATCGCTTGATGGTTTTTACTGCAGCTTACTATGGTTATTACTTATTACAAGGATACGAAGAGTGTAAAAAGAAATCATTGTTGCCAGAATCACCCCTCACACCTACAAACTCAGACCTTATTGCCTTCGCAAATCAATTGTTCAAAGAAAGAAATCAACAATGAAATATAAAACAATAGTATTGCATGTTCTATGAACTAGATAATAAGTATGAATGAATGTTGTTTCGTCCTACATGCCACCCATGTTTTCATTGCATTGAATGAATGACGTTATATTCTATATATCAAGCTTTTTGAACAATAATCTTTCATGACTATAGTTTCTAAGAATATCTACTCTTCCTTCAAGAGACATGCATCTACCATTGAAGATGCCCCAAACAAGTATGGGACGGGACTTAATAGTGGCATACCCTGCCAGCAGAAATGGTTTATCATTTGTACTCTTCCTTAAGATATACATATGTATTGTTAGCAGCACACAAACCCTGTGTTGTTGTAGCTAAACCAAACAAAACAAGCCCGGTACATCCCACCTGAAGGTGGGGTTTGGGAAGGTGAGATGTACGTAGACCTTACTTCCACCCAAAAAAGTTAGGTGGCGGTTCCATTAAGACCTCCACCTTGTGCATAATGGGCAAAAAAAGATAAAGATGGGTCAAAACAAACATAAGAACATTCGAAAAAGACTTGAAAACAAGGAAGTGTTAAATTTGAAGAAGGGGTTAGAAGTAAGGAACCAAAATCCTAACTTAGGTCGGAAGGACTACATATACTTTACCTGTCTAGACCCCTTCCTCCCGTCTATTGATCTATACAGATCTTGCCTCTAGTTTGCTACCGATCATCTTATATTCATAAGGATAAAGCTTTTCCTATGAAGGAGACTTATGCATAGAACTCCTATCCTATGGGATATGAACATCATGGACCTATCTTTAACTATACGTGCCAATATCCTTATAATGTGCTAATGTAAAAAGTAGTCTCTTAAGAGCGCAAAAGAATAGGTCGTGGACTAATCACACTGCCACAAATGTTGTTATGTCATTGGTGTCAAAATGACACACATATGATTCCCTAATAGGTGTATGTGTGCATATACTAAGCTTTGGGAATTATACATCATGTTGGATATAGATTCGAGGGATGTGTCACGACACATGCCATCACACCAAGATTGTTACCAAAATCTATTCAACTGAACATCCTAAGAAACGTGGAGATCAAAGGGACATTTATCAAGACATATATGACATGCATATGGTTACCCCACAGGTGGTTATAACGTCTATACTACTAAAATCTCTCATAGCACATGCCACCACACTAAGAGAACCAAACCAAACGCACCCAATATATGCCACTCGAAAGCAAGGTTGGAGGGGGGATGTATATACATGTGTCGTCTACCCCAAATGATAGAGTTATTGTTTCCATAAAGACTTCAGCGTATGCAAAAGGGTGAGCAAAAAGGACATAAGAGAAAAAAAAAGAGGGACCTTGAAGTAAATAGTTAGCAACAAACAAAATAGGCAAAATAGAACATATAAAAACTAAGGAAACACATGCATTCCTTCGTCTATCGCATACCTTTAGCCCTATATGCTAGCTCCCTACCCTCCTACTCCGTCTTGTCATCAATCTAACTACTACTCTAGTCTTGGGTCTCCAAAAACTCTCATCACAATAAGACATATTACCAAAAACAGGACAAAGGGTCATCCGTCAATGTAACATATGAACCCATGAAACCCCAAGAAACGTAGAGATCAAAGGGATATTTGTTAAGACAAGCATGCTAGCCTTTGATCACGAAACCTTATGGCAAGAAGACAACAAAAGTCAAAGACCTTCCAGCCTAGTGGTAAAGGCTTAGGCATGGCATAGTCATGAACCCGAGTTCGAGCCCTGGGAGGGGAGTGTTGGCGACATTTAGTGGGGCCATGTTTAGCCTCCAAATTTGCCGGGGATTAGTCGGGCTTTGGCCCGGACACCCTTTAAAAAAAAAAAAAAAAAGACAACAAAAGTACATCCGTCAAGAGCAGAAAAGAACATTTGTCAAAAGTGCAAAAGAATATGTTTTGACTTGATCACACCGCCACAAATAATGTCATGCCATCAGTGAATGACATTAATATGTTACCCTGATACAGCTATATATGCATGTATACTAAAGTGTGTCAATGCATGCCATCAAACTTAGGTGTATTACCAAAAACGAATCAAAAGGACATCCAACAATGTAAAATACAAATCCTCAATTACGAAACACGAAAACATAAAGATCAAAGGGACATTTGTCAAGACAATCATGCTACCCTTTGATTATGATAAAGAACATATAAAAAGTACATTCATCAAAATAAACATGCTATCCTTAGGTTAAAAAATCCTAGGAAACTACACATCTATTTCTCATGACAAACTTGCAAACCTTCAATTATGAAACCCTAAGAAAAATATACTTATGTACATAAACTGACTAAACAAATTATAAATTGAAGAATCAAACGGTACGCTTCAGTTCTTCTACTAAGGGAATTACAAGCAAAGATTTGTAGAAAGATGGAATTCTATAGGATTACATACCAAAGGATTATGATGAATCAAACCCTAAAATAGACTTAATTTCAAATATTATTTTTGTCGTTGTTTGAGACCATCCTTGTAAAACACAAGTTATGCCCAAAATCAATGCAAAGCTTTTATTATCCATGGTGTAGAACATATGCTAATGTGTAGATTTTTATTTTTTTTACCAGGTAGCATGTAAAAGCTTCAGAATATAAAACGTTTACCAAGAGTTATAAGCAAGCATAAAGCATGATATTTCATCAACAACTGAAAATAGATAACTTTTAAACACTAGGTAGAACTTTGTTATCAATAACTTTACGGTGCAGATTAGACATTTGAATATTTTATACTTCTAAGGAGTGATAGGAAAAGTAGATAACTCCTTTATGGTTCCAAATAATAAAAAAAAAAAACTCAAAATCAATAGGATTTAAGCTTCTTGTATATGAATTTTCAAAGTTTAGATTCTTGCTTTCATCTAGAATATAATAAGGTCGGGCTAACATTATTTGACCTCTTTAAGACCAAAATTAGGTAATAATTGTCTCACATTCATATATAGTAGACATGCAAGCGATTTTTTAGTAGTTAATTGGGTGATAAATGATTACCCTAAAAGGGCAGTTTCAAGTATCTAGGTTCAATGATTCAAAGAGAGAGAGAGGGAGAGGGAGAGGGAGAAAAACATTGCATAGTAGCAGGGTGGCTCAAGTATAGAGTTCCAATAGGGATGTTGTGTAATAAGGTTCAAGTGAAACTGAAGAGAAAATTCTATAAAGTAGTCATTTGACCAACTATGTTGTATATGTTGGAGTATTAGGACACGAGAAAGGCAGTGGACACTCGAGGGGAAGTTGCAGAAATGAAGATGCTTAGGTGGACATATGGTCAAAACAGGTTAGACAAGACTCTGAATGAGGTTTTTAGGGGGGAGTTGAGAGTTTCCCCAATAACACGTAAACTGAGAATTGGTTTGAACACGTTGACTGATGATGACACGTTCATAGGAGATTGATGATGGCACTGGCTAGGGAGAGTACAGAAAGTGACAATTAAGGCGGTGAGGAGGGGTCGGCCAAGGAGAATGTGGGATAAGCACTTAAGGTTGTACATGCCGACCTTAGACATTTTTGAGGATATTTTTGAGGAGATGGCTTAGAGTACTTGGAGATAGAGACCCGAGTAGTAGACTAGGTATAAGAACTGTAGGTAGCATAGTTAGACAAAAGGAGTGGACGAGTTGGAAGGGGAGAGGCTAACAGTCTAATGTGTTTGTGGTCGTACCTTTTCATAAGTTTTCAATGTATTATTTCACTCATATTGCATCTTCGTACGGTAGTATTTGTGCCCTCTATTTGTTTGCTCACGCTCTTGCACAAGCAGAAGGTTATCATGAACATGGCCTCTATACTCTTCAAGGGTAGAGGTCATGTATGCATACGTGTCACCTCCTCGTACCCAACTCTTGAGTGGAAGTTACTTGGATCGATCAGTTTGCTTTATCCATAAGTTTTTAGAAAATTATCATATATCTTACTTCCACAACCTATTCCCATTCCCCGTGACAAATTCTCATTCATATTTTTCCTGTGTCATAACACTACACTAACAAGAATTTAAAAATTCATCATTCAAAAATCCATATCACTATATTTTAATGAAAGATCAACTTATTATGATTTTGGCAATTTTATGAAAACATGACATTAGGTTACTTTAATTTTTGGTTAGTGTTATCTTTCCGAAGTGTATTATAATTTTCTTCACATTTTTCCCATGTCATAACACTACGCTAATAATTTCCTTCACATTTTTCCTGTGTCATAACACTACACTAATGAGTATGATTCTGAGACTCGGGTACCATCGTTCGAAGATGCTCATGGGGTTGGTGTTTTTTGTGCCTCACATACCTAGCCCATCTATTACACTAAGAAATGTGAACATTTATTTAGAACTAATGCCAAAGAACTTTGTACCTAACCATGATGTTGATGATCATGGTTCCATTAATTACCAACCTACCCTTTTAATATACATATTAGGTACAAACATAGAATCCCTACATTCGAATATACACCCTAAGATTAACATCAAAACATGACTATTAGCATGACAACAAAAGCGCAAGAGCTACAAATCTGGAGAACCAATTCGATCTATGTCCGATGAGAAAAAAATCCAGTTGTCATTGCCTAAAAAAGCCTTCTTTCATGAGGATCTAGAAGAAAAAGCCTTCTTTCATGAGGATCTAGAAGACATTGTATGCATGCATCAACCTCTAGAGTTTGTC
>NC_037528.1:11406677-11441120 GCF_001531365.2 Cynara cardunculus var. scolymus | reverse complement strand
AGTTGAGGTGGGTGCCCTGACACTAAGTGTCATTCCACCGCATGTTAATTGTGTTTTTTGGACGATTAAATGGCAACCTACATTCTCTCGCTCCAGTGCTGAGGTCGAGTTTCATGGTGTCGCCAATGCTATAGCAGAGACCTCTTAGATTAGAAAATTGCTACTTGAGCTTCATCCTTCCCATTCATCGAGCCACTTCAGTCTCTTGTGACAACATTATTGCGGTGTATTTGTCACGCAATCTAATGAAGCACCAAAGCGCCAAAACACGTTTAGATGGACATCTATTATGCACCAGAAAAGTTGCCAATGGTCAAGCTCGTGTTCTTCACATTCTTTTGCCATCTTAGTAACCCAAATTTTTCATCAAAGATCTCTCAACCTCTCTATTTAATGAATTTTGATCCAAATTCCCCAATTTGAATTGTGGGGGTGCTAAAAGTTTGAGAAGCTCTATCAGATCTAAAAAAAATGTAGAAAATTGGGAGAGACACTTATTATCGTAGGTTGCAACACCAAAATTTCATATTTTAAGAATATTGTTAGTTGGGTTTTTTTCTAATCCTCTCCACAAACCAAGAGCCACAAGGATGGTCTTTGCGGATTTTAGGTATGTAAATCTCTTTGGTAGAAGAATATACAGGGATCCTAAGCACACAATTGCACAAGATGTCGATGTGTTGGTTGTAGCTACATCCCTAAATATACCAATGAAACCTTAAATCAGATGGTTCACACCTCCTAAAACGAAGTAGTCAAAACCTATTCACCAACTATAAATTCATATCAAAACCAAGTAGATTTAGCTCATATCCTCATCAAACATCTACAAGACTTGTTTCCTCAAAAAATCAACCATCGTTAATATGTGGGGAAATTAAAGATTTGTTCATTATTAATCAGGATTTCCTGCCTTTGGAGGAAAGGCCCTTCTTGTTCGTCCATGGTAGACGAATTCCAAAAGGAATCACTTTCCAACAAATTCAAATGAGCGCATGTCAAAGAGCGTGCATCTATATAAAACGTGTTTGAACATGTGAAACTAAACAGAAAGCTACCAAAATTGCGGTTTCATGAACAATGGCCAATTTGTTGTTGTATGCTTTATGCCAACTTCTAGTATTTCTAGTTTCACTTTTTTCGTAGACCCATAATTTTTTTTTTGAAAGGCAAAAAAGGAAGGACAAGGAGGAGAGCTTCGGCATGGCCATCACCCTCACCAAGCCAACCAATAAAATTAAACAAAACATCCAGCAAGAAGCTAGACACAAGAATCGTAGACCCATAATTTGAGCACATATTAAAATTAGAGATAACATATCTTTCCCACTTAGACACCGAAGTAACACACCATGAACCCAAAAAAAAAAAACACAATATTTTGTTGCAAGCTCTCATGAGAATAAAATTGAAGAGCTTACCTCTTGCATCCTTCACAAAGACAGAGAAAAAAAAACTTCTATTTTTTCGTATCCTTGGAAAGATAAAAACGATAATTCCATTGTATCGTTTCATGAAGGTAGCAAGGTAACAATTAATGATGACGGATTTTTTTACGGTCTACTAAAGAGAGATGCAAGACCGCTTGAAGGATTTGTACAATAAAGACCTAAACTTGCCATAGTTAAAGATGGGAGATGCGACTTACACCATGCTCTTGTTCATCGAATTCGGTTGACAAAATTAATTATAATTCTATTTTACGAGGCTTGACATAAGAATACGTTGGTTGGTAAGTAGCAAACCAATCATAAGCGTTAGTGGAAAAGGATTTTTGTAGTGTAGAACATAATTAGTTTGCATTTCTAAGCATCTCCCAGAAATATGACGCCAACACCAAAAAGATCACATAGACTTTTGCTTTTCACTGTTCTGGGATTTCCTTAAATAAAAAGAAGGTTGACAAGACTGACTAGACGTGCTGTGGATTATACCCCTTTACTTGGAACATAATTTTTTTCTAAAAAAGAATGGTAAAAGATTTTGGTTGCGTGGTCCTTATTTTAAAGTATGGAATCGCGAGCAATGCATTTTGTAAGCCTCAAAGGCAGAAAATAAAATTACATCTGATAGTAATATTTATGATCACAACGTTGTTAAGAAAAAGTTGCAAAAACTTTTTCAAAATATTTTCATGTGTAATTAATATTTGAAGATTTATATGCTACATCATCCACGTATTCACATGTAGCATTTCACAAAATTCAACGTGTATTGAAACCAAACAAAAGGTCTATAAAAGCGATACCAAATGCCATGCCGACCGACCGACCTCTTGTGTACACAATAAGCTGCATACATACCTACCTAATGGCATTTGCACTATCTTTCAAGAACCATGTGAAATTGAAATCATGAACTCCTTTCATCACAATTTCAAAATCGTAACCAAATCTCCAAAATGGAATATTTTCTCCTTATCGCCACACAAGGAACCTAGTTATAAACATGACTTGTCAATGAATCCCGTGTTAAAAAAGAGGCTCCTGACCATCAATATCATTTAGTAAAATGGTACTTAAATTTCACTTTAAGACCCTTCTATGTGATTTTGGTTGTATTCAAGTCTCGGTTTTAAAAAAAATTTAGGTTCGGGATCAATAATTGTCTTGAAATAAATTGCCTCTCAATTTCGGTCCAGTGATTGGATTCCGTATTTTGGTCGATTTCAATTGTAAGATTGTTCAAGGAACGAGCTAGTCAAGTTGTCTAGGAACCTTTACAAACAAAGCCAAGGTCTCGGGAGGACCACCCTCCACTTATTGCATCTCTATAACATTCTCTGCAACACATTTTTACCTTCAAAACTACTACCAACATACCACAACCACGCTACAAAGTCCTCGTTCTATCTTCCGTCGACATAGAATGACGTTTTGTTGGACTACAACTCTACCTAGGAAAAGAACACCCATATATCGACCCTTCAAATGGAATACACAATACCTGATCATGTTTTGTTAAATTCAAATTTTCATGTTTTAAAACAACGCCATGTTCAAATAGCAAAGTTTTAACATACTTATACCTAAGCTACCTTCAAATTAAGTAGTGTGATTGTGCACTGAAAATGTGCTAATACAAGCACTCACTATCCAACAAAATAAATAAAAACAAGAACATAAAATCACAATCACACATTTCCAGGCTTATCATGGTTCTTCTACAAGAAGAATAGCAGCAATTAGTCACAAGTTTCATGGTATGTTTGGCCAATATTATGGAAGCCATGAGAGCAATCGTTACTCAACGTCAGTTACATTTGCGTGTGCAACCTCCCTTCATTTTCATGGCCAGGCCATCAAATGATTGCATATGTAGGATACAGCAAGCAGCAGATGCACTTTTTGTTAACGAAGAAAAAACCATATACAATGGAGCAGGACTAGATAACTGCATGCCAGAGAACATCCCAATACCATTGTGCATACAGGCAACATGCACGAGACTGGAAGGGATGGAAAATGCACGGAACTGTTAGCAGCGTGGCTAGGTGGAAAGATAATTTTAATTGTAGTTTATTCATTAATTCGTCTAGTATGTAAATCATGAATTTCTCATACACATATATAAATAATATTGACCGAATAGAAAAGTACAAGCAATGTAAAACTTAGACCACGTCTAAGTATAGTACAGAAGACCTAGGCATGGCTGAATAGCTGATGGATTGGGTCTATGTTTGATTTATAGACTCGGTAGTGTAAAATTGTTGATCTCTCCAATATCGGTGATTGGAAGGTAATAGCAAACATAATTCCACCAAGTGGCTAAAGAGCATCTCGATACTTTGGCTGTTCCACTGAAATTTAGTCGTCTAGTGCATATAAAATACGGGAAAATCCACTGGATCCACCAGGCATAACATGTTGGAATATTGTTTGGCCCAAATCATAAAAGCGCTACTGCGAAGATATGGCTACAACCTTCGCTTTTCCTTTTTCAAAAAACATAGTGATACACAACAAACATAATTATAAGATGCAAAAACAATCATAAAATTCAAGCGCTACATTCACGTATGACCGACGCGACTAGTAAAATAGCTTCTTCTGTCCAAAAAGGATTGAAAACGAGATAGAAGAGCGTGTATCCTCCAACTTCTTTACCGGAGATCGAAGTCTTCAATTCGTGTAGAACAAAATTTTAATTTTGAAGAAAAACAGCGAGGAGTTGATGAATCTAACACGGTAAGAACGATACCTAACTATGATTCAGACAGTAAAATCGCGTGTACCTTTCACCGGTTGAGAACTCATAGAGTCTTCCTCTGCCTGAAAAGATGAAAAGAGCGACGTCCACGTCGCACAACACCGCCAACTCATGAGTCTTCTTCATCAATCCATTCCGGCGTTTGGAGAAGGAGACTTGCCGGCTACTCTTGTCTTCGATCCGCTTCAGTTCGACCTTCCCTCGGCCCATCCGTGGAATTGCTTTTTTAGCGGAAACGACTAGTATGGGCGGTGAAGGGTTTCCGTAAGGGCAGAAGAAAGTGTAAGGTGGAGACGATTCGACAGCATAGGTACCTTGTCATCCGGACCGGGTTAGTGTGAGGAAGCATGTTTGATGGGGGTGCCACGTGTCTCTTAGAGGTGCCCGGCTCAGCTCCTTGGCCTGTTAGCTTTGGCGGTGGAAAGTTTCTAATTTTGAACATTGAGAGGATATTTGTTGAGCATTTGGGGGTTTGATACTTGTTGTCAAAATATCTTTTTCTTGATCAGGGGCGATTTACGCATTTGACCCTACGCTGCCCCACCCCCAAATGACAACCCATTGGGATATTGGATTCCTTTTGGGTTCACTTGCATTTGCAACTACGATTCTACCCTTTTACCCTCCTTCACGCGGTAATCCCACGACGTATGCCACGTTTTAGATTTAGATATTTGTTACTAGACAAAGACCCCAAAATAAACCATTTTTAAATTACATGAAATAGACTACACATGGTTACAATAATATTTTTAAATTTAAAACTTTATTTTTGAACGAAATAAATTACATTAAAAATTAATTTTAATTTTCTTATTATTTGATATCTGTATTGGTAATGGCATATTGTGTTCATTCGATTTTTTCTGTTTTTATTTAGCACTTTTTCCCTGGATTTGAACATTTACGTAATTTATCTTTATTTTGTTATTTATAGTGAGATAAGATCAATAGAGAGAACTTAAAAATAAAATAAAAAATTGAATAATTTATCCGAACTTTTGTATTGACTAGAAGGGTACTCGTGCAATGCAACGATATAAATTTTCATTTTAATGTTTAGTTTTAATTCTTTTGTCTCTATCGGTAATGCAATTTTATGTGGTTTTGAGAAAACGATAATGTTTTTATTTTTAAATGGAATATAAATTTAAAAATAACATAAAAATTTGAAACAAATAAATCGATATTAGTATCAAATTAACTATTTAACAGTTCTTGCTTTTTTGGTGTAACTTCTTTAATTCAATTTTTTATTATAATTTAATAGCAAAGTAACTAATTTTTGATTTAATAATATATTTTTTATAAAAATAATAATTAAATATTCTGTTATAACTCAATGATTATCTTAATTATATTTAGATTTTTTATATTTAAAATTGATTTTTATCTTGTATTTGATTATGTTTATCTACAGTTAGTTACACAGATTTAAAAATGAATCTTTAATAAGTTGTACTTACGCAAAACTACTTGTAATCTTTAATTTTAAGTAATATGCATTAATAAACAGTACATCATGCATAAAAAATGGTTTTTAAGATTTTTTTTATTAAATGCTTTATAATATAGTATAAATAAGCTTAGAAAGGTGGTTATAACCACCTCTATCATAAAACACGGATATTTCCCTTGAATTTTTAAATCGAAATCAGAACAAAATAAATTACACCCAAAAAAATTATTTTATTGTTTTTAATTTTACAACTTCTTTATATATTTTTTCTTGTTCTTGGGTTTCTTTTAGTATCCTCCCGTTGTCTTTTTCTTGTAGTTTATATATACTATATTATAAAGCATTTGACAAAAACTCTTAAAAACAATTTTTTATGCACAAAATATTTTATATTAATGCATATTACTTAAGATTACAGGTAAATTATGCATAAGTACAACTTATTAAARCTCCATGTTTGAATTTGTGTAACTAACTGTGGATAAACATAATCAAATAGAGGATAAAAATCTCATTTTAAAATATAAAAAATATAAAATATAATTAAGATAATTATAAAGTTCTAACAAAATAATTAATTATTATTTTTAAAACAAAATTATATTATTAAACCAAATATAAATTACTCGTATTGAATCTAAATTATGATAAAAAAAATTAAATTTAAAACTACACAAAAAATATGAATTTTAAATAGTTAATTTGATACTAATATCGATATATTTTTGTCAAATTTTTATGATATTTTCAAATTTATATTTTATTTAAAAATAAAAACATTATAGTTTTTTTCAAAATCGCATAAGACCATACTATAACATTGACTGAGATAAAGGATAAAAAAAATTTTAAAATCAAAATGTATCTCGCTGCATTACGCAAGTACCCTTCTAGTATTATTAAACATAGCCAAATTAAATTATAAAAAAGTTTGTTATTAAACCTATATTAAATTATAAAAAAAATTGAAATAAAGACACAAAAAATAAGAATATTTAAATGATTAATTTGATATTGATACCGATATATTTAAAAAAATATGATATTTTTAAATTTATATCTTATTACAAACTAAAAACATTATCACTTTTTTAAAACCACGTAAAACCGTGTAATAACATCGACAGTAAAAAAATAAAACGGAACATTAAAATAAAGATATATTTAACTGCATTGTGTGAATAACCTTGTAGCCCTTTCTATATTATATCATTTAATAAGAAGAATAAGAGAAATTTAAAGGGTATTTAAAAAACATATTAATATGTCAAATTTACCTCGTTAGTAAGAAGTCTAAATGTTTTTAATTAAATAAATTAATAAAAAAACAAGCATTTTTTACTTTAATTTTATAGTTATATATCAAAATTTCAATTATACATATTTATCAATACTAATGTTCTTGTTATATTTTAGAACAATTATTTTATTTTATTTTTATTTTTTTTGAAATCTCTTAAATTTTAAATTTACGGTTTATTAATTTAGGTAAAAAGTTGATTATCGACAATTCCAACCGTTTCATATGAAACCCGTCTTCAAGAACATCAATGTAAGAGAACATCTTTTTACTAACTCAACGGCTGATGCTAAACGGAGATATGGGATTAAACCAATAACATGTCTTGTATTTGGATAAAGTCACCACATCCTTTTGTCCAGGGCCGTCCTAATCTTTTTGGAGGCCATGTTACACTTGTTACCACGTACTACTATTATAGTTCATTTAAAACAAGAAAACGTAACGCAAAATTGGTAACCCAAATCAAAACTAGGAACAAAATCGGTAATCCAAACCAAAACGCAAAGCAAAATCGGTAACCCAAATCAAAACTATGAACAAAATCGGTAATCCAAACCAAAACGTAAAGCAAAATCGGTAACCCAAATCATAACTAGGAATAAAATCGGTAATCCAAACCAAAACGTAAAGCAAATAGGTAACCATAGCATGCATAATTTCTCAAAATTTGGATAGTGGATTCCATAGATATGTGGGATATACCTATTGTTCCTTCCTTCTCAAATCAATGAATTCATGCATTTATCTATTTACATGTTTATGTGTTTCATGTTTGAAAATTGAAATCATTGGAAAACAGAGCATTAGTGGATTACAGGAAAAGAAGTAGAACAAATAACATGATTGCAATTTACATGAATCATTCAAATGTCGTCTATTGCAATAAGCCAATAACTATTAACCAATAAGTAATGACTAAGATCATATACAAAAAAACTAACCGAAATCGTTTCGTTGATTTTAATTTTTAGCTCCACAACCGCAAATCACGAGTTCACGACAGAAGGAAGGAAAACCGAAATCAAATGATCAAATGAAAAAACTGAAATCGAAATCTGCTCAAATCGAATTCGTTGATTCTGCTTAAATCGAAAAACTGAAATCGAATTCTTCAATTTAGGAATTAGGATTCTGCAAAGAAATAGGAACCGATCAAGATCAAAGACTTAGCCTTTCCTAAATTATCGTTCCTGACTTCCCGTTGTGAATCGAAGTGTCGCTGTGAATAACTGAATATTGGGCCCCAAAATTTTGGGGGCCCTGTTCTATGTAACAGATGTAACGGGCCATGTAACGGGCCTGCTTTTGTCAACTGATCTATATGTCAGATGCAAGCTTACGCTTTTATTAATATATATACCAAAAGGTTTTTAAGTTTCATGTATTGAGCTCCATAAAAGTAATTGATAATCAACTATAAACATGTTCAGATAAAATATAAACATTAAGTACTATTAATACAACAAAATACTTCATAAAACTAATAGCTAACTTAATGTCGTATCGTTTTCTCAAAATTATAAAATAGAATCCAAAAACAGACATAAAATAAATTGAAACATTAATTAAGGTTGAGAAATCGAATAATCGACTTAGAGGTCGTTTATCCAATCACTTATCCGGTAAACATTTATCCGTAAAATTTAACATCATCACTTACCTTATGTCCTTGCCATGTTCATTAGTAAAGTAATGTGAGTACGTAAATGCTTACCGGATAAGCATTTGATAAACGATCTCTTAGCATCGAGATGTAATTGCATTACACAAAATATACTTAGGCCCGTTTTGATTTGTAGGATTGGAATAGATTTGGAATTGAATTTTATTCTAATTTCATGTTTGGTTTGAAGGATTTCATTGAAATCTCACAAATATATGATTTTGAGGCCCCTTGGAGGTTGTCGGTATTCCATGAGATATTCGTAGAATTTGTATACATAATGTTTTAAAATATGTTAAAAACATTTATTTTGTAATAACCAATTAATAAATGATTATTTAATTTTTTTTATAAATAAAGAAATCCAATTCCATTTCAAAATCATACAAATCAAATGCACTAAAGATTTCAAATTCTTCTAAATCTAAATCCCTTCAATTCAAAACCCTTTTACAAAATCTAAATCCCTTATTTCATCATACCAAACTCCTTCTTGGGTGTTGTTTGGTTTATGGATTTTGATGGAATTAAAAGGAATTGGAATGACCAATTTACAAATACAATGTTTGGTTCATGGAATAAAACTGATGGAATCCTTTCAATTCCAATAAATTTCTTCACTCACATATTTTACATTTCACGGCAATACTCTCGGATTTCAATTCTTTTCCGACAAATTCCTCCCCTAATCCAAATTCATTTAACGTTGCGTCTACCATCTCATCTAATTGATATCTGGTTTGATCTCCATCTGGTACACACACACTCTCTCTCTCTCTCTCTCTCTCGTAATTTCTCCATCTATACGAGATCGATAAATAACATATGTAATCAAGGAATCGATTCAAGATAACTAGCTATCGATATCACTAGTCCAATTCCGTTATTCAAAAATCATAAAAGGTCATTTGTTAATATTTAATTCCGATTACAAAGTTGAATTACGTGAACCAAACAAAAAAATTCAATTTGTTAAAAATTTCATTCATATTCCATGCAACCAAACGCAGTCACAAGGCATGGTCAAATTCCATCAAATTTTAATTTATTCTCTCAAAGTCAACTTCATTTGATAAATTTCAATTCCATCGAATTTTATTCTAGCTACGAACCAAATGGCCGCTTATAATTAACTTTAACATACGATAAACCTAGACATTATTTTCTAAGCTCTAAATATTTTCATATTATGTTCATTTAAGTTTTATTTAGTAAATATGATGTTACTTTTCTCTTAAATTATAATGGAAAGAGTAATGTTATATGTTTTGTAAATTTATCATTTGTACACACACAAATATATACACATGTGTATATAGAATTGAAATCATGTGAGATCAAGTTGTTTTCATGAGATATGTAAGACTACTTTTTTACACTTGAAACTTCACAGCAAAATACTGTGAAAGTAACCTTCATAATGTTTTTGTTGTGAATGTTCAGCTCTTTTTTTATCTTCACAACGTTTTACTGTGAAGTTTTAAGTGTAAAAAAGTTGTCGACGGGTATTACTGTGATACACGACCTCTAATACCACTTACGAGTCGGTACAATATCACCAACCGGTTATATTAATACCAACTAAAATAATGCAATTACTAAAAGAATTAATTGATTTGTCCTTAGGCTCAAAAACCCGAGCAATCCGATCAACTCAACCTTACCCAACGCGAAATTACTTAACCCGAAACAACACGATGCATAATCGAGTTGTAAAATTTTCAAACCGTAAGTATTGGGTTGATATTGAGTTACAATTATTTGAATCACCTAACCCGATGAACCTGATATCATTTTTTTATCTTATATTTAGATATGAATGTTAAATTTTTATTATATATACATTAGACAACTACACTATCATGTACGCTCTTCACATATACATATTTTCAATCTATTCGCATCTCTATAAAACTCATTCGTATATATGTTCGGTAACTGTGAACACATATATGTAAATTGAGAAAATTAACTAAATGTGATATACGTAAGAAGTATGGATAAGTTGTATCAAATGGTTGATGATGAAAAAAAATTATGAGTAGAGAAATAACATATTAAATATTAGAAAAATATTTTAATGTACCAAAGTATCAATCCGACCAACCCGCACGGTTTGGATTGGGTTGAGTTACACTTTAGTTTGGGTTAAAAAATTTCAAACCACAGACATTGAATTAGACTGTTTAAATGTCTTCAATCTGATAAACCCAAGTCACGATCACCCCAACCTAAAAGTAACAATTAATGCATATTCTTTTAAAAGATATTCATATTTTTCTATATATTCCTCGTGATGTTTTCCCCACCCACTTCCCTCTCTCTTTCTCTTTCCTCTTTGTTCTTATCTTTTGGATATATGTGCATGTCACTCTGCATACAAAAGGAAGGTAACGTATATAATCGAACTTATATTGTATCAGAATGAAAGCTCAAATTTGTGAAAATATTCATTTTTTTTACAAATGCAGTATTTTTAAGTATTTATATTAAATTATAAAATATTTGATAAAAATTCTTAAAAATCATTTTTTATACATGAAAAGTACTGTTTCTTGATGCATATTATTTAAAATTTAAGATTACAAGTAAATTGAGCGTATGTACAACTTATTAAAGCTTCATGTTTGAATTCGTGTAACTAACTGTAGATAAACATAATCAAACAGAGGATAAACATCTCATTTTAAATATAAAAAATCTAAAATATAATTAGGATAATCATTGGATTCTAACAAAATACTTAATTATTATCTTTATAAAAAATTATATTATTAAACCAAAAGTAAAAAAAATGAATTAAAGAAATATACAAAAAATGAGAAATTTTAAATAGTTAGTTTGTACTAATATCAATATATTTTTTCATTTTCTTATGATATCTTCATATTATATTTTATTTAAAAATAAAAACGTTATCGCTTTCTCAAAACCACGTAAAACCATATTATAACATCGACTAAGACAAAATAAAATAAGACGAAACATTAAAATCGAGATATATCTCGCTGCATTATGCGAGTACCCTTCTAGTACTAAAAGGGTATTTACGTAATGCAATGAGATACATCTTTGTTTTAATATTTTGTTTTTATTCTTTGTCTTTGTTGATATGATACGGTTTATGTGATTTTTAGAAAGATAATTAAATAAAAATAAATTTGAAGATATAATAAGAATTTTAAAAAATATATAGACGTTAATATCAAATTAACTATTTAAAAATTCTCGTTTTTAGTACAATTTATTTAATTCATTTTTTTTATTATAGTTTAATTTAGATCAAATAGTGAGGTAATTTATTTTTGGCTTAACAATATAATTTTTATAAAGATAATTATTTTGTTATAACTCAATAATTATCGTAATTATATTTCAAAAATTTTATATTTAAAATGAGATGTTTATTTTATATTTGATTATGTTTATCTGCGGTTAGTTATACGAATTCAAAAATATAGCTCTAATAAATTGTACTTAAAATGATTGTACTTAAAGTTGCGAATTTAATTATTTTGTCTTTAACTTTTCCGAAATTTAAAAGATGATGAGTTTCAAATATTCTGTTAATATGGTGGTCAGTTTTTAAATATTTCGGTCGTTTATATAAATAAAGATGTGCTATAAATGTCACGAACGAATATGTAATTAATCATTTCATAAAAAGGAATGTTATAGGAGATTACTTGTTTATCATTTCAGATGAAAGCGTAGATCCTTTTTGAATTAATTTTGTTTTATTTTATATTATGGTTTTTATTTAGTACTACCACTCGGTATTACGAATCCATCTCTACCAGTATCCAATATATATTTCCATCAACCATGTAAGTTATATCTACTATCTAGGGGTGTAAATGAGCTCGGTCGAATCGTATAGTAGGTTATTCGAGCTTGACTCAAAAAAAATATCGAGTTTGAGCTCGAATAACTTTTTCAATGCAACGCTCGAGCTCGAGTGTTTTTTTGAGTTACTGAGCTCGAGCTTGATGCTCGTTCATGGGCTCAAACTCACAATTGATTAACTCGTTTATTAGCTTGATGTTAAGTTTATATTTTTTATTTTATGATTTATGAATAAATTAACATGTTCTTGCCGAAAAAGTGTATGCTCTAATGACTCGGCTCAACTCAATAAATTTAATTGGGTTTTTTAATGAGCCAAGTCAAACATTGATGCTATGAAGCTCGACTTGTTAAATTAAACGAGTTTTATTTTATGTTCGAGGTCAAATCAAGCTCGAAAGTTACAGTCTGAAGTTTCTTTGATCACTAAGGACGAACAGTCTTTCTAAGAAATAAAAATATCGTAATACAGTTCAAGAAAGTGGACGTGAATTGCATTGTGCTCGTCAACGTGAAGTTGCACCATGTTGAATGAGAGAATGACACTCCCTTTCCATTGAGTTATGTGTATGATAAGAGAGAAAAAGGTTCCTTTTTTTCAAGTATGCTGCGACTTTGGTCTTTTGAAAGGGGCTTAGGGTATAGCACCAAAGAAAGAATCCTGAGGAAGGGGGTGAAACTGAGGTTAGAAACGGTTTCTCCCGTTGTTGCTAGTTCTTCTGTTGTTGGTAGTTCATCAGGTCGGGTTGTTTATATTTGGAGCAGTTTGAGCAGCAAATGGTGTCCCTCTTCTTGTACTTCGGAATCCGCAAGTAGCGGCGGAGGCCCAATTGTCGACCAACGATAAGCATGGGAGTTGTTGGGAACTGAATCCAACTACGTCACTTTAGAATCTAAAATCTATCGGATAAAAACAACGTTCGACTTGCAATGAAGAGCTTTCAGTGTTGTTTCGTTTTGGCCCCTGGGTACCTTATCCGCACTTAGCTATAAGCATTACAAACAGATAAAACCATAAAAGAATAAATGGGAAGAAATACTTACATTATGCGCTGTTATTTGAAAGTAACCAGAGGAAGGTACTCACGGTAGAAAGAAAAAAACGAATAAATGGCCATCTCATAGGCTAGCTAGCCCATAGGGAAATAGGTCTCTTGCTTGCTATTGAACATTAAGTGACGATAGCATCTATCTCAGTCTTTGTTTCATCGTTGGTCAATTGGTGATATGTAGACGACTCTGAAAAGGCATATCCTAAGCTCTTAGCTCAGTTCAAGTGACTCATGGAAATTAGTGAAACAGGGGCTACCACTTCAATACGAATCGAGATAATCACTGTCGGGGTTGGTACCAACCAAGATTATCGTCTTTGAATTACTCATATATCTTATGAATTTCATCTCGCACCGGAAAACTATTATAAGAGAAGTTAGATTCCGTTCCGTTCGGATATTGATCGGTATTGGTTTGACATGGTTTACGCGTAGGAGTTGTTTTTCCGGCTGAGAAAGCTAACAATTCTATATGGATCTTTATTCTAAATATCTTAGATCAAACATCACAATTCACAAGTAACACTTTATTTTTCATTGTTATGATTTAAAAAAAACATTTAATTTTGTTTGACTTTTTCTTATTAAGTTGCATGCAAATTAATATTTTACAGTAAAATATTTATTAAATAAATATGATACATTATTTTCGAGATATATTATGTTTGTAAAAAAAGTAACACTTCTTATTTTATGTTGTTCAAAAAAATACATATATTTTAAAGTTTTCTTTAAAATGTTTTACAAAATAAATTATGGTCTACAATTTTTTTAATATTGTTATATCTATGCTATCTTATTAAGCAAATTTAATAAAAATTTTAAAATACTAAATGACCAAGATACCCTTTATACTACCCTTACATCACTTTTTCATCTCATCCTCTCACCCCTTCACATACACTCACCCTCTCAAAATTATGATTTTAAATTTACACTTTACACTTTATACTCCTATAATTAGTTAATTAATTTACTTTACGTCATTTACTTTTAAATGTTTCATTTTAAGCATTTATCAAATTAACATACATAATCGTATATCAATTAAAACATGTTTAAAAAATACATTTTTATTTTAACAAGTTACACCATTATGATCGTCTCGTTAATACATTCGAAATGAGTCTAATATTGAATAATTTTTGACTTAATTATATTATTATATATTGTATATACAGTGAAAAAATATTTTTAATATTTACGATTTATACTTTTATAGTTATTTATTTATATATATACTATATATTTTGGGGTTAGGCTGTCCAAATTGCACTGTATAATATGTTATGAATTAATATGTTATTGGGTTTTTTTGATATATATATATATATACATGTATTTGTTCAACCTTAATCTGAGTTTCTGGACAAGAAAAATGGTAAGCAGTTGAAATTTTCTTCTAAAACCCATCTTTTTTGGTTTTTTCATGACTTATGATATGTCAAATTTGTAGTTTTCTTTATTGGTTTTGAGTGTTTATCTTAAAACTCAAGTTTCTTGGTTCTTTGCTCTTGGTGTAGATCGAACATATTTGTAGAGTCATTTAAATATGTTGGATTTTAAATATATTGGATTTTAAATTGTCAAACAATTTTTTCATCGATAGTCTATAATTGGAAACATAACTCTTATTTATTCAAATTGTATTAATATGTAAAGACCAAGTGTAATCTATATCATCGTTAAATCTTATCTTATAAAACCAGTGAAACTTCAAAATCGTTAAAATTCATGGCTCCCGCCGCATTGCGCAGGTACACAACTAGTTAATAAATAATTCAAACAAATCCAATTAATTTAATATATTTATACGTCAAGTAAAAGTTTTTGAACAAATATAATCCATTATTTAAAAGGTAATATTTTTTGGTAAAAAAAAGAACAATTCTTATTTTCTTTTTTCAAAAAACACATGTTTTTAAAAAAACATTAACAATATAAGTTGTGTTTTACTAGTTTTATTGATATTGGTATATTAATAAATAATTTAATTTTTTTAATTCATTTAATATATTTAATCCTATTGGGAAATGGGAACACAGACTCGTTGACAGGGCCTTCTTTTTATGGGCCTAGTTGCAGATGCGGGGGTTGCATCTCAGAGGCCCATTCCGACTTGATTGATGTGTATTCCCATAGATTTCTCTTGTATAAAACCTTCTACCTAGGGTTTTTGGATTTCTCAATCTCGTCAATCGATTCGAAGCAGCCGCACCTCATCCTCCTGTGGTCATTGGATCTATCTCTAGAGTTGCTCTAGGTAATCTAATCGTTGATGTGGATTTAAATTTTGTTCTGATTTATCAAGTTAAAACTTCGATTTTTACGAGTTAAACGTTTCTTCCATATGTAAACTTATCCATCATCGTTGCTTTGTGTTCATGAATTTTGATTTTTGTTTTTGGTGTTACGTGAATCTTCCGGTGCCGTTTTTGCACATACGGATCTAATATATGTAAAGACAGGATGACATTTGAGTTTGATTCGTGTTTTATTAATTGAATTGCAGCGATTGAAAGATGGAATCTCAGATCAAGCACGCAGTTGTGGTGAAAGTGATGGGCAGAACCGGATCTAGAGGGCAGGTCACACAAGTGAGAGTGAAGTTTCTCGATGACCAGAACCGTTTTATTATGAGGAACGTTAAAGGACCTGTCAGAGAAGGTGATGTTCTTACCTTGCTCGAGTCGGAGAGGGAGGCCAGGAGGTTGCGTTGATTTCACCTTCTTCTCGTCATCACAAAATCACTGGTTCAATTTTAACATTCATGGCTTTACTTTTGAGGCATGTTTGATTTTTAAACTTCGTGATGCTATATGCTTGATTTTGATAAGATATGATTAGAGTAATTTGTGTTTGAGGTCAAAATTTCATCTCCATTTGGTGTTTTTCTTATGTCATTACCTTTGGAATAGATAATTGATTCAATGGTAGAGCAATGCATATTGCTTTTATTATATCGTCGTGTTTTCTTTTTTGTTATTGTTTCTTTAAAGCTTTATAGCTTTACCATTCTTGGTCGTGCTAAACTCTTATCATTTGTTTGAGAGATATATTAATTGGCTGAGAAAATTGCAATGCAGCAAAAAATGAACTACCACAAGAACCCTAGAAGAAACAAGCTAATGTGTTTATGCTGTTTGTTTGTTGTGAAAGAGGGTTATATCTGTTCACTTGTGCTAACTAGGTATTTACACCCATCATATCGAACCTTTCTTGTGCTAGAGGATTAAGCTACATGGATTTGATTGACTTTTAGCTTCTTTATATTTTGGTCATGTGTCATTTTATTGATAATTGCCATATTAGGTTGTCCATTGATGTCCTTTAGTTAGGGCATGTTTTAGCAGCCTAATGAAGCTTCATGTGACTCAGTTGGTTGGCAATACATGTAGTTACATAATGATATATAAAGTAAACTTCTAGGAGTTCTATGCAGAAATTCAAGTTTTTTTTTTCTTCCAAAATCGAGCCTTCCATTCAAAAATACAATCTTCCCATCAAAAACCCTCTTAAACAAAAATCTTTCTAATCTATAAAGATAGATTTATCCACATAAACAACTTTATGTGTACATGACATGATGGAAAATCAATCAAACAACCTCTTAGTCTAGTGGGTGTGGTCGGGCAGTCCATCCTAATTTCATGGTGCATTCCCTTCTGATTGATCATGGAAGTTGTGACACTTCCAAGTTTTTGAGTAATGTCCCTTCTTTTATAGTGAAAAACCACTGGTCTGCAGTCTGGAAGTGATGATCTTTTACCACTAGAAGTTGCCATTTGCAGAGGGTGCTGTCTTTTTTGCTACATTCCGCTCCTCAATCAGGTCCATATTTTTATTGTAGTTTGTCCAAAAATATATGTTCGTTTTCAAACCTAAGTGCTTACTTTCTAATTCTAGTTTTAATTATGAAAAGAGGAAATTCATTACTCCTATTATTATTATTAAAGGTAAAGTTGAATTTTAGAAGGTGTATAATTGCATATGTCTAAAATTGTGTATTTCTCATATTAATTTTGGACATTGATCACAAATTGCTCTTGCTGACTTGTCTTGAGGTAAACCTTTTTTGAAAGCCTTTCCAATGTCACTTACTTCAAAATTCCATATATGTTATAATTTGACATGCGATGAAAATATTAAGAGCCAGTCTTTGGGTCTGTTGAAATTGTTTTAATGGGAAGAAGTTATGAAATGTTGTGTTTGGTAGGTCTTTATGTTTGAAAAGGAAATCATTTTGGGTTAGGTTGATGACGCAATTGAATTGGTATTTATGTTGAACCATTCCTCTTGGTTTTTTTCCCACTTTTTCTACAAAAGTGGTTTATAAAACAACCCACTAGTGGATTCATTCTGTCTTGTCTTTAAGAGCATCATGCGGGGGGCAATCGGCCTCGGGTTGGGTGATTCACTGAGCTGACTCGAGTGGTAGGTTATCGGAGCATGACTTGAAAAAATTAAACTAGACTCGAGTTCGTATGACCTTTTCAAAGCAAGGCTCAAGCTCAAGCTCAAGCTCAAGCTCAAGCTCAAGCTAGAATGTTTTTGATTTATCAAGCTTGATGTTTGTTTATGGGTTTGAACTCATGATCGACAATTTATATATTATTATTGTATGATTTATGAATATATGAGAAAGTAATGCTCGAATAGCTTGGTTCGACTTGAAAATTTTAATCGAGTTCTTGAACGAGTTGAACATTGGTGTTACGAGGCTTGGCTTATTAAGTTAAAGGAGTTTATTTTGTGTTTGAGATTGACTTGAGCTCGATAATAATTAAGCTTGAGCGCCTCTGGTGTGTAGCTCAGTTGGTGGGAGACTCTGTCCCAAATGCATAATAGGTCTAGGATTCGATCTCAGGCACCTTGCTAGCCTTAGCCGCTGAGTGAGCCAAAAAAATGTCCCTCAAATTGATGTTCATGGAGGCATGTTTCGTGTTGGGGCCAGTTAGGGTTACCGGTAATTAACTCTTTTCCCAATAATTAAGGTTGAGCTCAAGTAGCTCGTTAAAAGCTTGAATTGTTTACGCCTTAACAATGAAGCTCATTTCTTATAGAATTTGTGATTCTCACCTTTCAATTTTAATGTTTTGTTTTATCTATGCTTTTGCCTATGTTATAAAATGCTTTAGTATCAAATTAGTTATTTAAAAGTTCTAGTTTTTTATAATATCTTTAATTCAATTTTTTAATTATAATTTAATTTAGACTTAATAACGAAGTAATTTATTTTTTTGGTTTAATAATATAAGTTTTTATAGAAACAATAATAAAGTATTCTGTTATGACTAAGTAATTATCCTATTTATATATTAGTTTTTTTATATTTAAAAAGAGATGTTTATTCTTATTTGATTATTTTTATCTGTTGTTAGTTATATGGGTTCAAATATGAAGTTTTAATAAGCTGTATTTATGCATAATTTAATTGTAATTTTGAATTTTAAGTAGTGTGCATCAATAAACAATATCGTGTGCATAAAAAAAATGGTTTTTAAGAGTTTTTGTCAAATGTTTTATAACATAGTATAGATTTTATTTATTAAAGCCTTTTTAAAGTGGGATTGAATTCCATTGAGAAAGAGAGTTAAGGTGGAAAAAGTGAAAGAAGGGATTTTCGTTGTTGGATGTATGTTTGGATGATATGCATCGAGATGCTCTGGATCAATTTCCGTATCATGTGCGATTCATGAGTGAGTTTGAGATTAAAAGTGATCATAGGAGCAAATCCCTTATTATGCTTCTCACTTTAACTCTCATTCGCTATCTTTCAAAGCGTTGATGATTTTTTTGTTAGATTGTTTGGATTGATAGTCAAGAAATGAATTAGAAATGTTACTCTTTGATCTAAACGATCCAAAATAAGATTGCAATGGCATGTTGCATCACTTTGAAGGGTTCTGTCAAACTCGACCATGGAGCGAGTTACGGAATGTACAACCAAACAAGAAATCGTGACGAGCGGATCATGAAATAGGTTGTGTGACATAAATCAAACAAGAAATTACAATTAGAGGACCGGGTAGGATTGATTAGATCTAAAAATATTGACAGCTTATTATCTATGATTATGTTGGAAGTGTAAATTTATTTAATTTGGAACAACAAAATAAAAGAAACCATAAACCACAAGTTGGGAAAATAGTCGGATGAGGCGATGACAATCATTTAATCAGGGGCAGACCTATTTTATTGGATACACTGGCATTGACCAACAATTCGCTCATCTGTCGTGATGTAAAAAATTATAGGGTCGTGAAACGTGCCACCACATCATTTTTGAAACTACAATAATAATTCAAGTTTTCTTTGGTTGTGTTGGTTTGCATAGTTATTCTTCCATCCAAGATGGTTTGAATCTTGTTTATGACATTTTTTTAGTTTTTAACCTTTAATTTCAGATTTAATATGTTTATTATTTTTTTTGCAATAAAAGAGATGCACGCAGGACCTCTAAGTATTAAAAAACAAACAACTAATTGAATCAAATGACAAAGGCCAATGATAAACTACAAGGTTGGTGCCTGATTGGTTTAAGCTTCGGCCCCAAAGGTCAAAAGTGCCTGGAGGTCTTAGGTTCAAATCCAAGAAGAAATAAAAATCCGCTTGTGACCAAGGAGGTTCAAATGCGGTGACTCCGGGGTACCCGCAAAGTAGGTGGTCGCTCTGGGATTAGTTGGTTCGAATAGTGAGTTGGATATCCAGGTTAACAAAAAAAGGCCAATGATCTTTTTCCGTGTTTCAGAATAAAAAAAATAGGGGAAAATATTCATATTAAATTTTCGATTCACTCATGGGATCCAAGCAGTCCATGGGAACCAAATTGAGGCAAACTTTGAATACTAGATATGACCTCAAAATAACAGGGATCAAGGTCAACCAATATTTTAAACGAGACAAAAGGGGGTTAAAGACCATTCAATAAAAAAAATCTTAAAGAAAAAAAACCACTTGTGATTTTGTAAAAATATCTATATATTTATTTTTTATAATTAAATAATTTCACCACTTGAAAAGTTTTCTCTGTCTCCGCATTTAACAACAAATTGTACATAAGAGATCTGAGCGAAGATGTTGAACCAACAATTTACAAGAGGATTTAAGTCTCGTTGCCCGTTAAGCATATAGGTTTTTTCACCCCGAAGTCTACCCATTGACAAGTACACACCTAATGAACCCACAAAATTATAATGGACAAACTTTGACCCGTTTTTAAGCAAGAGTCGAGTTTCCGGTGAGGATGAAAGTTATGATGAGAAACGTAAGAAGAGATATCGATCATAATTGAATGTCAACACTAATAAGGTGCACCAGATCAATTTCCCTCTAAAACATAATTCATAGGTAGACACAAAATTAAAAGTGATCAAGGGTTTGAACCTCTTCTCGCACGATTTTTCGTCAATTGGTCTACATTTAAACAATAAGACGAGCTTTAAGTAAAGTGTAGTATAGAACCAATCGAGAACATCAACCAACCATACCACTTAAAAACAGTGGGAATGCACTTTCAAATCTCATTATTTTAGAAATACCCTGACATCATATGGAACGCTGCTATCTGTATTCTCTTACATTGAAAATGGAAAAAAGAACTTGGGATGTTAATGCGGTGATATGAGTATAGCCCCAGCCCAGGGGCTGATTACGTAACATCACATGTTACACCAATAATCTCACTCCAAAACAACGTTATAAGTGATCCAATCATTCAACAAGTCTAATGAACCCCGAGTCCCAACCCATGATTTTTTTCCAAATTCACATGTAAGCACGCATGCGAGGCCTTACGACCGACTGTGCACCATCAACGAATATCGTGGTTCCAGTCATGTAGCGGGAGTCATCGCTCACCAAGTAGATCACGGTCGAAGCAAGGTCGTTCTTGGGGTCTAACCATCTGTTTAGTGGGGCTGCATCCTTCACCAAACTTTGTGCCCTGTCCTTCCCCACTGATAACGGAAATTCATCATCTATATGAATCCCGCGAGCTATTGCATTCACCCTGATCTGGTGCTTACCAATCTCCATAGCCGATGTCTGATCACACAAGTCAGACACGCTATTACGATCATAGCAAAGAACGCAAGTAGATAATCATAAGAACAGCGTCTACCCATATACGATCATACAAATCATGAGCAAGGGGTATATACGATCATAACAGCAGTCAAAGAGTAAGCGCTACCCATTTATGATCATAACAATCATGATTAAAGGAGTAAAAGACCATGTTTTGCTTGTGCCTGTATAAACGCAAAACAAAGTCTTTAACGAACTCCAACATAGGAGTCGATGACATCACAAGGAAACCAAACTGACTTGGTATGTCCCATTCGGAAGCATGATCTGATAGAGGTAAGAATGTAAGATGTGCACAGACCTGACCTCTATCAAAAAGAGTATGACTGTTATTTTCGTGAAGATCCCCGGCTTGTGAAAGAAGTTTGGAGCACGAGCATTTGAAATTTTTTGTAAAAAACAATTGAAGAAAATGAGAAGTGGGGAAAAACTTGAGACCAAAAGGTACATTACAAAAAACTTTGAAAAGAATAACCAAGACTAGAAAAGATAAAGCAGTTAAATGGGTTACATAATCAAGTAAAGGAAGCATGGAAAAATATAACAGTACGACAAACTAAATCCCTCTATCTATCTTAATCTTCTGAAAACCTATCAATCGGCCCTCCAACCATCCCCATATCTCAACGTACCTTCTATCCGTACAATCTCCCCTCCTCCAAATCACGATCTATAGGTCCCTACACATAGTGCGCTACCTTGAAAACCCCCCTAATTACTCCTCAATAAACATACTATCGTTTTCCTCTATTCTCCATGTTTCAGGTCCAAACGAAGGATTGTGTGAGAATAGGAGTTAAGATTAGAAGTGTAAGAAGGGATTTGGACGCTTGAACAATTTTAATCTCAAACCACCCAGAATTGCGCTTTAGAAGGGAATTGATCCGGTGCTTCTCATTATTGTTGATCTAGTGGAACTCTTCAATTAGGATTGAGGCAGGAGTGGAGATCCCTTCTTAACCTTCTCACCATAACTCTCATCCTCACCGGAACCAGAGTTACCATCCCCATAAAATATAAATGGATCAGGAAACTAGATGTTAAATGGTAAGCTAATATACCATTCATCTATATAATAAACCAAATGTGGTAATATGTGTATGCAAATGGATTGAAGGGAAAGAAAGATCCAAGTTACTTACCCTGACCAATTGATGAACTCCACCTAAACATGCACCATATGCAGCTGCACCTGGATATATCCCTCTCTCAGCACCAATTATTGAGGTCATAAATACGATGGATCCTCCTGTTTTGTTATCCCTCATTCTCTTTGCAACAGCTTTCATCAAATACCAAGCAGCCATAAAGTTTATTCTGACTGTCTTTTTGAACTCAACTTCAGACAATTGCAGTGGGTCTTGCATCTTTCCTGTGTCATAAAAACAAGTCATCTAACACTGCACATCATTATCTACATGTATTAACTAGTTTCCTACTAATTAAAGACTACATTTTGGTGTAAAAAGAAAACCCAAGAATGCCCAAAAAGAACAGAAGCAGCATCTCGAAAGGGCTTGTTTATTCGGTCAACTATACATGACTGTTTGATGGTAGCTTGATAATATAGAAAGTGGCTTAGTCTGTAAGCTTATGGAGGGAGCTTTATGCAGAAAGCCTAGATTTTTTTCCCCAAACATGTCCCTCTCATTTAGAAAGCACACTCCTTTCATCTATGAAAAAGCTCTCCCAAACAAAAACTTTCCTAATCTATACAGACAAATTAAACAGACAACTTTATCCATGCAAGATTTAATGAAGAATCAACCAAACCACCCCTAAGTTTGTTCCAACACATCATAATAGCTCTTCATCATATTGCTCACCAACATAAAACTTTAATGAGATCTCCATTTGTGCAAGACTTGGATCAATCAGACAATCACAACTATCTCTTCTGCTTTTTTGTTTTGACTTGGAAGGCGTTTTTGGTTCGAAATGCATATTGGAACTGATTTTCTGGTTATCATTCTTTAAATCAAGAAATCACATTTCAAATTGCGTATTCAGGCACCCCTATAAAAGGTCAAACTATGGGTGTTTGTGGTGCAGGCAGTTTAGAGTCAAAGACCACAAACCAAACCACATATGCAGTTGATCTTTATGCCAAACCACAAACAAAACCGCATATACCTCATCCCACAAAAAACCAAACCATAAACAGGTAGCATAATTAGATCCAAAATGTAAAACATATTTTATTCAAACTTTTAAAACAAATCTAAAACAAAAATCTCCTCCAAAACAACTTCATTTTTTAATATCGTTTGTTGGCTAGAAAATTTGTGTTTAATAGTAAAAAACAATATAAATTATTTGTATAATATATTTTAATATGCTATGCAGTTTGATCAGTTGTTTGATAGTTCAAAACCGCGAAACAAACATGGTGCAGTTTAAATAAATTACCAACAATAGCTTAACAAAAATTCTAAACCATTTGGTTTGGTGCTGATGCCATAGGCATGGGAATTGGACCCGTCGGGAAACCCAGTCCACCCGCCTTGGTCGGGGACGGGATTCCCCATCAAACCGGGTCTTGGGAACGGGGACGGGGATCCCCGTTCGGCTCAAACCGGGGATGGGGACAGGGACAGGTATCACACTCCCCGCCCCGAACCCGTATATATATTAACTAATAAATTATATTATATATTATTTATTTCTATTAAATAGGTAAATAGTAATTTCTTTTTCAATATATTTTTTATATTACTAGATGTGGTTTTGGATACTACTCAATATGTTTTGGTACATGTGACGTTAATTTTTTTAAATTAAATTTAATTTCTTTTGGTTTTCGATTTATTAATTATTATATGATGATGTATATTTTTTGTATTAAATTAAATTCCTTTTGATTTTAGGTTTATTGGAAAAATGTGAGATTTAAACATGTGTCACACATTTGATTAAAAAAACTTACACAAACAGGAAAAAAAAATCCCCGTTTCCCGTTGGGGATCCCCGTTCTCCGTTGGGGATGGGGGACGGTGACAAAGATGGGGATCGGGAACGGGGTCCCCGCCCCATGGCGAATCCAGAAACTTTTATTATTGGGGGCACCTTTTAAGGATGTTAAAGAAAATTTGAAGCCGAATAACTCTTTCGAACCAATACGATTTTGGTTATTCGGTTTTCAGCTAAAAGGTCCAGTTTACTTGAATAAATATAACTTATTCATTAGCATTATAGCAAACAAAAACAAGAGAAATAAAATGAGTTTTAACGGTTTGACACTTAAAAGTTAGAGGAATTAGAGTATAATTGATCAAGTAATCACTGCTGTAAGTAAGAGTTCTAAATGAGATGATAAGAATTAGAATTGGGTCTAACTTTTATTTGCTTTGTGTTTATTAATAATTTTAGGTTAATAAAAATAAAAATAAACCTACAACTAATGTTTTAGTGGATGACTCAGGGGTTTGTTGGTGGCCTGTGAGAGGGAAATGAGTGACTGATTGCTGTTCAATAGCACATCATGCCATGAATAACTAAACTGAAACAAAGCTCTCCAAAATATCTAATTCCATGGCAGCCATGAATCGATTTGCCATTTATGGAATTATATCCACATAACAAGATTAGTTAGATCACTGAAACGATGGGAAAAAATTGGTAAAAATGGCAGCGAGTTGCGGTTTACCTTCATAAGTGTAACAATTAACTAACGCATCCACTTTCCCCAAAATATTCCAGGTTTTCTCCACGGCTGCATCAAAAACCGCCTCTCTCTCCTCTTCCATGTCTAATCCAACGATATCAATCGTCACTCCCTTCAGATCGTTGATTATCCAATCCGTAACGCCCTTGAGAACCTTCTCGTTTCCCACCAACACCAACCTAAACAAATAAATAGATCCAAAGGTTTACGAAATTCAAAACCAGAGCTCAATCTAGAAAACACATCGAGAGAGACATACCTGCAGCCGCGTTTTGCTAAGTGATAAGCGATGTTTCTAGAAACCTCATCGCCATTGACTGTGAGCAAAACCTTCTTTGCAGCCATTGAAGGATGAAAATCAGTTTGAAAGTGTGTGGAGTAGCGACCGAATCCCTGTACCGGATTATCTGATTGAAATGATCGGATCGTGGGATCAACAGAAATTACTGATGAATTTGCTCTCTTTTTAAAGAAGAAAGCCGGGTCCGTTGTATTGACCAGTTTAGCCGTCGTCTTTGACTCATCCATGGAAAATATAACAAACAACTTAATTACATAAAAGGTCCCTGTACTATTGCTTAGTATGCAATTTTAGTCCTTTTACTTAACATATGACCCTTTCAGTCCCTAAATGATACTTCTACAAGTTGGTAGTTTGGCCACCGTTATGAGACCACTTCTTCTGGTATTGATCTATCAACCCAACCATGAGGCCTTGATTGTTTGACAGTTATTGAATGATTTGATGCAGAATGATTAAGTAGTTATAATGATTAAGAGGCTCTCATGATATATTGCAAAATGAAATATAATTGTTTGGTAATTGTTTACAGTGGAATTACGGCATTCAATCGTTAAGGGAGACTTATGATACAAAATCATTCAGAGGATTTTTATAACCATTAAGAGGCAGACTTTTTTTTATGCCAAACAATATTCACCTCTTAACGATTCAGATGTTGTCTCTTAATGTAACTATCAAGAGGTAAACAAACGGCCCCTTATTAGGTTATATTCTCAAACATCAAAATAGATTGTTGGTAAACGTCTTTTACCTGATCAACATTAGCAGGTTAAAAGTCTTTTTCCTCTCTTATGGTATTCTAGGCCATTGGTATGGCAAATTATTGGTTTTTGTCATTCTCCCTCGATATGATAAATAACACTCGGTTTAATAAATTTCTCCTAAGTTTTGTCTATAAATGCAAGATGTAAAGCAGGAGTGAGTGGTTTCTCTTTTACTGTTTTTTCATATTGAAACACTGGCCTACATAGAGGGACCCACGATGTGAAAATTATTACGATTACACATACTAACATCTTAAGTCACTACCAATTCCGCCCTTCACTTTTCGAATATTGAACTAATATTTTTACAATCTGTAAGAATAAAACAAAAAATAAATAGAACAATTAAAATTATATTTGATTGGGCCATTTTAAAACCAAAGTTTTTGACTCATTTGATAGGCATAAAGTCCATTCTATTCTTTTGTTTCTTCGGACATTCTTCATCCAAAAACTATTGATAAATCGCAACACTTGGTGCATTAGTTTTTTGTACTTATAATGCTTTATTGATAAGCATTGATTATTCAATGCATAAAGTATCAATTTCTTTACTTTTAGGTAGTTTATTTTCTTTTATCCCAACTTTGAGTCCTTTTTATTACATTATTTTATATTTGTTTATACTTGGAGCTAAATTGAGTGATTAACTTGTCTTTACACCATTTGAGTATAAGTGATCTTAACTTGGAAACACTATGTTCTATCCTACAGCATTTCAACAGCATTGATCTGTTAAGAAACGACCTTTTGGGAAGTGCTTAATGATTCAGTTGCCATATTGCAGTGAAGACAAAATTCTATTGAACCTTTGGATAATAACCATCGCAGCTGAAGAAGGGGTTTTTGGTGGTTGCCTTTGTGTGATGTGATATCCCCTTTTTACCTTTGTCTCTCCCTTTTGAAACATGTTGGTTTCCAATACTTTGTCTTGATCCTTAGGTCTTTTGTATAAATATGACCCCTTGGTTGCTCTTATAAATCATCCCACAGATACAAACTTTTAGATATGTAGTTTATGCATATGAAAGTTAGTTCTTGAATTTTCTTTAAATATTGTTATTTGTTATGAGTTGCTGCAACATTGTTCTTACTTTATTTATTTTTCTTGTCATATAATTTCCGCTCTTTACTTTCAGTCATTTACTTTCCGTCATTTATATTTATATATTTACTTTCTGTTCTTTATATTTCATGTCATTTATTTTTCGTAATAAATAGCTAATTTCGTTAGCTTGGGTGTGAGATAAATGGTGAAATGTTAAACCGAATGAAAGTGGACATTGTTTCCCAATAACAATGTTCCACTATTTCATTCAAGTTTTATAAAAACTAAGTACACTTCTTGACGAGTTGATCACTTTCAAAGTGTTAAAGTGCCATAGTCTTAGAGATAAGTCATTGAATGCACGTTAACTTGAATGATATAAGAGGTAAACTCGAGAAAGTTACCGAGAATTAGACTTATCATTTATGTCTTTCAAATTAACTCCCGACGGGTTGATTACTCTTTAAAAGTGTCAAAGTGCGATAGATTCAGAGATCTATCTAAAACACACGCCAACTCGAATGATATGGGAATCGGCTCGAGAGAGTGATTTTTACCAAAAAAAAATTGTTTATCCATATATTTTGAAGACATCATTTTGTCACTATCCCTGGTCTGGATACCACATAGAGATATGAGTTAAAAGCTATATAGTGCAAAGGTGAAGTTCTAGAAAAATACCTTCAAAATAGATGGTGGAACTAATTTTGCCTACAACATTGTCTGCTGGAATTTGTGTTTACCTTTCACTATAAGTCTTAAACCCACGCTAGTCGCTACCCTTTTATATTATGTTATTTTATCATTGTTATTTTACCCTTTCTAAAACGTAATTCATGGGTGTACATGAGATTAAAAGTGATCAAGGGTTCAAATATCTTCTTACGCTTCTTACCATAAATTTATTTCTCAGATCATTCTTCATCTCTGTGTGTGTATATATATATATATATGTGTGTGTGTGTGTGTGAGAGAGAACGAGAGATTGAGAGTTGAGATTGTATGTTTATATACATACCATTCTAACTAATTATTGTTTTATTCTATATTATACCATCAATGATGTAATTTTCCCAATCCATCACTATATATGTTATGTGTATATATACATGGTTGGGTTCCGATAAGAAAGATAATTAATGTGAGAAACATAAGAAACGATCTTTACTTTTAGATGCACATTAGGATGAGATGCACCAAGATGAGATGTGTAGAGATGCACTAGGTCAATCCCCGTATCAAACATGATTAATGAGTGAGTTTAAGATTAAAGGTGATCAAGGGTTCAGGATCCCTCTTACACTTCTCATCTTAATTCTTCTTCTAACACGATTCTTAAACAGTGTTTAGGGTGTTGAATGGTTAAGAGAGACATATGTTACAAAATCATTCAGAGGGTTTTAGAACTATTAAGAGACATTTATTTTTTATCAAATAAAATTCACCTCTTAACGATTCAAATACTGACTTTTAATAAAACTATTAAGACGTAAACAAACAATCTCTAAGAAGAAATCAGATGAAATAGAATATAGTGAACCCACACTTTCGATTGACATAAAAATGATTACATATCAAACAAATATATGGTTGTTGAATCCTTGCACCAACAAAATTATAATAATGGCCTTTATAAAAATGTTCATATAACAAACAAACTTTTTGTTGTTGTTGTTGTAGTTGTAGTATTTTATAAAATATAATTTCAACGATTTGATGATCATTTTACAAAATATAATGAAAAAGAGGTTTATTTGTTATATGATCGTTTCTATAAAAGTCATTCTTATGATTTTTTTATTAACCTGGATATCTGATCCACTATGCGAGTTGACTAATCCGAAAACGACCATCAACTTTACGAGTAGTCCGAAGTCACTGCATTTGAACATTTATGGCGGTAAGGGGATTCTTATTCCTTCTTAGTTTTATTGGTGCATGATTTAAGAGTCCTTTACTCTTTTAGACGGACTTTAAACCAAGTAACAAAATATAAATAAAATGAAATTCACGATGGCTGTAAATGTAATTACTAAACTACAAGGACCAAAAAAGAAATTTTTAACAAATCACATGGATCAATAAATATCATATTTTACTCTATTTTTAAATAAAAATTGTTTAAAAATAAATATTTTAATATTAATTTTATTAGTAGATAATTTATTTAAAACTTATAATTAAATAATTTATTTGAAATAATTAAAATGAGTAATTGGAAATTCCATAACTCTAAAATAGGGTTTGGTTGGAAGATTCCGACGAAATTTGAAATAATTAAAATGAGTAATTTTGTTGGTTAAATTTTATTCAGGTGTTTGGTTTATTTATGAAACGTAATTGAATTTTATACATTTTATCATTCGTTGATTTGCTCTTTTATCACGATTGAGAAGAAATTTAATTTCGTTCAATCTTATTTTCTTAAAAGAACAAAATTATCTCATATTCCCTATTTGATTTACACAGACCCATATGATTTATATCTGAACCACCGCCGACCACTACCATTCTGAGCTACCGACGACCGCCACCGACTAAACAACTGTCGACCACCACCGATCTGAACCACCCTTTTAAACCACCGTCTACCACCATCAGTCTGAACTACTGTCGACCACCACTGATTTGAACCATCATCGACCACCACGAATTTGAACCACCATCGATTTGAACCACCATTCCGAACCACCACCGACCACCAATGTTCTGAACCACCACTGATCACTACTGTTCTGAACCACCGCTGACCACTACCATTCGAAACCACCGATGACCACCACTATTCTAAAAGGGGTGTTTTGGCCATTTGTTGTTTATTCAATACGATTCCGAAGCTATATTCTACCAGCCAAACAAGCGAATTCCAATTCATTTCAACCAAACGTGTGGTCAAATTCCATTTCAATTCTTTCAAGATCAAATCCCTTTGACAGTTTATATTCCTTCAAAAAACATTTTGAGAACCAAACGTCCCCCCAATCTCTAACATATTCTCTAAAATAGAGAAAATGAAGTTTTTATTCTCTATATGATTCAACAGATTGTCTATCTTATTCTATAAAATGGAGAAATATAGAAAAAAATTCAAATACAAATAATTCTCTAAAACTTTCGCTAGAAGAAAGATAAATGCGTTTTTTTTTTTAATTCCACCAATAAGATTGAATTAATATTATTTTATATAAAAGTTTTTTAAAAATTGTATTGAAATCATAAAATTATATAATATTCAAATAATATAATTAATGATGAAATCTCTAAAATAGAGAATTTGTTGGAGTTGAATGTAATTTATTTAAAGATTTTAACTTTTGGTTTTCTATTTTAGACAAATCATAGAGAATCTTTTGAAGATGTTCTAACAGATTCTCTATAATTTATTTAAAGTCAAAATTTGTAAATAAAATTACATTTCATTCCAATAGATTCTCTATTTTACATATTTCAATATTAAATATATTATTCGAATATTATATAGTTTTATCATTCCAGATCATTTTTTTTTTAAAAAACTTAGTATAAAATAATAATAGTTCAATTTTATTGATGAAAATGAATTGAAAATTAGTTTCTTTTGCCTCCGGTGAAACTTATTTTATCTTATGTGTATTTTTTGTTTCACAAACACACCAAGAGGATTCACATTGTGAGCCGAGTACATGTGAAACAATCATGTGGTGAAATAAATATATGTTAATCACTACATTAAATTTTAGCCATAGACGAAAAAAGAACTGTATGAGTTATCACTTGATGCGATCTCAAGGTTATCACAATTTCAAGGGTTCTCAACAGAAGGTTCCCCTATATATATATATAGGGGTGGGTTCAAATAAAAATCACACAATTTGTAAAAATCGTGAAAACCTCATTCAACCAATCATAATTTTTCATTTTGTTCATTTTTTCGTAATTATGAGAGGTTGATTAACCATTTTTATCGTGGATAGTGTTAATAATGGATATTATCATCTTCATTATTTTAAATTTAGAAAAATACATGAAACAGTTTCATTAAAATTTTATTAAGTAGTATATGAAACAATTTCATAACCACATATGAAACAACTTCATCAAAAAAAGTATTATATGAAACAATTTCTCAAGATTAACAATTTCATGAAAAAAATTCATAAGATTAACGATGGATGAGAATAGTTTTTACGGTTTTACAAATTGGAGTGGTTTTCATTTGATCACTCTTATATATATATATATATATATATATATATATATATATATATAAAGAGAGAGAAAGAGAGTTGGATTTCGGTGAGAAGAGAAGTTATTGTGAGAAGCGTAAAAGTAGATCTCCACCTTCGGATCAATCCTAATTGAATGTCAACACTAATGAAGTGCACCAGATCAATTCTCTTCTTAAACGTAATTCATGGATGGACATAAAATTAAAGGTGATCAAGCCGAAAAATCGTGTGAAAAAGGAAATTATGATGAGAAACGTACGAAGGGATCAAGACCCTTAATCACCTTTAATTTCAAACTCATTCATGATCGCGCTTGATATGGGGATTGATCTGGTACATCTAGGTGCATCTCATCCTAATGTGAATCATAGGGTATCGATCATTTCTTACACTTCTCACTTTAACATTTATTCTCATCGAAACCCAACGATATATATATATATATATATATATATATATATATATACATATATATATATATATATAGGGTTGGGTTCACGTAAGACCAAAGGTTTTTCGTGAGACCCGTAAGACCAATTTATGTTCATTGATCAACTTTATAAGTTAATGATCTAACGGTCTAAATTGCACGGTGGCAATTTGGTAATTATTAAGAAAATCTCGTGGCGTTTATGAATGTTTATATTTTGTCAGATTATAGATCTAATCCAAGGGTTGAGAATTAGTCTTACGGGTCTCACGAAAAACAATTGGTCTCACATGATCTCAACTCTCTCTCTCTCTCTCTCTCTATATATATATATATAATTTATTTTTGGTTTAATAGTATAACATTTTATGAAGATAATAATTAAGTATTCTGTTAGATTTCAATAATTATTCTAATTATATTTTAGATTTTTTATATTTAAAATGAGATGTTTATCATGTATTTGATTATGTTTATCTACAGTTAGTTACACGAATTCAGATATAGAGTTTAATAAGTTGTACTTACGCACAATCTATTTGTAATCTTAAGTTTTAAGTAATATGCATTAATAAACAGTACTTTATGCATAAAAAGTAGTTTTTAAAAGTTTTTGTAAAATGATTTATAATATAGTATAGATTATAGATATAAATATAAAATTGATAAAAAAATGATTTAATAATAAAAGGTTGATTTAAAATAAACCTTGGAAATATCAAATTTATCCATTTTCAAATTAAAACAATATGCAAGTAATTAGATGCTTAAATCTTTTATGTAGCCTAATTTTTTTTATACAAATTCATTAATCAGATGATTTTGAGCAAAAAGTTGAATACTGTTAACATCAATTGATTTCATACAGAACCCGTCTCTAAAGATATTAATATGAAACAATATTTTTTGTCTCACTCAGCAGCTGTGGCTAGCAGATGAGTCTAAAATCAAATCCGATACCTGTCTTGTATTTAGATAAAATAACTGAGCTATACCCTATAGACCATTAATTAAGTGATTTATTAGCGTTAAGTTATTGAAAATGAAAAGTCGAACTTTCAAAACAACCGCACGAAGAAAATAGCACTTAAATTCAATAATTCTTCTTCAAAATATACCAAATATTGTATTTATTGCTTGATATTTTTATTTGTTTTAAAGAATAAAACCATGAATTTGTTTAATATAATACAAACATTATACAATAAGTTGTAACGTTTTTAACGATTAAATACGTGGTTTTTAATCACACTACGTTGTATAACTATCAATAAGAACGAGTCGTATGGTATGTCGATTTTTTGTTAGATTTTTATCGATTTAATTTTTAAAGAGTATCGTAGGGCATTATTTCTGTAATTGTATAAAAATAATTTAAACTTGTTACTGTATAAATCATTCAAGAATTTAGAGGCATTTACTTTTAATGTGTAGCTCAGTTAGCAAAAAAGCTAAGTAACTTTGTTTAAATACATTACAGGTCACAGGTTCAATCCCTCTCTCGAAGTTAGCCTAAAAATTCTCCCACATGGATGTATTTGAAAATGGGTTTGGTATGGTGTTGATTGCAATTGTTTGTTACTATAACGGGGGAAAATAATATGACATAACATGTGCTTTTTGGACGCCATCCATATCCGACCATAAATTGAAGGAGTAAACTACAATTTTGATCCCTGTGGTTTATATGAATTTTCAAAAATGGTCCCTAGACTTCAATTACTACCATTATCATCCTACTGTTTACATTTTGTTTTAAGAATGGTCCTTAGTCACCAACTATGTTAGATTAGTCCGTTAAGTAATTCGCATTTTGGTCCTTATATCCTTTTTTTTATCCTTTTCTTTCTAGTTTTCATTCAAATGAACGATCAAGAGCCAAAACTGTAAAAAAATCTATATTTTCATTATATATACAATTAAATACACATATATATTTATCATATATATAAAATTTATATATATTTTCATTATATATAACATACATACATACACGTATATATATAACCAGACACAGTTATATATATACATACATGTATATATATAATCATAAAAACCACCACCCTCCCATACATACACAAAAAAAACCAAAAAAGAACCCCTAGATCTGTTTCCTCCATCGGTGAAATCCTCACTTCTGGCCATCCTTTAAACACACATACACAACCCAACTACGAGAGTCAAACGGGGTGGGGAAGATCATTCTTGTTGAAGGGGGGAGGATGGGATGGTGGTTGGTCGGATTTGCAGGTGGATACCGGAGGTTAGCTGGAAAACAAAAGTGAGGAGGTGGAGCGACTTGTTATAAAGGAAACTTAAAGACCACACAAAGAAATTGATGGAAGGGGATGATTTATTAAAGCAAGCTACTGTGGCTTTTATAGCCAAATACAAAACAGAAT